>NW_020954576.1:25157114-25258451 GCF_900497805.2 Vombatus ursinus
AAGAAAGAAAGAAAGAAAGAAAGAAAGAAAGAAAGAAAGAAAGAAAGAAAGAAAGAAAGAAAGAAAGGGAGGCAGGACAAAGGAAAGAAGGAAAGAAGGAAGGAAGGAAGGAAGGAAAGACACATTTATGGAGGAATGAGTAGGGCCTAGAGAGGTTCAAATGCATTCACCTAGCTACATTTCTCCCACCCCAGACCCATGGACAAAGATGGATTACAGAACTAACCAACCAGTCAAATCTTTTGGCTTGGATTCCTTCTCTCCATTTTAGGGATGGGCATGAGTTAGAAAAGAACTATAGAACTGGCAGTGTGATGTGGTAAGACCATCATCAGACCGAAAGTCAAGAGACCTGGGCTACAGTCTGAATTCCATGACTAAATAGCTATGAGATCTTCGGCAAATTACTTGACCTCTCTTTGATTTTCTCCTTTTATAAACTGAAGGGTTTGGAATAGTAGATATATAGCTGAGCTCTAAAATGCTGTGATTTCTCTGCTGTGCACTCTAGTGTTTCTTTTTTTCTTACTTTCTGATACTAGACATAATTTGGTGTTCTTAACCCTAATATGGAGAAAACCAGTCTTGATTATATGATTCTTAAGGCATCCCTAGTTACCTTGGAACATTCTTAAATTTTCAAGACAAAATAAAAATGAGGGAAATAGGGAATGGCACCATGATTACTATAATAATCTGAGTGATTGCAAATGTGTATTTCCTCATGTACTGTGTGATCCTGACTCTCAAGGCATATATAGATGGGTTCCATGCAAGAGTGCCCTAGATCAAAAAAAAACTTTGCCCTATTTTCTCTACTTTGCAGGCAGAAACTTTGATAAAGAAAAGCATCTTTCTTGGACTTTTCTGGAGAATAGGATGGTATTCATTTGAGAATAAAGCAGAGAATGTTTCTATTCTTTAAAAATTTTGTTTCTGCTCCAGTTAAATTTTTTTATATAGTCCATGCTGTTGTGCCTGCCTATCTGTTAGCAGGTAATAATTGAATTTATAAGTTCTTAGTCTCCGCCTGGGTTGGGACACAATGAGCCAAAGTCAGTGGTCAACCAGAGCAGCAGTTCCCATTTTGAGGTTCAGGAACCCTTTGGACTCTCCCTCCCAAGGGATTCACAGTAAAAATATTATTTTATGGTGCCTTAAGCAATAAATAATTACCCAGTCATGTTACAAATATATTTTTCTTTTGTGATAACAAGCATGTGCCTGTTTGAAGCATTGTGTTTGTTCCTGCAACTATTTGGAACCGTCATGGGCGCAATGAGTTTGGTGTTCATATAGCAACAGCATCAAACTCTGACCGCTTCTGGCTAAGCTCAACACGTTCTTGCAGTTTCTCAACCTGTCATCAAATTGTTTCCAAACCACCCCAAGGGTTTCACATTTGAGCTCAAACTAATTCCCAACAAATGGTAAGACATATGCACACACCTTGATTTACATTCCACATCCTGCACAGAGTAGTTCCCTCATTTCCCTCTGTTGCCTGTAACTGTACCTCATCAGCTGTGCAATCAGGTGATCAATATATTATATTTCCATTAAACATTTACATTCTTACAATTCAAATGTCACACTTTTGGGACATGCTCATGACACAGATTACCAGTCATCTTAAAACCATCACTGTCCATTACAAACATTCTGCAGAAACATCCCTTACTCTCATTGCAATACGAAGACTATTTTCTGATTTAAACATATCTTCTGTTTATAATTTTTCTGTCTGACAGATTTTCAAATGTACTGGCTGGCAACACTAGTCAGTTTTTCAAAAGAGTTTCTGTAAGAGTATAGTCTTTATGCTAGTGGTAGAAGAATATAAAGTCATGGCTGAAGAGATACTTCTCTTACAAAGGTTAATCTATTTAGAACCATTGTTAAAAAATGAAGCCGTATGTACAACTTAATTTTAAGTACATTATGCTTTAAGGATATTTATATTTAAATACAAAAAGTAAACATTTTATATTGTAACTATTCATTTTTGCTGATTGGCTAGGTGGCTAAAAATAAAAAATAGATTTCTATCTCTTATCAAGAGAGCTTGTAAAAATTCTCCTACCATTTTCGACTATGTATTTTTGTAAGTGAGCATTTTCATTTTATTCTTATCTTAAATCAAAACAGAGACAAATTTGGTGTGGAGCCAGATTTAAGATTGTGTTTGTCTGATGTTGAGCCAAACATTGCAAACTTTTGTTCAAATAAAAAAGTACAGCATTGAAATTAAGTTTACATATAATTATTATATTATGCTAAACATCTTCCAACTTATAACTTATTTCATCAAGATGCTATTTATATTTTGCAAATTTGTAAAAGAAATTTAATATAAAGTCTTGTAAATAAGAGTAAGCATAGGTCTTGCTGGATCATTTCTTTTAATTTTTATAGAATGTCTCACATAAAATATTTGTAATTATTTTATATTAGACTTTTGTAATTTTATAGTTAGTTTTCATATAATTATAATTATGCAACGTAAATTTTAATTTGGAACTTTTTTAAACAAAAGTTATCATTGTAGTTATTGTAAGAAATTAATGAATAAATCTAAAAGAATATTATGAGTAGTGTATTAAATTGCCCTGGGGGTTCACAATGCATTTTTTTCCTTGGTTGAAAGGAGTTCGCAGAACAAAAAACATTGGAAGCAACTGGACTAGATAATTTCTCCTACAACAATATGAACCGAAGTCTGGGAGGGGCTCACTCTGCCCGTCACATAGGTGACATGAAGAACACCATGAACAGCAGTGTTCTAAAACACTGGATGTGACCTTGGACAAGTCACCTAGAGTCCTCGATCCTCAATTTCTTCATCTATAAAGTCAGGGGATTGGACTACCGTTCAGAGGTGTCAAACTCACAGCCCAACCACCTCGAAAACTCTGAAGCAAATTAAAATGTAATTGAGCAATGTTTAACAAAATAAATAAAAATACAATACAACATAGATCATGTTAAGTTGTGGTTTTCTAAGTCAATATGCACCCTTTGATATCCATTTCTATTTCAGATTGACACCCCTGGATTAGACGGCTTCTGCATCTTCCTAGCTCTAAATTTATGATCCTAATTCAGTGGAAATTATGTCTCATATCAAGTCTGAATTTACCTTGCAACAACTTCTGCCCATTTTCCCCACTAGATTGTAAGTTCTTTGAGGGCAGGAACTGTCTTTTTTTTTTCATATTTGTATCTCCAGCACTTAGCACAGTGCCTAGAACATTGTTATTGTTTGTTCTTTGTTTTTGAAGAGAACCAATGACATAACAGGTAATGTCTTGACTTGTGCATAAATTAGATTTAAGGGAGGCAGAGTTGTACTAAGTCATTAGCCTCACTCTCTCTTCCAGAGTTATTGAAGTCCAGTGGCAAGACAACAGTCAGCATAACTGGTGTGGCCAGGACGCAATGGATGACCTTTGTGTCTTCAATGGCTGACCCAGCTCTAAGTGCTCCACAGAGCCTGCTTCAGTTGCCTTCATGACCACGGGAACAAACTGTTCTCACGCTTGGAGTAGACATCCCTCTAACTCACCAAGAGGTTTGAGGCCCTCAACCTGCGCTAACCCCTCTGCAGAGATGGTTTATCAGGATGTGACCGCTGCTCATGCTACAGCTTGTTAGAGCTACAGGTGAAAGTTGGACGAAAGCAGATACCAAAGGTAGGTGAGCAGCCCTGAAAAGGGCTGGGCAAACCCTCGCACCAGAGGTGCTAGTTCTCACCTGGAACGTCACCTGATGTAGTAGATGGAGTGCTGGGCTTATAACCGTGAAGACTCAACTTCCTGAGCTCAAATCCTCCTCCATTAGATTGTAAGCTCCTTGAGGGCAGGGACTGCATTTCTTTTTATTAACTGTATCCCCAGCACTTAGCAAAGTGCCTGGCACATAGTAGGCACTTAATAAAAGTTTTTTGGATTGTAGGATTGGACTAGCTGTTATCACAGCTAGTTCATACACCTGAGTTATGCCCTGGGTCTTGCTTTTTTAAATGGAGCTACACACAAGAGACTGCAGAAGAGCTAGGAAGAGGAGCCAGAGCCCCATAGAAAAGAGATAAGGGCCGATATAAACTTTCTGGAGAGAGGCCTGAACAGCCTGAGGCCCTTCCAGGAAACCATGTGGCTTCCCAAGGGAGGAGAAACTGGTACTAGATGAAGGCAGAGGTGGATATGGAGGCAGGGGAATGGGAGGCGAGAAGAATTCATTGTCATAGTTATCATAGATAATAAATTTAGAGTTGGAAGGACCTTCCAAGGGGGCTTAGATCAACTCCTTCTAAAATGAGGTTTAGAGAAATGAACAGACTTCAATAGGATTTAATTCAACAAGCATTCATTAAATGCCCACTACATGCTAGGTACCAGGCTACACATTGAGTACACAAGGACAAAATTTAATTATTCCTGTCCCTGAGGAAGTTTCTTTCAATTGGAGAGAATAACACATATATATATACATATATTTATATATACATATACATACATAGACATACACATGTGTGTGTGTGTGTGTGTGTGTGTGTGTGTGTGTGTGTGTGAAAGACATTTGTACTTGCCTTCAAACCCAGTCCATTCAATAATCCCTGGATGACTTCTCTACCTCCACTCCAGTGGCCTTCTTGCCCTAGCAACACCTCCACCCCTATGGCCTCCTCCTCGGATTGCAGAGTTCCTACCTGGAAGCCCCATTTGAGGAAACACACATGCCGGTAATGCTCACTTAAAATCCAGCCCAAGCACCCCAGTCCATGACTTCCTAGACTACTTGTCCACTCCTCCCGACCCTTCCCCTTTTCCTGCCCTGCCCCCCTCAACTTTTCTCTTTTGTGCACTGTTTGTCCTCTATCCAATGTAAACTCCTCAAGGGCAGGGACTCCCTTTTTAATTGTATTTGTATTCTCAGTGCTTAGCACCCTACCTGACACATTTGTTATTCAGTTGTGTCCAACTCTTTTTGACCCCATGGACCATACCGTCCATTGGGTTTTCTTGGCAAAGATACTGGAGTGGTTTGCCATTTTCTTCTCCAGTGGATTAAGGCAAACAGAGGTTAAGTGACTTGCCCCCACAGCTAGTAAGTGTCTGAGGTCAGATTTGAAGTCAGGTCTTCCTGACTCCTGACAGTAGGTGGCTATTCACTGAGCCACCCAGCTGCCTTCTACCTGGCACATATTAAATACTTAATTAATGTCTATCTACCTATCTATCTAATCTATTTTATCTAATCTAAGTATGAGATTGAGGGTGAAACAGAAAGAGAAAATGTAATCGATACTCACAGATTTTGGTATTGGAAAAGACTTTTGAGAGTCCCTTGAACAGTAAGGACCTCAAATCAGTCAATACTTAAAGAAATTAATTCAGACTGTTCACTGTAAGGTCAAATGCTGAAGCTTAAATACTTCGGCTAATAGTGAGAATAAGGATTCATTGGAAAAGACTGATGTTGGGAAAGATTGAAGGCAAGAGGAAACAGGAGAGCAGAGGATGAGATGGATGGATAGATAGTGTCATGGAAACAATGAACTTGAACTTGGACAGACTTTGAGCGTGGAAGATAGAAAGGCTTGGCATGCTATAGTCCATGGGGTCACAAAGAGTCTGACATGACTGAACAACTGAACAACAATTGCAAAGTCCTTTCTCTGGCCTCCCCTTTGGAACGTGGGAGTCGCCAGCCAGGACCTTCTCTTTCCTACCCTTCCTTCTCTCGAGGCACAACCCTCCTCTCCATCGCTGCACAGAGCCTTCTTGCATATGCCTGGGGGAAGAGAGAAGCATGAGTGAGTGAGGTTACTGCTGCATCTGCTCAGCTTTGTTCTAGACTGTTAAAAATGGTGCTCTGACTCATTTTAGCCTGAGGGACAATAGGAAAATCCTGGATGGAACCAGTTTAGCTCTGCCTTCTGGAAAATGTATCGAAAATCAAAATTATAAGATGGTCTCTTGATTTAGGTCTGCCTCATTCACCCTCCCCACCACCCCCTGGAGAAAGTCTGGAGTATTTGGACCAGGGTTCTACTCTTGGTCTTTTCTATATCTCTGTATACCAAAACCAAACATTATTCCTCCATCCTGAAGCCCCAGTTCAAAATTAAGGATACACATGAATCAAAAACAGTTAAAAACAAATTAGATCTAATTTATTGTGAGCCAGCTTTTAAAAGTACCACTTAAGATGGAAAATAAATAACTTTAAAGGACAGAAAACTCTAGATTTCAAGATCAGAAATCCATCCATGCATAGGTCATTCAACAGTGAATAAAAGGTTTATTTAGCCATAACAGTCCAAGGATATTCAACAAGGGTAGGCATTGAGAGTCCCCTGAGTAGATTCAGCTGAGCTTAGAGCTCCCATTAAGATCCAGCCAAATATGGGGGGTGGGGTGGGGATGGGGGGGTGGGGGGGAGGTGTCAAGTGGAGAGGGGGCAGCTAGGTGAAGTGGATAGAGTATGGGGTTTGGAATCAGGAAGACTCATCTTACTGAGTTCAAATCTGGCCTCAGACACTTCCTAGCTCTGTGAACCTGGGCAAGTCACTTAGCCCTATTTGCCTCAGTTCCTTATCTGTAAAATGAGCTGGAGAAGGAAATGGCAAACCACTCCACCATCTTTGCCAAAATAACCCAAACAAACCAAAAAACCCAACCAATTGGGTTAACAAAGAGTTGGATATGACTGAAACAAAAACATCCCATACTGGTTGATTTCTGGATGAGGAAGTAAAAAAGGGATAAAATCTTGGTCTCAATGCAATAGTTAGTTACTAAATACGAGAGAGAAATAATTGTTTCTCTCAGTGTATTCTCTACTAATATCCTTTTTCCACACTGAATGTCACTCCCCCATTGTGATTAAATAAACCTCCTTTTATACACTGTAAGATGGGCTAGGAGTGTCTCATTTTGTTCAATTTTCCAACTGATGAACCTGACTGATCTGGTCATCCTTGACCTAGCCTGCTCAGTCCTGGAATTTCTTCCTCACCCCCACCCCACCCCAGCCCCACTTTTAATCTCTTGCTCTGGGAATAGTAATCAAACCAAGACTACCACTGTTTCTGGAAAGAGTTCCATCAATCGACTGAGTTAGGGTTCCATTCACCATCCCTGTGACTTCACTCTTCTCTAGCCATTATTCCCCTGTACATGTTGTTTCCCCCCATTAGAGTGCCAGATCCTGGAAGCTGGGGTCTGTCTCTCTTTTGCATTTTTATCCCCAGTGCTTATTACAGTGTCTGGGAAATAATTAACATGTAATAAATGCCTTTTCATGCACTTACTCTCTGAGCCTCAGTTTTCTCAACTGTAAAATGAGCGGGTTAGACTTCAGTTCCTTATAGCTCTAAATCTAGGATTTTACAGGATCTTAAATATCAGACCCTTATCAGAGATATTTGATGCAAAGATTTTTTTTCCCTAATAGACAACTTCCTTTCTTATCTATTTGCATCGATTTTCATAATTGGTGTAGAGCTGAAAGGTACTTAAATGGCAATCTGGTCCAACCTCCTGAGGCCCAAGGAAGTTAAATGACTTGCCCCAGATTACACAAGTAGTAAGCATCAGGGGTGGGATTTGAACCCACCATTCTCTGTTATACCAGGTGATTTTTGTTAGTGCAAAGGTTTTGAATTTCATTTATCCAAAATACCATTTATATTCACCTCTATTGAGCACAATTGCTTTTAAAGAGGATGGTCTTTATCAGAGAGCAGACAGAGCTAAAATGGTTGCTGTGGAGACAACTGAATGTAAATTTTATTTTTCACCATATCCATCTAAGCTACAGACCAGGAGGAGACAGACAGGAATCATGACTTGTATTTAAACAGAAGAAAACAAAAGCAGGCTTGCTGGTATAGCTGTGTAAGAGGTAGGTGCCTGCCTCCCATTCTGGCAGCCATTTTTTTGGGAGTCCTAATTGACTTGTTTTTAAGGAACCCATGCTGGCTCACTGAGATCACCTTTTTTCCTTTTCTAAATGCTCAAAATTTCCCTATCTGTAAATTTTACTTCCTGCTCCCCTCCTTACTTCCTTCAATTCTTTCTGGAATTTTAAGGAACAGAGGCATTATAGTTCCACACAGATTTGCTCTAATTAGAGGGTTTATATCAGGATACAAACTACTGGTCTCATGCATACTCACAAAAATAAAATGCATGAAGACGCTGTTCCTAGATAATTGAGGGTGGGAAATACTCTTGAAAGGCTTCATACAGAAGTGTGATTATGGCAGAGGATGGTCACATCACCACCAAGAAGTTAAGAACACATCAGAGCTTTTCCACCTGACCAGGAATTGGAGGAAAGCCAACTAAGGCAGTTCCTCCCATTAAGCTCCACCAGCCTATGAAGACACACAGAGTGCCTGTGGGTACCTATGAAAGGAGATTCTAGAACAGAGGTTACTACCCTTTTTGGTGTCATGGGCCCCTTTGGCAGTCTGGTTCTTAGCACAGTATCAGACCCCACAGTAAGAACCTAATGAAGAGTAGTTGACTGTGGACTGTGGGAGTCTAAGAACTCTTTAGAATAATGTTTTAAATGCATAAAATAAAATATCCAGAATTATGAAGGAAATTGTATTGACATACAGTAATATATGTATATATATATATACAAATAGTAACATATATATATATGTATATGCACACACACATATATATATATCAACCAAGTTTATGTGCCTCAAGTTAAGAACATTTTTTTTTCGGAACTACATTCCATGTAGTGAGATGCTCAGCTATGAGAGACAGATGGGAATGAGACCAAGTGAAGATTCAAATCTCTCCTCTCCCCTCTTTCTTCCCCTTCCTTTGCATCTATCCCTCTCCCACATACATATAATTGGATTTTGGTAAGTTTAAAATGGGTATAATGTAATTCCATTGGCATGTATATAAAGTGCTTGGAAAATATTTTTTAATTTTATTTATTTATTTATTTTAATTTTTTTTTTGAAAATCTTAAAGTGCTAAGTAAATACATCATCATTATTAGTTTTATTGTTAATAAACATTTTGAGGTGAAGGCTGGAAGGAGGATTTTTGACCCTAGATTCTGCATTGACGCTTCTTCCACCTAAGAAGAGCCTTGAGTCAGGGGTCAACAGTCTTTCAGAAGTAAAGGGCCAAAAGTTTGGAGCCTGCTCTAATGTTTATCTGGCAGGGGTAGGGGGGTGAGAAGATATCCTGGGGTAGGTGGGAGATAATGGGCGAGCTTAACAGTTCACAAAAGCCCTCCCATGGAGTTCCATCAATTAGAGAGACCTATAGGGTCAGGTGTTCTTGTAATCCAATAAACATTGATTAAGCACCTATTGATGTTCCAGGCTCTGTGCTAAGTGCTGGGGATACAGTTAATAAAAAGAGAGCCTGACCTCAAGGAACTTACAATCTTCTTGTTGCTTGTCCTTCATTCTTGAAGAGGACCATGACATCAGGAAGGTGACGCCATGACTTGTCAGTGAATTGGATTTAAGTGAGGGAGGGCTGTGCAGGGTCACCAGCCTCACTTTCTCCTCCAGAAACATCTGGATCCAGTGGCAAGATATAGATCAGGTTGCCCGCAGATGGCCCTGGATGCAGTGGGAGACCTTGGTCTTTTTAAGGTCTTTTCCAGTTCTCACTTTGACTGAGGCAACATTCATTCAGCGATTCAGGCTAGGTAAAAAGAAAGGAGGCAAAGAGTGCCCTCTTTCATTTAGTAAAATCAATCAATCAGTCTGGGAGGTGAAGACCCTCAGGATTTCTGGCCAAAACAGGAACAATTGCTATTTATACTCATTCTGAGCCTTGAGGGCCCCAACAATGACCAAGTGAAGCTTGGACTGGGATCTATTGTTGACCAATCAATGAAAGCCAGAGTGATTTGGATTTAAGGCACGGTCCTTAAGAAACAAATCTGAGGGGCAACTATGTGGGGCAGTGGATAGAGCATGGGTCCTGAAATCAGGAAGACCCGAGTTCAAATCTGGTCTCAGATCAAACACTTGACACTAGCTGTGTGACCCTGGGCAAGTCACTTAACCCCAGTTGCCTAAAAACAAAAAAAAAAAAAAATCTGGTCCACAAACCCCAATCTTGTGAAGTTTCAGCAATCAAAAATTTACAGCCCTGTGGGCAGAGCACCAAAGGTAGGGGTATGATACCCTATGTGGACAGAGGGAGAGAGGAAAGAAGGAAGGAGCTGTGTTGTCCAAATGGAACTGGCCAGTTGGGTCCTAAAGGTAGATAACACCAAAAGGAGGCAGGAAAGTGTGGGGGAGGGGACACACCAGGAGGTACCTGGCATGAGGGCAACTTGTTTTATGGAGTGGAAATCAGGCAAAGCAGCAGGTACAAAGTGCAACGATCGGAGAGTCTTATTTCTGCCCTCTATAAAGGAAGGCGTTGGGAGGAGGCTGCTTCTCCATCCTCTGGCTCTCAGCTCACAGAGGAGAGGAGGCTGAAGGAGGTGGTTTCAATCAAGACTCCAGTAGGCAGCACGGTGATCCAATTAGCAGTGATGAGCATAACCTGGGAGGGGCATCTTGTTCCTGGAGCTGAAATAAGACAAAGCAGCAGATGCAGAATGGAGCGTCTGTGTTAGGCAGACTAGTGATCCCTATGGATCCTTCTTAAAGCAATTTATTTTTTAAAAAATTCATAATGAAAAGAAATGCTAGATTTCAGTTAGAGATTGGGGAAAAGTAAAATGCATTTTTTTTTCTGATTCAAGTTCACAGACACCCTAAAATCTATCCCTGGACCTGACTAGCTCTAAATCTAAAATATGATGACATTTTGGATGTTCGTGGACACCAGGTTGAGCCCCTGCTACAGGATATCAAGCTCTTTTTATTATGAGTTATTATGAATTATTTTATCTTTTTTATATTTAGCATTTTATTTTCCCCCAGTTACATGTAAAAACAATTTTTAATATTCACTTTTAAAACTTTGAGTTCCGAATTCTCCCCCTTCCTCCCTCCCCACCCCATTGAAAAGACAAGCAATTCGATATAGGTTTTACATTATTATCAGTTATCTTAAAGAGATTGATTTCCTCCAACACAGGCAAGGGGATTGATTCTTGATTGAGGGGGAAAGGAGAGCAACAAGTATTTACTTGGACCCTGTGCTCAAAACTTTACCAATATTATCTCATTTGACTCTCACAACAACCCTAGGAGGTAGGTGCTATTATGATCTTCATTTTACAGCTAAGGAAACCGAGGCAGACAGAGGTGAAGTGACTTGTCCAGGGTCACACAGCTAGTGAGGGTCTGAGGCCACACTTGAACTCAGACCTTCCCAACTCCAGGCCTAGCTCTCTCTGTCTCTCTCTGTCTCTCTCTGTCTCTCTGTCTGTCTGTCTGTCTCTCTCTGTGTCTGTGTCTGTGTCTGTCTCTGTCTCTGTGTCTGTCTCTGTCTCTCTCCCACTGCATCACCTAGACAAAGGGGCATGAAGGAGAAATTCTGGAGCATAGTGCACTTGCGGAGAAGAGCAGAATTAAGAAGACTGTGAGGAGTCTTGAGTGGCAGGAAGTCAAAGCCCGTCAAGGAGGATTGGGGGAGAGTAAGGAACCAGAGAAAAGGAGGTAGGAGTAGGTCAGAGACAAACCAGTTTGCTTCTTCGGGGCCCTAGGTTTGGCAGCTATCAGCATGCCCTGAAAGTCAGCTTTGGGGGGGGAGGAGTCTCAGTGGGGAGCCCTGAGGAAGGGGGCTTTTCTTGGGAAGCAACTTGCTGTTTCCTTGCTCAGCATTGATTTCTGCACCAGTTCCCAGCTATTCCCAGAGGTAGGAAAGCAACTAAAGACCTGGAGGCCAGTGGGGGCCACCCAAGGCCACGGTCAGTGGCAGTCCCCCGGGGGATTTTAAAAATTCCTTCTCTTCCTTCCTTTTCACCTACTTGCTCTCTGGTGCTCATTTCCCCTTCTCTTTCTTCCTCTGATCTTCCCAGGCCGCAGACCTCCCATCAGTGCTGTTTGGTGCCACAGGTAATGCTTGGCTAGAGAGCCCTGGTCTGTGGTGAGTTTCTGTTTGGAGGCTGGATCCCGCCTGTGTCTCCTCTGAGGAAGGAGAAACGGAGGAGACACAAACGCTTTGGTTGGCTTCCCCAGCAATAGGTTGAACATTAATTCGTGTAACATAGGCAAAGCATCCTCCACAGCTACGTTGTTATTGTAGTAATTGTCACCATCAAGCGTGTTATTATGCTCACTGAATGGTTTCAGTCCAAAACCACTTAATGAGAGTGTTTTTGCTCCGTGGTCCTGAGAGTGTCTGTAGTTGGGAAAAAAAAAGTGTCATAAGTCTTCCAGAACAATGCAGGGCTGATGACTCATTGACAAAATAATCTCTGTGATTAAAATGAGGCCCAGGTAAATACAAAGCAGCCGGGCTCTCTCATGAGCCTGGGGAAGCAAGAGAAAAGCTCTGGATATCAGGGACTTATTTTTGGCACATCACAGAGGAACTCCTGTTCTAAGACATCCAGAAGTCCTTGCTCAGGGGAAGGAGGAGAGAGAAACTTCCCAGAAAAGAATATAATTGTCTTGACACATTCGAAGATCTGGCATGTAGGGGAGTGGTTAGATTCATTCCATACGGCTCCAGGAGGCATACCTAGGACCAGTGCCTTCCTGTAACTTTTGTTGTGGGTGTACGTAAGACCAGTAGTTTGTATCTTAACAATATAAACCCTATAATTAGAGCAGATCTATGTGGAACTGTGCCTCTGTCCCTTAGAAATCCCAGAAAGAACTGAAAGGAAGCAGGGAGGGGTAGAAAGTAAAATTTACAGATGGGGAAATTGTGAGCATTTAGAAAGGGGAAAAGGTGATCACAGTGAGTCAGCATGGGTTCCTTAAAAAAAAACAAGTCAATTAGGACTTCCTGAAAAAAAGGCTGCCTGAATGGGAGGCAGGCCACCTAGCTCTTACATAGCCATATCAGCAAAATCCTGAAGTTCATGCTAGGTCTAATCATGACCAAGAAATACAATGAGAAACTACAGTAACTTCTTCCACCCAAGCACTGTGTAAAAAAAGTCAAACAAAAGCCCATTTATAATAAGAAGGGGCCCTCTCAAGCAAAATGAACACTAGAATGACCAAAGATGGCCAGGAATATTCATGGCTGGCAAACGTGTGCCTGAAGGCAATGGAATGCCCTTCCAAGAAAGTCCTAGGGTGGTCAGAAGACCACAAAGTAATCAGAAAACCCTCGGGTAGAGACCTTAAAATTCCCGGAAAGGAGCAATAAAACAACCAGTGCTAGGGAGGCCACAGGGCTTGGACCAGGATAGTGCAAGCCCAAGTATTCTGAATTCCTTAACACTCTGCCTTGAGAGGCCAGAGAGGGCAGGAAAGATGCAGTCCTCTGAACTGTACAGATCCATAGAGGCTGACCCTGAAATGTGGAAGTCAGTGAGAGAACCCGGGAAACCCAGAGTAAGACCAAGCAAGGCCAACCAGTTCACTCAAAGTACGGCAGGGAACAGAACCTGGCCCTGGCACAAAGCGCCAATTTAGGAACTGAAGCTGGAGAGATGAGCAAATCAAAGAAAACACCAACCAGTATTTATTTTTAAATTATTGCAAATTTAAATCCATAACAATGGCAGAGACTCAAGAGGGAAAATGGATTTTTTCCATTTCCATTTTTACTTCTATTTTTCTACTCAAGGGCTACATAAGCAGCTAAAAGCATTGAAACAAATGACAATAAATGAAGTAAAAACTCTAAAGAAAAGAATTAGAAGGAGAATAAGTAGCTTAGATGACAAAGTGGTAAAGCTGACTCAAGAAATGGAATCTCAGAAAACAAGAATAGACCAAACATAAATCAATAACTTGACACAAAAAGAAATAATAGAACTAAATAAAAATATTGGAAAAAATAGAAGAAAATGTAAAGCATAGAAGATATATAGATATATATAGATATATATAGATATATATAGATATATATAGATATATAGATATAGATATATAGATATATAGATATATATAGATGTATATAGATATTTAAACTGACCTGGAAAACAAGTCACGGAGAGATCATATAAGAATCATTGGACTCCCTAAAAACCATGAACAAAAAAAAGCTGAAACTCTATATTTTAAGAAATCATCACTGAAAACCATCGAGGTGTGTTAGAATCAAAGGACAAAAAGAAGATAGAAACAATCTGTTGATTACCTACTGAAATGAGCCCCAAAAGGACAAGGCCTAAGAATGTCAAAGTCAAAATCCAGAGCTCTCATATCAAAGAAAGAAATGCTGCAAACATCCAGAAAGAAACCGTTCAAGTACCAAGGAACTACACTCAGGATCACTTAAGACCCCGAAGCTTCACTAAAAACATTTTTGCCAGGAATTTGGATGACAACACAGAAGGTCATAGATCATTGGATCATGGCATCAGATTTTGAGCTGAAAGGGATGTTAGACTTCAGCAAAGAACAGCAGGACTTGGAGTAAGAGGATCTGGGTTCGAACCCCAACTTTGCCATTTCCGAGCTGTGTGACCTTGAGCAAGGTCAACCTTGTTGAATTCATGGATGATACAAACCTGGCACGCTGGATAACAGAATGAGGACCCCATAGGATCTTGACAATCTGAAACAGTGGGCTGAACTTAACAAGATGATCAATATAAAGTTCTGTATGCAGATTTTTTAAAAAAATGATAGCTTAGGCTACAGGATGACAGGAAGTATTTCCTATGAAAAAGACCTAGGAATTTTAGAATACTGAAAACTACCAGGTTGGGGGTTCCCCCTCCTTAAAGGTCTTTACACCAAATCTGGATGGTCATTTGTTGTATATGGAATACTGGGAATTTTCTTTGTGGATTTGTTTAGCTGTTGAGTAGATTTTAGTCATGTCTGACTCTCTATGACCTAATTTGGGGTGTTCTTGGCAGAGATACTAGAATGGTTTGCCATTTCCTTCTCTAGCTCATTTTACAGACAAAGAAACTGAGGCAAACAGGGTTAAGTGACTTGCCCAGGGTCGGACAGCTTATAAGTGTCTAAGGTTGGATTTGAACTCAGGGAGATGAGTCTTCCTAACGGCAGACTGGGTACTCTATCCACTGGGCCACCTAGCTGCTCCGTCTTTGTGGATGGGTTGGAAGAGATGGACCTTGAAGTTCCTTCCAACTCTCGAATTCTGCGACAAAAAAACGAGCCAGCAGTCTGACATGACAACCAGAAAAGCCTAGTGTAACCTTAGGCTGCATTAACAGAAGTAATGGTCAGAGCAAGGGAAGTAATCACGTCCTTGTGCTCTATCCTGGTCAGACCACATCTGCAGTTTTGTGCTCGGTTCTGGATACCACATTTTAAAAGGGATATTGACAAACCAGGAAGTCAGGAAGACTGTAATTCATAATGGGTCCAGAAGCTGGTGACAGTGATGGTGAGATCAGTCAAAGGAACCGAAATGCTTAGCCTAGAGAAAAGAAGGCTGGGGTGGGTGCCGATCATTTTATACAAATATTTTAAAGGTCATCATGTTGACAAGGGATTAGAATTATTTTGCTTTGTGGCAGCTAGATGGTGCAGTGGATAAAGCTCCGGCCTTGGAGTCAGGGGGACCTGAGTTCAAATCCGATATCAGACACTTGATACTTACTAGCTGTGTGACCCTGGGCAAGTCACTTAACCCAGATTGCCTTTTGCTTTACAGCTAGGTGGCTCAGTGGATAGAGCAACAGGCCTGGAGTCACAATCCAGTCTCAGGCACTTACTAGCTATGTGACCCTGGGCAAGTTACTTAACCTCCACCTATCTGTTTCCTCATCTGTAAAATAGGGATGACAATAATACTCATTTCCCAGGGTTGTTGTGAGGATGGAATGAGCTAATATTTGTAAAGTGTTTTGCAAACTTTATAAATGCCTGACTATTAAGTTAAGAACTAGGACCAGTGAAAAGAATGTGAAATGTGGAGTCAGAGGTCCTGGGTTCGAATCCTGACTTTACTACTAACTACCTGTGTTACCTGGGTTTCAGTTTCCTTATTTGTAAAATGGAGGGATCCTAGAATTAAGAACTGGAAGGGACCTTTGAGGTCATCTAGTACAAATCCCTCCTTTTGCCAAAGGAGAAATTGAACCCAAATCCAGCATTCTTTACATTGTAACCATGTTGAGGTCCAAGGTCCCTTTCAGCTCTAAATCCTTCATGCTATGATCTTTCCAGTCATGTCTGACTCTCTTAGTGACCCCATTTGGGGTTTTCTTGTCAAAGATACTGGAGTCGTTTACTATTTCCTTCTCTTGATCATTTTACAGATGAGGAAACTGAGGCAAACAGGATTAAGTGACTTACCCAGGATCCCACAACTAATAAGTGTCTGAGGCCGGATTTGAACTCAGAATATGAGTTTTCCTGGCTCCAGGGCTGAGGCAAACAGGGTTAAGTGACTTGCCCAGGGTCAGACAGCTTATAAGTGTCTAAGGTTGGATTTGAACTCAGGGAGATGAGTCTTCCTAACGGCAGACTGGGTACTCTATCCACTGGGCCACCTAGCTGCTCCATCTTTGTGGATGGGTTGGAAGAGATGGACCTTGAAGTTCCTTCCAACTCTCGAATTCTGCGACAAAAAAATGAGCCAGCAGTACCCTATCCACTGCACCACCTAGCTGCCCCTCAACATAGCTAGAAACTCCAATACCAGAACGGTTTGAATATAAAATGGGCTTTATACCTTGGGCTATAGTGAGCCTCCTGTCATAGAAGCTACTCAAGTAAAAGCTAGATGGCCTCTTGTTGTACATGTCTAGATGATGTCTGAGATTCCTCAGACTTTGAGAATCTATTATCCAAGGGGAGGAGTCTAGTAAATTAGATTCTCTGAACAACAGATTATGTAGTAAGCCCTTTGGCCAAAAAATATGGTAGTCAACTTTTTGGGTTTAATAAACATAGTTTTGTTTTGTTTTGGGAGTTGATCAGTATTTCTTCCTAAAATAAAGAAAGACCTGTCTTTTTTTTTTATAATCAGTATTTCCTGTGAGAAGGAGTGTGGTAGAATTGATAAAAAGCTGGCCTCTCTAGGCTGAAGCCTCTGACACATATTGTGACTCTGAGCTAGTCTTTAGTGCCTCAGGAAACCTTCTTAGGCCATAAGATGCAGAAAAGTTGCAGGATCTGCATATCGGGAGACAGTTTCCTTACCAGGAGTTCCATATACCAATGAAGTCAGTTTTGGATCAAAATAGGAAAAAAAAGAAAGGGAGGCAGCTAGGTGGCATAGTGGATAAAACACCAGGTATAAAGTTCAAATTTGACTTTAGATACTTATTAGCTAGATAACCCTGAGCAAGTCACTTAACCCTGCTTGCCTCAGTTTCCTCATCTGTAAAATGAGCTGGAGAAGGAAATAGAAAACCATTCCAGTATCTTTGCCAAGAAAACCCCAAATGGGGTCATGAAGAGTCAGACACAACTGAAAAACAGTAACAGAAAAAAAAAGATGATGCTTTCTAGTGGAGGGGTCATGGGAAACAAAGCTCTCCAAAGAATTTAAGTTGGAGGTCACCCAAAGGGTATTGGAGAGGCACATGGTGGATGTAAGTAGTCTACAACATACGGGTATTACCAATTCAATGCACCAAAAATTTATTAAAATTAAAACAGTCCCTGCTTTCAAGGGGCTTCCCTTCTGGATGTAGGGGTGGGGTAGGAAAAGGAGGGGAAGATAGCGCTGATCTCTGGATTCTAAGAGGAGGTAGCACCCAAATAAGACTTGAAAAGGCAGAGGCAAGAAACGAGTGTGTTTCAGGCATGAGGGCACAGCCTATGCAAAAGCATAGAGATGGAACAAGGTGTGCTGAGTTCAGGGACCAGCTAATAAGCCAGTTTGGCTGGAGCACAGAGTGTATAAAGTGAGATAAGAAAAAGTAAGGCAAGTGGATGCCAGATTTTGTTGTTATTCAGTGGTTTCAGTTCTGTTGACTCTTCATGACAACATTTGGGGTTTTCTTGGCAGAGATACTGGAGTGGTTTTCCATTTCCTTCTCCAGCTCAGTTTACAGATGAGGAAACTGAGGCAAACAGGGTTAAGTGACTCACCCTGGGTCACACAGCTAGTGTCCAAGGCCAAATCTGATTCTAAGACCTGGCACTCTATTCACGGTACCACATAGCTTCCCCATGCCAAATTTGGAAGGGCTTTAAATGCCAAGGCCGCATTTTATCCTAGAGACAATAGGGAGTCAGATGTTTTGACTCTTGCCTGATACTTAGATATCATTTACCAGTCATTAGAACTTGAGAAGTGTTCTTTTCCTACCAAAGATCTCTGCCCTTATAACTCTATTACATGTAGAAGGAAGAAGTGTGGAGTTATCAGGTGAATGTTTGAGGTAAACTAAAACATCAATCAATCAATCAACAAGCATTTGTTAGGTACCTACTATGTGCTATGTACTGGGGACACAAATAAGTAAGATAACCCCTGATCTCAAAGAGCTTACATCTACTAGAGATGAGAAAGGGTCAATGGCTACCATGGCTCCACCTCTCTGACCTCTTGTTCTCAACACTAAGAAAGAATTTAATGAAGTGTATTTATATGCTCAGTGCTGGCAAAAATCAGGCAGACTAGGTCCTTGCCCTTTAGAAGCTTACAATCTAAAAGAAATGTCCCTGCACTTATAATGTGCCAGGCTGGAGAAGGGAATGAGGGGAAAGGAATAAACATTTATTAAGCACCTATTACATGCTTTACACTATGCTAAGCTCTTTTTACCAATATCTCATTTGGTCCTCACAACCACCCTAGGAAGTATGTGCTATTATTATCCCCATTTTACAGATGAGGACACTGAGGCAGACAGAGGTTAAATGACTTGCCTAGTGCCACACAGCTAGGAAGCGCCTGAGGCTGGATTTGAATTCCCTGATTCCAGTCCCAGGGCTCTATCCACTGGGTCACTAAGCTGCCTTTGGCATGTAGATACCAGAATTAAAATAATTAACCCAATACTTTAAAGTCAAATTCTACCCTAATAAACATTTAACTTGCTTGCCATATACTGGAACCTCGTAGCTAGAAGGGCTCTAGAAAGGATGTTCTTCACCAAACTGCAGCCTCCTTTCTTCCCTCACGAACTCCTACTCTACCCCATTCCAATCATCTGCTGTTCCATGGGCACCCCCTAAGCCAGCTCGAGGGCGATCAATTTTGTGTGCGAAATAAATTGAAAATTCCCAGCAGTGATAAACTACGCTCTGCTGCCCAACAAAAGCAACCCAAGTTAATCAAAGGGCTCACCACCGGAACTAGTTCCAACTAGTCAGGCCAACGTTAAGGCCAATG
Organism: Vombatus ursinus; assembly: GCF_900497805.2. Lineage (NCBI taxonomy): Eukaryota > Metazoa > Chordata > Mammalia > Diprotodontia > Vombatidae > Vombatus > Vombatus ursinus. The sequence continues at coordinate 25,176,470 of NW_020954576.1, forward strand.
AGAGGACAACAGATGCACTACAGAGAAAGGATTCTGGAGGGCTTCAGGGTTCCCGAAGGGTGGAAAGCACTGTCACCTCGGCAGCAGGTGATGGCAGCAGAAATGGAGGGACCAGGGTGTCTGGCTCCAATGACAAGTTCCAACAAAGAATTTGGGGATGGGAAGGCGGGGCAGACTAGGATGCTGCTTTCCCTTTTCCGATGTTCTATTGGGCGTTGGGACTTATGCTTCTGCTCGGGTTCCCTTCTCCATTACATTGCCTGATGTTTAGACATCATCTGGCCATCCCTAGAACCGAAGGAGTGTTCATTTCCCAATAGAGACATTTACTACTATGTCCCCACCCCCACCCCCACTTCCACCCCCACCCACCTCTCCATGCTCTGATGTTGTCTTAATTTAATGCCTCACTGGAAAAGTCGACTAGGATATTTTTGGGGGGGCTCAAAGCCAGTCTATTGGTCCTTCAAAATCATTTGACATTTTTTAAAAAGTAAGTTTTATTGATGCCTTTTTTTTAACATCTTGGCCATGGATTAATACCCCTTTTCCCACTGTCCCCAGATCTCCAAAAATTAAACCTTCTTCTGTTACCAAAGGGGGGAAAAAGTTGAGTAAAGAACAACTGAACTACCTCTGACAATGTGTGCAACAACCTGTCTTGGATGTCCACCTCCCCCCCCCCCAAAGTTTGGTTGGTAGGTTTTATCACCTATTCTCCAGAATCATTATTGTTTTTTCAGGTACTCAGAGATCTCTCTTCAGTGATTTTTTTTTTTCATTTACAATATTATAGTCATCGTGTATATTGGTTTTCAGTCATTTGACTTTTTCTGCTTTCTGAGCAACAGTGTTGTTTGTCCGCAGCCTGGAGTCAGGACATTTATTAGCTGTGTGACCCTGGACAAGTCATTTAACCCTGTTTGCCTCAGTTCCTCGTCTGTAATATGAGTTGGAGAAGGAAATGGTAAGCCGCTCCAATATCTTTACTAAGAAAATCCCAAGAGTTGGACACAGTTGAAATAACTGAACAACATCTGAACCACACTCCACCTGATGGCTGTGCCAAGGACTGTTGCTTAGGGACCATGCTGGTGGTAAATTGAGTTTTCCAATCATGTTACTCCTTCATCACAGTTTCTTTCTACCCACCACTGTATAGCTCTTCAGCATCGAGCGTCTGCATTTGAATTCACTATTTGACATAACAATCAACAGTGTTTTAAGATAAAAAAAAACTTTATGGGAAAACAAGTTAAAGTATTGTTGGTGGCGCTGTGAAACTGATAAAGCCATTCTGGAAAGCACTTGGGAATTATGCCCCCAAAGTTATTATTTAACTGTGCGAAGGGCATGCCCTTTGACCCAGTAATACCACTACTAGGCCTATACTCCAAAGAAAGGAAGAGGACCCATATGTACAAAAATATTTATAGCACTTTTTTTGTGGTGGCAAAGAACTGGAAACAGAGCAGGGTGCTTATTGGTTAGGCAATGGCCAAAGTTATGGCAGATCTTTATTTTAAAATAAAATAAAATGTAACTTTTAAAAAAGAAAAACAAAAACTTTAAAAGTCCATCACTGGGGCAGCTAGGTGGTGCAGTGGATAGAGCTCTGGCCTTGGAGTCAGAAGGACCAAAGTTCAAATCTAGTCTCAGACACATGACACTTACTAGCTGTGTGACCCTGGGCAAGTCACTTAACCCTGATTGCCTCACCAAAAAGCAAAAAAACAACAAAAAAAGTTCATCACTGTGCTCCACATATTCTGTTGATGCCAAATATCTTTTGTGGTTGGTCTGGACCTGTTATTTTATTGGTATAGGGAATTTTCAGGTGAGGAAATTATCTTTACCAATGTACCTGCAACTTATGGTTTTAAAGAGTGGTCTGGGGGCACTGAGAGGTTATGTTACTTGTCAAGGGTCACATTCTCTCTCTCTCTCTCTCTCTCTCTCTCTCTCTCTCTCTCTCTCTCTCCAATCAAGGTTAAGTGATTTGCCCAGGGTCACACAGCTAGTGTCTTAGGCTGGATTTGAACTCAGGTTCTCCTGACTCTAGGGCTAGTGCTCTATCCACTGTGCCACCTAGCTTCCCCCCGAATATTTTTCTTAAGGGATTAATTATGTTTCCCAGAATCATGGTGTTTGAGAGACTTAATATTGCAATGAAATATGCATGTAATATACTATAAGTAATTGTGTTTAGATTTTGCATCATCACACTTCGCAGACAGCTCTCTAATGGAAATAGGAAAACTCTTTCCAGATATTTAACCTGTGAATTTGCCCACATTAAACTCAAGTTCCCCCTTCTTTCCTATACTTTAGTTTACCTTCAAAAAGAGCCTGGGTCCACAGGAGGAAGGAGCTACTCCTCCTCCAGCTTCCCTATTCTCTCCACCTGACATGTTTCACACTTTCTTTTATCTCCACCAATCAAAATCCTGCCCAACCCAAATACTGTCTCCTATGAATTCTCCCCTGATGATAGGGTAATATCAAGGAATCCCTGCTGGTTTCAGGGGAGTTGGGGCACTAGCATACTTCCTTTTCTTGGAAGGGGCCCTTTTCTACTTTGAACCTATGCATAGACTCTGGACAGGGGTCAGCCCTGGGGGAGTCTGAGCACCTAGAAGAAGAGTCAGACTCCCATTTTCTCACATTATTTGGCTCACTACATTTCCCACTCCAGTTCCCCGGGGGGAAAACCCCTTGCACCTTAGAGTTTCTCCAAAAGAGGAATTAGAAATGTCCACTCTGAATCAGGATAGGGCAGGTAGTACTTTCCCACACAAAAGAAATGGTAAAAGACATGAAAGATTTATGGAGCTCATTGACAGCAAAACTTAAAACTGGATTCAGAAACACAGTTCATACTTAGAACTACTTTATTTATAACTCATTACACTCTCCTAGGAGGCTGATGCTTAAGCCTCATCAGTGCATAACGAAGTTTCTAGAAATATTGGACAGGCATTTTTATGGTTTGCCTTGATCCTGCACTATCCAAACTTCTCCTGGTCTGTAACTTCTGGCAAAACGTGCCAGCCTTGGGCCCATCTTCTTGTTGAGCGTCGGTGTAATGCATGGTGCACACGTAGCCAATTTGCCATTAGGTATGCTTGTAAGTGCTCTGGAAACACTAAGTCAGATGTAGACAATCACTCTTTATCATCTATTCAACAGAACAAACATCAACCTCTCCAGAAGCAAACCACCAGCATGATTCCCAAAGGTCCCACTAAGTGTGTCTCATGCTGGTCTACGTGTCTCTATCAATCAGCTCTGCTCTCATGCAAACACAGGCTGCTCCAATCTTCCAGGGTGGGGAATGCAGAGGACATCTTATTAGCCACCTAGAAGCAGACGGCTGGAACCTCTGGTTGGTTTCTTATAGTTCTTTTTTTTCCTTTTTGGTGAGAAAATTGGGGTTAAGTGACTTGCCCAAAGTCTCACAGCTAGTAGGTTACAAGTGTCTGAAGCTGGATTTAAACTCTGGTCCTCCTGACTTCAAGGCTGGAGCGCTATCCAGTGCACCACCTAGCTGCCTCCCTCTTATAGTTCTTGAGAAGGGCACTTACTTGGTTACAACTTAATTCTGATTGGTGGTTTATTACCTAATTTGTTTATGAAATAATTTGATTAATCATTTATCATCTAATTTTATGATGAAAGGAAACTAGGCTGTTTACAATAATTCTCATACATTTATCAATTGTTTGGAAATAAGCATGTTTTCCAAACTATACTACAGAGGTGCTTGTCTTATTATTGAAAAACAATTACAAAAAAACAATTTAATCTCAAAATGGAAGCTTGAAATAAAGTGGAATCATTAATGCTAGGTTAACATTCTTAATCTCACTACAATCCTCTTCTCCAAGAGTGCTGAAGTATTTGCTGAGGATTCCTCCCCTTGCTCCCAGTTAGCTCTGACCAAAAAGACCCAGGACCTCTCAAAACCCCAAGGTTGCCTCCACGACTGAACCCATCCATCTTGGGAAAGATACTTGTTCACTAAAGATCAGGAAAGAACAAACACAAAAAAGCTAATTGAAACCCAGGCTTGGCTTGCCAAGGCAGGCCATGTGCTTTGGTTGCCAGCATGGGAGAGAGGAGAAGTGGCCTCTCCTCCACCCCTTGTGGCTGGAACAGAGGTCTGAAGGGAAGAGACCACTGAGGGGACAACAGCTGTTCCGGCTCCAGTGGCCAACAGGGGACTGTCTCATCATCTCATGGCACCAAGCCCTTCAACGCTGAGTCCACAGGTGACTTGAAATCACTTGTGGGGGTGGGGGTGGGGGCAAATCTCCTCCATGATGACCACTGAAACATGTGGTCAGCCAGAAGCCAGAGCTCAGCTTCGTGAATTTCCTATTCAACCCCTATTATAATGGGACAATAGGATTTAGCGCTATGAGAGATCTTGGGGATCATTTGCCTCTAACCTACATTTCACAGAAGAGGAAACTGAGTCCCAGTTTTTGTTTTCTAGCTTCCATACTAGACTCAGCCTCCCGATGCCAGGGAACATATCTTATTCACCCTTATACTTTCCACAGTGTCTTGTATACAGTCAGGATTAAGTAACTATTCATTGGATCAATAAAGATGTGAAAAGTATCATTCTGCCTGTGCTACTGGGGTGACCAAATTTCCCCCTTTGTTGAAAAGGGGCCTACTCCCTTTTAAAAGATGTCACTCCACTGGCCCTGCAAATCTTTTAAAATAAGCAACCGTTCATTTTCAAAGTGTGGAATAGGAAGTCCCCAGCCCTTTCTCATGGGATGGGATCATGGTGAGTCCACAGCTAGCTGGGAGGGTGGAAACCGAGGTCTCTGAGAGATGCTATCCTGCTGAATCGGGGCAGGGTGCCAACGTGGGAAGCAAAACCATGACTGGATTTTCTGGAATGGCCAACGCATTTATCCACCTAGATTTGCCAGACACGAAAGAAAAAAGTCTTTCCTGTCTCCTCCCCACCTCTGATGCTGATAGTTCTGACTCAAACTTTTTTCTGGACAGCCTGCCCAGAGTTCCCTTCTGGGAGCGAACATCCCTAGGGAAGGGGGATAAAGATTCCATTTTTATAAAATTGAGAAAAGATCTTAAAGTTTGAACAAAACATAATTACCTACGTTATCTCATTTAATTCTCGTAACAATGCTGTGAAAGTGGTACTATAGGCTTTATTATTCCTATTTTACAGATGAGAAAATTGAAGCTCAGAGATGTGTCCCCTGGTCACATAGCTGGTAAGTCACAGAGGTGGGCTTTGATCTCAGATCTTTAATTCCAAATCTAGCTATATCCACCAGATTAGATGATAGAGGGGACCAGGCCCCAGGCATATTCTGAGGTGGGTGAAATCTGTCTTAAGGACCTTTCCATCTGCCTGTTCCGGCTGGTTCCCCTACTCTATGATCATAATAGCTAGTATTTATACCACACTTTAAGATCTGCAAAATAACCTGTAAATATTATCTCATTTGAGCCCCATAATAACCCTGGGATATAGATGCAGTTATTATTCCCATTTTACAGATGAGAAAACTGAGGCAAACAGCTGTTAAAATGATTTGCCTAGTCTTACCCAGCTGCTAAATGTCTAAGGCTGCATTTGAACTCAGGTCTTTTTTCACTCCAAGTCCACCACCTACCTGGACCACCCACCTGCCTACCCACATTGTTGTGAGGACTATGTGAAATGTAAAGCCAAAGCATAAAATGTTATATTAATATCAATATCAATGATATTACTATTAATATAACATGTTATTATATCAATATTATATCAATATCAGCATTATCCACATCCTCAGTACCCATATTCCTCTCCTTTTAATGGATAGGAAAGGGTATAATCATTTGTATAACACTTATTATGTGCCAGGTACTGTGCTAAGTACTTTATAAATTATCTCATTTGATCCTAACAACCCTCTGAGGTCAGTAATATTATTGTCCTCATTTTGTAGTTGAGAAAACAGGGTTAAATGACTTACCCAGGGTAACACATCTAGTGAGTGCCTGAGGCTGAATTTGAACTCAGGCCTTTCTGACTCCAAGCCCAGAGCTCTGTGTACTATGGTGCCATCTAGCAACTTCAACTATGCATGCCCCCACACAATTCAGTTCCCCCATTCCAGATGCAAATGAATTATAGAAGACGTTGTATTAACCACCTCATTTTGTAGATGAGGAAATTGAGGCCCAGCTAGGTTAAGGGACTTGCCCAAGGTCATATAGAGAGTAAGTAGTAGAGCAGGGCCTCTTGCTCCAGGGTCATTGAGCACTTGCCCAGTGTGAACATGGTGGAAGGAACATCACTCTTGGTGTCAGAATTCTTGAGTGACAGTCTGGACTAGCCATGGGAACCTAGGCAAACCCCTCAACCTTCTGAACCTCAGTTTTCTCATCTGTAAACTAGGAATGATATAGGTACCCCCTATTTCCAAGGAGGGTTGGGGGAGGAAAGCTTACCTTTATAAATGTGAGCTGTTGCTATTCATTCAACAAGAATTTATTCAAACCTGCTTTGCCCCAAGCACTGTGTTAGGTCCCCTGCCCCCAGTCAGGTTTACCTTTTCCTTCAAGGTCCTTGTTTTTCAGAACTAATCTGATAAACAAATTGAAGCTGGCAGATAATTGGGGGATTATTACCCCCTTTTAACTCAGTGTTTCATTAAGCACCAAAACCTGTTCTCCTCTGTACCCGCAGAGGAACAGCGGTGGTTATGTTAAAGACCAATGAGTCAGTCGATATTTATTAAGCATCTACTATATGCCAGGCACCATGTTGAGCACTGGGGTTACAAAAAGAGGTGAAAGATGGTCCCTGCCCTCAAGGAGCTTACAAACTAGATAGAGACCCATCCTGATCTCTGGGATGTTACAGTCTCAAAACTTATAATTTATCAACATTTCTTGGCTTTTATTCATATTATCTCAACTAATCTTCACTCCTGCAAGTGAATAGCAGAGGTCTTTTTATCTCGATGGGGAATCTGGGAAAAATGAGGAAACTGAGGCAGACAGGGTTAAGTGATTTGCCCAGGTTCATACCACTAGTCAGTGTCTGAGGTCAAATTTGAATTCGGGTCCTCTTGACTCCAGGCCTGGCACTCTATCCACTGTGCCACCCAGCTGCCCACCACTCTATTAGAGAACATAATTTCATTTTAGCCACACGTTCTTATCCTAAGGGAGTTAATAAAACGTGGATTTCGGGCATACAGTAAGGTCCAGTAGGAGTGTGATTGGAAGATGGGGAGGGGGAAAGGGTACATCCTTACCTCTCAGACCCACTCTGCCCAGGGAAGGGACCCTGTAGCCCACTACCTGGCCATTCTGTAGGTTTAACAATATGTCTCTTTTTTTCCCCATTGGACAAACCCCACTCACCCAATCTGTGTGCACCTGCCATTTTAATTCATTGGTAAGATTGGCTTTAATGAAGGGCCTATACTGGTTGACTGCTCTAGGCTGGCTACCAAGAGTAACTTAGTAAAAGTCAGTTTTTCAGCCAATTCCAATGACATTCTAGGCATTTTGAGGCTGAAATGGAATCGATAGTGACAACTTCTCTAGGGTACTAGTTGGGGGAGGGAGAGGGGAAACCAAAGGGAAAAGACAGAAGATGGCAGCGGGGAAGGTACTTATCAGTTGTGCCTATATAAAAGTCACATCAAAGTTAATAATCTTCCCCCAAAACTCCTCCCCTGCTTTTGTTCCCCAAGTTGTAATCACTGAGAATTCAAGGGTTAATCCATTATTTATACACTAATGTGTTTCTCAGTTTATAAATATTACATTTTCATCCAGCCAGCAGTCAGCAACCAACTCCCAGCGTTAACCACTTTTATCTTCCAAAAGGCCATGTTTAACCCTCAGCCCAGGATTTGTTTTTAACACAGACAAGGATTTCACAGATGTAGCTAGAGATTTGCCGTTTGGGTTCCAAATGACATTACACAAACCCCTTATGGCAGCAAGCTGCAGGCAGGCGGGCGGAGATGGAGAAATATAGCTTCACCGAGAGACTTCTACTTCTGTCATTTGCCTGTGGGATCTTTCCCGGAAGAGGACAGCCAGTGCCCCATTGATTTAGCTCAGCTTGGCGAAGGCCCCTTCCCAGGGCGGCTGTTGCACTGCAGATCCATAATGCCCTTCGAGGAGGTGCCCCTCATGGTCATGAATCTGGGAAGGGGAGGGCAGCTTTCTTTTACGGCTCTTTTCTATGATTATAAAAAGAATAGCTTTCCCAGATGGGTACATACCCGAACGGATAAAGGCACCGGGGGAAGAGACAGTCCTGGGGAAGCCAGTTGCATCACAGGGGGAAAATCTTTCAAGTATCTGACTGTTTTGGAAAATGAAAACATGAAAGTCTGTCAGCAGCGACCTAAAGCCACAGCCATCTGCTGACCAATCTGGAGTAAATCTGATGGTTTCTGCCCGGTTCATAGGGTCCCAGCTGTGATGGCCCAGAATCCACTCCAGGACTAGAAAGATCTTTATCCCCCATTAAACAGTTGTAGCATCCCTTGGGCTACCCTTAAATTCTCATTCAACCATTGGGGGTGCTGGGGGGGTGTCTGCTCTCCTATAGCTCACTATAGCTCACCAAGGCACCATGTGAGGAGGGCCACGGCATCAGTTGCAGGGCTGTGCGTGTTCTCACATTGCTCCTGCCAGCCTTGGTCTCTGACTCTCTGTGGGGTGGTGTTTCACTGTTAATGCCTCCAGCTCTGGTCTTAGTTGACATCCTAGCCTAAGGTACTGCTGTAACTTGGATAGAATTGAAGCCCAAAGCCTAGAAACAGTTGGAGTCTTGGCTCTTCCAGGGGCTTATAGTATCACCTGCAGAATACAGCTTCAGGCGTCTCAGACTCTTCTCACCTATTCTAGCCAAATTACTCTCATAGGAACACCATTCCCTCCAAAGGCGGGCCTTTGTCCATCCTCCAAAGTTCCTGATTTTTCATATGCAAATGGACCATTCAAAATTCTAAGTCCCTTGCAAGCTGCAAATATAGTGACCCAAAGTCTGAAAGGGGCAAAACCTTAAACCTCATTGTTTCTTTTACTAGCCCCCAGTAAACCACAGATGCAATTACCGAAGGTCTGAAAGGGGCAAAAGCTTACTCCTCATTTTCTCCCTTACTTATTGTGCTCCCGTAATCCTGCAAGAAAGGGGCATTTGTCCCTCACACTTGCCATAGGTCAGTAGAGTATAATCAAGATACTAATTGTTCTTCCTTTGGGAGAACCTATTTCCATCTTTCCTGGTGATGCACAGTTGTGATATTACCAAATGTAAATGATATAGTCATGGTAGCTTACAGGAGGCTTCCATTTTTTTTTAGGAGGGAGCAAAAATTCCCTTGAAACAACCTAGCCTATATAACTCTGTGGAGAGACAGACAGAGATAGGGAGAGAGAGAGAGAGAGACAGAGAGAGAGAAACAGAGAGACACAGAGAGACAGAGAGATTGAGGGGAAAGGGGAATAAACACTTCCTTCTGACCATCCCTCTTGGTACCTGAAGGGTGGAAAGACTCAGAATCAGTAGTCCTAGGTTGTAGTTGCAGCTTAGCCACTGTGAGACCTCAGATAAATCACTTTTAATCTCTCCCAGGTCTCAGCTTCCTTATCTGTAAAATGGGCCAGGGGTTGATTTCTTAAGAATCCTTCCAGCTATAAGATGTGCTCATTCTACTACCTTTCCTCTTGCAGTGGAGGGCAACACTGCCCTTCCAGGCCCCGAGGCTCACAACCTAAGGGTCATCTTGGATTCCTCATTATCTTTCAACCCTAGATTCAAGCTGTTGCCAAGGTCTGTCGATTTCACCTCTTGAAGATGCCCCTTTCTTTCCTGACCCTGCCCCCACTGTAGTGTAGACTATCATCACCTCACACCTGGATTACTGCACTAGCCTGCTGGTGGGTCTGCCTGCCTCTAGTTTCTCCCCACTTCAATCCTTCCTCCATTGGAAGAGATTTAGAGGTTTTGGGGGTGCTCAAACGGAACCCCAAGATCACGGTGCTGAGTCTGCCTGAATGAATTCAACCCAAATCTTCTTCCAGCCAGAGAAAAAGTTTATTAAAGATAAATCACATATAGGCCAGGTGATGCCCATGAGGACGAGTGGGCATGAGAGTCTCAGCCTCTAGGCGTGAGAGGTTCTCAGCATCTGAATGGGGGAGACCAGAGCAGGCATGAGACAGTTTCAGCCTTTTGGGCATGAGAAAAGCTCAGCATCTGAATGGGGGCTAAGGTGGATCTTAAGTACAGAAAGACTGTGGGAGGGATCTAGGAGTGGCCGAGTATTTTGGGGTGACGGGAGGAAGGGCCTGGGGAGATCTGGATGGGAGTGGCTAGTAGGCTGAGGTGAACAGAACTCCTGGGTCCTGGACCTCCTGGCGCCTAGCTAGGATTAAGGGTGGGAAATAGCCAGGGGCAGTAAGGTAAAACAATGGAAGGTAAAACAATGGAAGGGAGATTGGGTGTAGCCACAATGAAAGGCCAGTTGATGGGGGGAAGGGGAGGTGGTTGGTAAAAAGGGTCCAGGTGAGAATTCCCTTTGGAAGGTCTGAGAGATATGAATAAACAATGAGAATAGATAATGAAGGGAGCTGGAAGGTAGAAGTTTGCTTTCAAAGGGAGATAAAGAGAGACAAACAGGAGCCAGGTTCTTTTTAGGGCTAGGGAGGAAGGCGCATCTGAATAAGATCAAAAGGTGAGTCTGGGGCTTTGGAAGGGAGGTAAGGGGAATCTAAAAATTTAAGGGTTTTCAACAAATGGGAGCCAAATTCCTTTTGGCAAAAAGGGGCAAAGGGCAAAGTGGCAAAGGTCTCGGCTTCTGAAACAAAATGGTGGACCCCATGACCCTCGTTACATTCAGCCACTGAAGTTCAGGTCTGATCCTAACACACACGACCCCATTAGATTGTAAGCTCCTTGAGGGCAATGACTATTTTTTGCCTTTTTTTGTATTCCTAGCACTTAGCACAGCAGGGCTTAATAAATGTTTATTGATTGATGATTCATTCATTTGATAATATTTTACTAAGAACCTGCTATGTATAAAGCAAATCATTAGGAGTTCTTACCCTTTTTGTGTATCATGGCAGAGTGGTGAAGCCTATAGACCCCTTCTCAAAATGACGTTTTTAAATGCATAAAATAAAATGCACAGGATTACAGAGGAAACCAACTCTATTAAAATATAGTTGTCAAATTATTGCTAAAAAAAAAAAAAAGCAGGGTCTAGGATCCTAGGTTAAGAAACCCTGAATTATATGATTCTACATAGTTTCTTCCAGGCTTTCCCTATGTTTACTATATAAAACGGGATTAATAATGCCTACTTCACTGGGTTGTTATTTAATGAGACAAAGTATTTGGACATGCTTAGGCTCTATTATTATTATTATTTTATTCTTTTCATCTTTAAATTCAGTGCAGTTCACATAGAAATCTTCCTAGCCCAAGTCACTCTTAATATCATTGTTTGATGTTTAATGTTTCACGAACTATTGCAAAGGTAGATAAAACAACTAATTTTTTTGGTAAGTGAATGAAAGTGTTAGGATGCAAGTGCATAGACAAAGCATTTATTAAATACTATTTAATAGTAATAGTATTTTACATATAACATACAGCTTTTATATAACTTTACATAATTTTCATATAACTTTTACATAGCATTTACTATTACTGTAAGTAAATGTGAACTATTACTAGTAATTGGTGTTACTTATTACTATTATTTAATCTTTTTAGTAATTAGTGATAGTTATAATTACCATTGCTTATTAGTCATAATATTCATACTAATTAATTCCAGGCATTATGCTAAGCAAGAAAGTCCCTTCCCCTCAAGGGGCATATTTCTAATGGGGGAAGATGACACATGAGGGGTAGCTGGAAAGTTAGTAGATGTGGAAGTGGTAGATGAAGGGAGGCATACTTTTTGATGTCCGGGAAGTGCTGTGTGCTGTGGAGTCCTGATCAAAGCAAGATAAAAATCAAAGCTTATCTTTTACCATAAAGTGGCTCTAGGGACAAAGTCCCATTCTCAGGTAGTGAGAGAGTGGAAATGATGGCCTGAGTAGAGTCCAATGTAAAAAGCATGGCTGGAGATGTCCTTCTACTATTTTTAAAGGTTTAATATTTGATGAAATATTACAAAGGGAGATAAAATCATTGATTTTTTCATTGAATGCAAGTGTTGGGATACAAGCTCATCTTCCATAGCCTCACTAAAAGGATGGGTAGCAGACAGGATAACAGGAGTGCTGTATTACCTCTTCCTGTTACCATTTGGTTTTTGTTTCTTCAACTAGGTCTCTATATTTTGAATGTTTTTTTTTCATTCCCCTTAGTTTGAAGTTTATGAGTTTTCTGTATTGTGATACATATTTATTATAGTGTTATTTTGAAAATGGATTGATGAACTCATCCATTTGGATGTTCCTTTCAACAATTATAGATTGGTTGGTTGGTTCAACCCATCCATGTCTAACCATCTAGTGTGATTCCTGTACATGTCCTTTTATAATGAATGAATGAAAACAATTTATTAAGTCTGAGGGACTGTCTGATGTTGGCAGCTACCAGGCTGAGCGCTGTGGCAAGAGTAGGGTAGATCTGGGTATTTTGGAAGTCGAGGCAGGGGCTGTGGTAGGCAGAGTCGTGGTGAACTGGGATGGGCTGGGTACGGAGAAGCCCTGAGGCAGTGGACAGTGCTATGTGAGATAAGCTGGGTGCAAGGAAGTAGCCAGAGCTTGAGCTCCTGAGGCAAGGGGCGGTGCCACGTGGGAGTGGGATGGCAGAGGACTGAGTTCCTTCTGCTTAGTCCCCTCCCTATATGCAATGTCATCCCCAGATGCCTCTTGTGACCTTCCTGACCTCCGGGTCCCTTTGTGCAGCACTGACCCAGTCCCCTCCTGAGTCTGACTTCCTAGGTCACGTACTCTTGTCTATGCGTCAATCCCAGATGCCTCCTTCCTGTATCCAATCCTAGCTTCCTACGTCACTCCCTCCCCCTTGGTGTGCTAAACTCAGACAGCCCCTTCCTGTATCTGACCCTACAATCAATGGCTAGTAAGCGGGCTGGGGAGGAGGGGCTAAGTAGGTATTTAGGAACAAGCGTGGTCAGATCACGCGCGCTCTCTCCTGGCTCCTGCCCTGTTGCTCTGGCCTTGCTGCTTGGGCTTGCTATGATGGCTTGCTGTGATGGCCTCTGAATAAAGCTCTGGTGTTGGCGCCTCCTGATGGCTTGTCTCTGTGTGTTTATCCGGCTGAGGACCGAAGACTCGAGTGTGAGTATGACTCTGGTAGCATGCTCCTTATAGGAGGAGCGGGTACCAGCGTGCGGCTGGCAGAAGGTCGGCATGCGGCCTCTACAATTAAGTGCTTACAATGTGCCAAGTCCTTTGCTAAATGATGAGAATACAAATACAAATACAAAGACAGCACCTGTCTTCAAGGAGTTAATATTTTAATGAGGGAGACAAAAGTCACAGTGTGGTCAGCAATGGTCAACAGACATTCTTCATCCGAATGACGAAGAAAAGAGGATGATTGTGATTGCAGAGGCACCATGAAGTAGGAGATGTAGGGACATCCTAGGGGTCAAGAAAACCCAGGGTCAAGCTGTACTCTGGTCCAGTCTGCCTGTGTGAGATAAGAACGGTTGCCCATCTTCAAGGGTTCTTCATCCTATCTGCTCTTTTCCCTATCTATGCTTGTGCAGGTGACAGTATGGTCCTCTTCCTACTCCTCCTACTCTACATAAAGATAGGTCACACTTCAGATCATATCTATGCACACCATACATAAGCAATCTGTATGTTTAGATACAGTGCACACATACACGTCTTACATGAAAAAATACCAAATAAAATAATTTCCATACACATTGTAGAACAGCAAAGGATTGTACATGAAACTTCAAATCTCTTATGTGCAGAAATTGCTTTTCTTTTAAAGTATATAATAAATTCAACACGTAACTTTTACAGCTGTCCTCCTCGTCCCTGGTCTTCCTTCTGTTCTGTTATCTTTTTTAGGGAGTGAACAGTCCCAACATCCTCTCACACTCCTACTTTTCCCCTTCCCTGCACCAACTCACCACTCCCATTGAAAAAAGAAACAAAAGCAAAATCCTGTTAAACAAATATGTATTGTCAACCAAAACAAATCCCTGCATTGTCCATGTCCAAAAATTGCATGTCTCATTCTTCACCTTGCTTTCATCACCTTACTGTCAGGAGGTAGGTTGCATGTTTTATCATCAGCACTTTGGGAACTGTGATTGGTCACTTCATCGGTTAGTACTCCTAAATATTTCCAAATAATTTTTCTTCATAATATTTTTATTGTATAAATTATTCTCTTGGTTCTGTATATTTCACTCTGTATCAGTTTATATAAATCTTAGGTTTCTCTGAAATTTTCTTTCATCTTTTCTTTTTTTAAAATTTATTTATTTTTAGTTTTCAACATTCACTTCCACACGATTTTGAATTCCAAATTTTCTCCCCACATTTTCATTTGTGGGGAGAAATTGTCACATTTCAATGTGAATTCCTCTTATTATTAGTGATTTGGATAATTTTTAGTATAGTTTTTGAGAAGTTTGAATTTCTTCCCTTGAGAACTGCCTGTTCATATCTTTTGATCATTTATCTAGTGGGGAGTGGTTCTTGTTTTTATATTTTTGTATCATTTTCCTATATATCTTATATGTCAGACATTTATTAGAATAATTTGCTGGAAAATATTTTTTCATAGTTAACTATTTCCCTTCTGATTCTAACTGCATTGTTTTTGTTGGTACAAAATGATTTCAATTTTATGTGGTCAAAACTGTCTATTTAATCTCATTATACTCTATCCCTTGTTTGATCAAGAACTTTTGCCCTATCCGTTCATTATGATATGACCTTTTATATCTAAATCCTGCATCCAATTGGAACTTATGGTATGTGGTGTGAAAGGCTGATCTAAGCCTAATTTCTCATACACTGATTTCAATTTTTCTTGAAGTTTTTGTTGAAAAGTGAGTACTTGCCCCAGTAGTTTCCATACCTGGGTTTACTGAATATTCTATGTTCAATTATTTCTTCATCTTGTATAATTAATATACATTGATCAACTTTTCTATTGCTTAGCTAGTGCCAAGTTGATTTGATGACTACTAATTTGTAATTTAGTTTGAGATCTAGTGCTGTTAGGCCCTTTTCCTTCTCACTTTTTTTTTTTTTAGTTATTTCCTTTGAGGTTCTTGACCTTTTGTTCCTCCAAATTAATTTTGCTATAATTTTTGTATAGTTCTTTATAATAATCACTTGGTAGTTTGGTATGGCACTAAATCCATCTGGTCCTGAGGTTTTTCTTTGTGGGTTCATTTGTATGGCATGTTCAATTTTTTTTTTCTGACATGTTACTTAAATTCTTTTTTCCTGTAAATCTACAAATTAACTTAGGTAGCATTGTCATTTTTATTATATTACCATTGTTCAAATATGATAAATTAGCTCCTTTCTAATTATTTAGGTTTTCCTTTATTTCTATAAAGAGTATTTGTTAGGTGCATTCATATAATTCCTATGTGTTTCTCAGTAGTAGACTCCCAGATAGTTTGTACACTATGTGGTAGTCATTTTTAATGGCATTTCTTTTTTCTGTCTCTTTATACTGGGTTTTCTTGGGGATATGCAAAAAGGCTGATGGTTTTTTTTGTGGGTTTATTTTACATCCTGATATTTCACTGAATTGATTAATTATTTCTATTAAGTTTTAGTTGAATCTCTAAACCATATTGTAAACCACAATATCATTTGAAAAAAGCAATAATTTTGTTTCTTGTGTTTGTTCCCTAAATTTCTTTTCTTATCTTATTGCTATAGCTAGTATTTCTAAAAATATCAATGATAGTGGTGACAATGAATATCCTTTGTCTTTACCCCAGATCTTATTGAAAAGCCTTTTATATTTCTCCTTTGTGGATGATGTTTCTCTTTGCTTTTAGTTGACTACTCTTTTCATATTAAAGAAATTAAATATCGCCATTTTTACTATATTAGCATATCCCAACCATGAGCAATTAATTATTCTCCTGTCTTCTTTTATTCCTAGATTTATTCATATGTTTAGGAGAGTTTTTAAATAAAGGAGAGGTTGTACATTGTTAAAAGTTTTTTTCTGTGTGATTTATATGGTTTTTGTTATTAACATGGTCTATAATGTTTATAGTTTTCCTAATAAATATTGAATCAACCCTGAATTCTTGGCATAAATACAATCTGGTCATAGTGTGTCCTCTATTTAATATGTTGCTGTAGCCTCTTTGCTAAGATTTTATTCAGTATATTTGCATCAATAATCATTAGAGACATTGATCTTTTTCATTTTTCTTTTTCTGAATTCTTTCTCCCTGGTTTTGGTTTTAGGACCATATTTGTCTCAGAGAAGGAATTTGTTAGAATGCCAGATTTCTCAATTATTGCAAGCAATTTTTATAAAATTGGAGTTAACTTTTCTTTGAATGTCTGATAGAATTCCCCTGTAAATCCATCTGGTCCTGGGATTTTTTCTTTATGGATGTATTTGTAGCATGTTCAATTTTTTTTCTGAGGTTATGCTACTTAAATTCTCTTTTTCTTGTTCTGAAAGTTTGGGTATTTTACATATTGGTAAGTATCCATTCATTTCACTTCAGTTCTAATTTTCCCTGGCATTTAATTGGTCAGATTTGTTTCTTAAAATTAGTTTTATTTCCTCCTCATCTGCAATGAGTCTTCCTTTTAAATTTTTTGTATTGACAATTTTGTTTTCTTTCTTTACAATCATATGAGCTAATAGTTTATATTAGTTTTTAAAACAGTTCCTAGTTTTATTTACCATTTCAATATAGTTTTTTTTCCCATTTTCAATTTCATCTCTTCTTTGGTTTTCAGAATTTCTATATTGTGGTTAGTTAGAGGTTTTTGATATATTGCTTTCCTGGTTTTGTTTTTAGTTGCATGCCTAATTCTTTGATCTGTTCTTTCTCTTTTTTGTTAAAGTACTTAGAGATATAAATTTTCCCCTGAAGACTTTCTTGGCTGCATCCCAAAAGTACTATTATTATACCTCATCATTGTCATTTAAAATTACATTATCTATTATATCATGATTCGTTCTTTGGCACACCAGTTCTTTAGAATTAAATTATTTGTTTTCCATTTAGGTTTTAATCCTTTCCTCAGAGATTCTTTATTAATATAACTTTTATTGCATTGTGCTCAGTAAAAGATGTGTTAAATCTTTCTGCTTTTTTGCATTATTTGTGAGGTTTTTATGCCCTAGCTGTAGAATTGCCATGCATAGTTAAAAAAAGTATATGTTTCTTTCTATTCCCATTTAGTAACAGCACAGATTTATTATATCTAACTTTTCTAAAATTCTGTTGAAGTCCTTAGCATCTGTCCCATTTTATCTTTTTTGTTAGATTTGTTAAGGTCTGAAATGGGCACATTTAAGTTCCAAATTGCTACAGTTTTTGTCTGGTTCTCTTTATAATATTGTTAAATTTCCTTCACATACTTAGATGCTATGCCATCTGGTGAATAAATATTAAATATTTATATTATTTCATTATCTAGTTGCCTTTAAGCATCATGTAACTTCTCTGTTTATTTTTTAACCATGTTTTTTTTTCACTATTGCGTTGTCTGAGGACATGATTACTGCCTCTGATTTTCCGACTTTGAAGAATAAGAAATTCTGATTTATCTCTTTGTGAACCTTTATGTTTCAAGTGTGTTTCTTTTAAACAACATATTGTTGGATTCTGCTTTCTATCCCATTCAACTATTCTCCTCTGCTCTATAGGTGAATTTAACCCATTCATATTCACTCTTATGATTATTAATATGAATTTCCCTTTATCATATCCTCTTACACTTTTTCCTCCTTCCCTTACAGCTCTCATTTTACAAAAAAAAAAAAAAAGATCTGTTTCTACTCCTCTTTCCCTCTTCGCTTCACGAACTTCAGACCTTAATATTTGGTTCTTATACTTTCTTTTTAATCACCCTTTATGACTAACCCTCTAAAGATGAAGTTTCTTTAGTATGTGACTATTCTCTCCTCAACCTTTTTCTCTTTCTTCTACCCTCTCTCCTTTTCCTATTCTCTTCTATATGTTTTGTTGATTGTAATGCATTTCTGTACCAAACTCTTTGCATGTGCATGTGTTTGTGTTCAATCCTCCTTTACCTAGTTAAGATAAGAGTGAGGTCATGAGATACCTATTCCATTTTCAGTACTATGCTGGAACCTGATCACACTGGCTCAAAAGAGCCAATTGTTAAATTTATCATGTGAAGTCACAAATCAGAACTTGATTTATTGTTCTGTTGATTATTTAGAATTAAGAAAATGATAGAGAAAATGTTCGTAACGTAGATTGAATTTAAAAGGATGATGTACCTATATTTTTTTTCAGAGTCAGTTGTTAAATATTTACCGGCATGTTCCTGCCTTTGCCCCTTCTCCCTTTTTGTATACTCTCCTCAAGCTCCCCTTTGACACAAAATGTTAAGTTCCTTTCCCCTCCTCATTTCTTTTCTAGTGTATCTATCCTTTGCCCTCTTTTTTATTCTCTCTCTTAAAACCCATAACACAGAATGAAATCACTAGCAGGCTTGTGTTTGTCTTAACTCCCTGTGTGACCCTTGAATACGTTAGGACTCTGAAGGAATATTTTTCTTCTCCCCTATTGGAATGTAAGTACTTCATTATTATTTAGCTTCTTTTACATGCTCAAATTATTTGCCTTTCTAGGTTTCTCTTGATTCCTATGTTAGCATTTTAAGATGTCTGCTTGGCTCTGGTCTCTTCCTCCAAAATGCTTAAAATTCTGTATTCTATAAAGACATATTTTCCCCCCTATAATAGTATTATATGCTTTGCAAGGTAAGTTTTTTTGGTTGTAAAGCCTTTATCTTTTGCCTTTTGAAATATCATAAGATTTTTCTCTCCTTTTTAGTAGTTTCTTAAAAGTCTTACGTGAGCCTATGATTCCTTAGTACTTGTATTCTTTCTTTTTGTCTGTTTATAATATTTTTGTTTGAAGTAGAAGCTCAGAGTAATGTTTTTAAATGCATAAAATAAAACACATCAGATTATAAAGGAAACAAATTATACTGAAGTACAGTTATCTAAATATTATAAAACAAGTTCATGGACTCCAGGTTAAAACCCCTGGGCTAGATGATCTCTAAGGTATCTCATAAGCTCTAAGATGCTATGATCCTCTGAGCCAGTTGCACATTTGAGCACCCTTTCTGACATTTAATAGTTGTCCTTTGATGGTGGATTTAATTGTAAACAACCAAGTTAGTTAGATCTAGTCTTGCTGAATAGTGAGCACCAAACTGGGTAATACTGTTTTTAGTAAAAAATGAAGAATAACCATCCAGAATTGAGATTGATTTTCCTGTTATGACACCTTAGTCTGGAAAGCAATTGCATTTAGTATTTTTTTTTTAACATTTGTTTTTAAAACTTTGAGTTCCAAGTTGTCTCCCTTCCTCCCTCCCCACAACTCCCTCATTTAGAAGGCAAACAATTCAATATAGGTTATATATGTGTTGTCATGCAAAACATTTCCATATTAGTCATGTTGTGAAAGAAGACATAGACCAAAAAAAAAAAACAACAAAAAACCTTAAGAAAAATAAAGTAAAAAAAGTATGTATTAATCTGTATTCAAGCACCATTAGTTCTTTCTCTGGGGAAGGATAGCATTTTTCATCATAAGTCCTTCAGAGTTCTCTTGGATCATTGTATTGATAAGAATAGCTAAGTCATTCACAGTTGATCATCCTACAGTATTGCTGTTACTTCGTACACAGCACATTTCGCTTTGCATCAGCTCATGTAAGTCTTTCTAGGTTTTTCTGAGAGCACCCTGCTCATAATTTCTATAGCACAATAGTATTCCATCATAATCATATACCAGAGTTTGTTCGGCCATTCCCCAATTGATGGGCATCCCCTCAATTTCCAATTCTTTGCCACCAGAAAAGAACTGCTATAAATACTTCTGTACATATAGGTCCTTTTCTTTTTTGTTTTTTATCTCTTGGGATATAGACCTAGTAGTGGTACTGCTATGGTTTTGCATGGTTATGCATGGTTTTATAGCCCTTTGGGTATAGTTCCAAATAATTGAATCAGTTCACAACTACCAACAGTGCATTAATGTCTTTTTTTCCCCACATCCCCTCCAACATTTGTCATTTTCTTTTTCTGTCCTATTAGCTAATCTAATAAGTATGTTTTAATTTGCATTTCTCCAATCAATAATGAATAAGAGCATTTTTTCATGTGGCTATAGATAGCTTTGATTACTTCATCTGAAAACTGTTCATATCCTTTGATCATTTATCAATTGTGGAATGGCTCTTATTTGACTCAGTTCCCTATATGTTTGAGAAATGAGACCTTTATCAGAGAACTTGCTTCAAAAATATTTTCAGTTACTATTGCTAACTATATTTCACTCCATCCTATTTTCCCCCATTTATTCTATTCTCTCTCCTTTTACCCTTTCCCTCCTCAAAAGTGTTTTGCTTCTGACTACCCCCTCCCCCAATGTGCCCTCCCTTCTATCACATTCCCCCTTCTTTTATCCCTTCCCCTCCTACTTTTCTTTGAGTTACAGGAAATTTTTTTTTGACCACTGGAGGCATTATGATTATTTGACCATGGGTAAATCATTTAACCCCTTTGAGCATAAGTTTCCTCAACTGTAAAACTGGGATCTCATACACATATTCAGTACTGGATAGGGCCTCAAATGCCTAAACCCATTACAGGTGAGGAAACTGAAGCTCACAAAGCTAAAGTAATTTGCACAAGGTTAGGCAAGTAGTAAGTGGCAATCATGCCTGTGGCATCTTCCTCATAGACGTTCAAATGAGATAATGTATGAAAATATTCTTTGCAGACCTAGATGCTAGCTATTATTTTATGTAGTGAAGCTATCCCCAAAATGTGGCAGTGGGGTGTCATTGTACGGCTTAAAGGGAGGCAAAATAGACAACTTTAGCCTCTTTCCCCCCAATCCCTCTCCAAGGAGACTTTATTACCTCCCAGGAAGGGAAACAGAAGGTTGTAACCAGAAGCTTGACCTCCCTGCTCATCTCAAAGAGGAAGGGATACTGGACTAGAATTATATTTACCTACTCCCTTAAATAATAAGTCCAAGGAATGTAATTTTAGAGTTCCAACTAAACTTCTGATTGCTATTTCTTAATGGGGAAGGAGGATAGTTCCAAACTCTATAGCCAAGGTTGATCTCTTTTCCATTACACTGTATATAATGAACATATATATAGTAAATAGCAAAGAAGCCCATTTACCTACATTGATAGCAAAGCAGAAAATCAGAGAAAGTATACATGAGAAAGTAAAGTATACATGAGAAAGTAAAGCATACATAGAGAAACTAAAGAAGCTGTCCCATTGGGAGCAAGATATCTCACCTCAATCAAAAGAGAGTACCAGATCTCACCCAAGGGGAAATTCCCTGAAGTCTGTAATATAGTAAACTAGGGATAGGGACATGATGGAGATTGCTAGCTTCTTTCATGTTGACTTCTCAGGGTCTGATTCTCCCTTCAGCAACCTGAAGTGGGGTCGGCATCATCCATCTTCTCTCTTGAAGCTGGAAGCCAGAAGTGTCCAAAGAAGCTGCCAAGAATGACAGGACTGAAGAGAGAGTGAAGAGACTCCCAAAGAAGTCAAGAGACCGAATCTCTCCTTCTCTTCGAACTCCACCCTACCCCTCACACAGACATGGGGTGCTGATCTCCACCAATGAGAGAATCCTGTACCATGGGCTTCAGGACTCAGGTTATATTTATTATTGTGAAGAACGGCAATGCTTACTATTATGTGATTCTGAGTCACTCACATTCTCTGAGGGACAGTTTCTTCCTCTAACAAGGATAACATTGGTACTATCTACTTCTCAGGGCTGTGAGAAAAGTGCTTTATAAATCTTAAAGAAATTTATAGTATTATAATAGCTGACATTTATATACCACAAAATGTTTTACATATGTGATCTCATTCAACCTTCACTATAATCCCACATGGTGGGTAATATAGGTATGATTGTCCTTTCAGAGATCAGGAAAATGAAGTTTAGAAAATTACTATCCATTAACTCATAGGGGAAAGAAAAGAAAAGAGAAAGGAGAGAGACATTTCCAAGATGAGATTTGTCAGAAATAGTCACTCTGGGTATCAATAGCCACAGAGAATACCCTCACTAGTAAAATGGAAGTTCCCTGAGGGGAGGGATTGTTTGGGGTTTTTTGTTCTTGCATCCCCTGGCCCAATGCTTGACATAAAATAATTCAGTTTGATTTAATAAGCATTTATTGAATGTCTGCTATGTGCAAGTTCAAAGGCTAAAAAGAAACAGTCCTTGCTGTCAAGGAGCTTATATTCTATCTGGCTGTCACCCATGCCAGGAATTGCCTCCCTCTTCATCTCTGGACAAGATGTTCTCTGAGTTCCCTTCCAAATTTAGATCTATGATAATATGGTGAAGTTCTTTCTCAATAAGGGGTGTGAGTGGAGGAGGGGGTGGAGCCAAGATGGCAGAGTAAAGGAAGAGACTCATCTGAGCTCTCCCAAATTCCCCTCCAAATAACATTAAAACAATGCCTCAAAATGGATTTTGAAGCAGCAGAACCAACAAAAGGATGAAATAAACTGATTTTCCAGTCACAGACAACTTAGAAGTTTGGTGGAAAAGTCTGTCTCCCTGGGGTGAGAGTGAAGCGCAGCCCAGCACAGACCTCACCCTGGCAAACCAGCAGCAGGCCTTGGGGGCAACTGAATTAGCAGCAGCAGCTTCTGGAGCTCTCAGCCCACAGACAGTAAGGGGATTGAACAACTGGTCAGAAGGAGATTATAGGGGACCCTTTATTGGTACTGGGAGCAGGATTCTGTTGCATTGCCCATATGTGGTTCCAGGTCATGGTGCACAGTGAGACGAAGCCCTAGCAGGAGTGGGGACCCTGATTACAATTCCAGGCAAGAAAAGAGTGCTTGTGGTTGCTCATAGACCAGAACACAGGTTAGCGGAGTGTGACCACGTCTCCTTATCTCATACCACCTTGGAAGGACTGAAAACTTACAGACCCTTAGCACTAGGTCTGAAAACAGCAGCACAAAAAAATAGAAGCTTGGGACAGTGCCCCCTCCACCCTGGGAGTAGAGCCCAACTATAATATAAAGTTAAAAGTTAAGAAACAGGTTGAGAAAATGAGCAAAAAACAAAAAAGAACCTGACCATAGAAAATTTCTATGGTGATGGGGAAGATGAAAACACAAACTCAGAAGATGACAACAATGTTAAAACAGCTACATGAAAAGCCTCAAAGAAAAATGTGAACTGGTCTCAGGTTCCCCCTCCCCCAAATTACTGGAAGAGCTCAAAAAGGATTTAAAACTCAAATAAGAGAAGTAAAGGAAAAATTGGGAGTGGGGGGTGGGGAATGACAGTGATGTAAGAAAATCATGAAAAAAGAGTCAACAGTTTGATAAAACAGCACAAAATAATACTGAAGAAAGTAACACTTTAAAAAGCAGAATAAACCAAATGGTAAAAGTAGTACAAAAATCCACTGAAGAGAACTTAAAAAGCAGAATAGGCCAAATGGAAACTAATGACTCCATGACACATCAAGAAACAATTAAACAAAATCAAAAGAATCAAAAAAATAGAAGAAAATGTGAAATATCTCAGTGAAAAAACAACTGGCCGGGAAAATAGACTGAGAAGAGACAATTTAAGATTCTTTGGATTACCTGAAATCCATGATCAAAAAAAAGGGACTAGAAATCATATTTCAAGAAATTATCAAAGTAGACTGCCCTGATATACTAGAACCAGAGGTTAAAAAACAAATTGAAAGAATCCACCGATCACCTCCTGAAAGAGATCCCAAAATGAAAACTCCCAGGAATATCATAGCCAAATTCCAGGTCAAGGAAAAAATATTTGTAAGCAACCAAAAAGAATAAATTCAAATGTCATGGAATCAGAGTCAGGATAACATAAGACTTATCAGCTTCTACAGTTTAAGATTGGAAGGTTTGGAATATGATATTCTAGAGGGTAAAGGAGCTAGGATTACAACCAAGAATCACCTACCCAGCAAAACTGAGTATAATCCTTTAGGGGGAAAAATGAGCATTTAATGAAATAGAGGACTTTCAAGCATTCCTGATGAAAAAACCAGAGCTGAACAGAAAATATGACTTTCAAATATAAAACTCAAGAGAAGCATAAAAATGTAAACAGGAAAGAGAAATCATAAGGGATTCAATAAGGTTAAACTGTTTACATTCCTATGTGGGAAGATGATACTTGTAACTCCTATATCATTATTAGGGGAGTTAAAAGGAGTCTACACAGACAGAAGGCATGGGTGTGAGTTGACTATGATGGGATGATATCTAAAAAAATAAAATTAAGGTGTGAGAAAGAGGAATGCATCAGGAGAAGAGGGAAGGGAGAGGTAGAATGGGGTAAATTATCTCATGTAAAAGAGGGGTGAAATAGCTGTTACAATGAAGGGGAAAATGTGAGAATGGTGGGCACAACTTGAACCTTAATTTTCATAGGAGGTAGCTCAAAGAGGAAATAACATACACACTCAGTTGGGTATAGAAAGCTATCTTACCCTACAGAGTAATGGAAGGGGAAGGGGATAAGGAAAGGGTGGTGGTGGGATTACTGATAGAAAGGAGAGCAGATTGGGGGAAGTGGTGGTCAGAAACAAAACACTTTTGAGGAGGGACAGGATGAAAGGAGAGAGAGAGAGAGAGAGAAGGATTAACAGGGACAAAAAGTAGGATGGACAAAAATACATAGTAATCATAAGGGTGAATGTGAATTGGATGAACTTACCCACAAAACAGAAGCAGATGGCCAAGAGATTTGGAAATAAAGGGTGATACCATAAGCAAATTAGAGGAGCATGGAATAGTTTACCTGTTAGATCTATAGGTAAGGGAAGAATTTAAGACAAAACAAGAGATAGAGAGCATTGTAGCATGTAAAATGGTTAATTTTGATTGCATTAAATTGAAAGTTTTACACAAACAAAACCAATGCAGCAAAGATTATAAGGAAAGCAGAAAACCAGGGGAAAATTTTTATAGCAAGTTTTTATAAAAAAGGCCTCATTTCTCAAATATAGAGAGAACTGAGTCAAATCTATAATACAATTCATTCCCCAACTGATAAATTGTCAAAGGATATGAACAGACAGTTTTCAGATAGAGAAATCAAAACTATCCATAGTCGCATGAAAAAATGCCCTAAATCACCATTGATTAGAGAAATACAAATTAAAACAACTCTGAGGTATCACCTCACACCTATCAGATTGGCTAACATGACAGAAAAGGAAAATGACAAATGTTGGAGGAATGTGGGAAAATTGGGACACTAATGCACTGCTAGTGGAGTTGTGAACTGATCCAACCATTCTGGAGAGCAATTTGGAACTATGCCCAAAGGGCTATAAAACTATGCATACCCTTTGACCCAGAAATACCACTACTAGGTCTGTATCCCAGAGACATTTTTTTGAAAAAAAAACCAAAAAAACAAAAAAACAAAGGACCTATAGTACAAAAATATTTAGAGTAGTTCTTTGTGGTGACAAAAAATTAGAAATTAAGGGGACGTCCACCCATTAGGGAATGGCTAAACAAGTGATGACTGTTGGAATATTGTTGCGCTATAAGAAATGAGCAGGATGCTTTTAGAAATACTGGATTTACATGAACTGATGCAAAGTGAAGTGAGCAGAACCAAGAGAACACTGTACACAGTAACAGCAATATTATGTAATGATAAACTGTGAATGACTTAACTATTCTCAGCAATATAATAATCTAAGGCAATTCTGAAGGACTTATGATGAAAAATGTTATCTACTTCTAGAGAAAGAACTGATGGAATCTGAAATCAGATTAAAAGATACTTTTTTTTAAACTTTATTTACCTTGGGATTCTTTGTTTTCTTTCACGTGACTAATATAGAAATATGTTTGGTATGACTGTAACTATAACTATATCAAATTGTTTGCCTTCTCAATGAGGAGAGAGTAGGGAGAGAGTTTAGAACTCAAAATTAAAAAATATGAAAAGCGTTTTTGCATATAATTAGAAAAAGTAAAATATTAAAATTTTTTTTAAAAAAGGATAGGGATTGGACCTGTGATTTCATTGGTATGGAGAAATCCCAAGTGAGAGAACTCCTGCCACCAATTCAGGTCTTAACCACGTTTAGTCTTCAGAGAGCTGCCTGGAGCACTGATTTGAGAGGTGAACAAATGCGACCAGGTTAACACAGCTGGGTGTTGGAGCCAGCTCTCTGCTGGAGCCAGCTCTCTGCAGACCATGGTCCACCCTACTTCCCATTCCTCCTTAATACTGATCTGAAATATGTCTCCCTGTAACTATAAGCCATTGCCCCTAGTTCCACCATCCTAGAGAATTCCTCTTTCACATGATAGTCCTTCAAGAAACTGAGAACAAATAGGTGACACCGTAGGTAGAGTACTGGACCTGGAGTTAGGAAGACCTAAATTCAAATCCAGCCTTAGAAACTTAGTAGGTAGGCGATCCTGGGAAGTCTCAGTTTATTCATCTGTAAAATGAGGATAATAATAGCACCTATCTCGTAGAGTTGTGAGGACAAAATGAGATATTTGTAAAGTGCTATCTAAATGTCAGCTATGATTACTTTAAAAATACATTAACTAGGTGAGTTAATAATTTATTAACTAGGTTGAGCATCATAATCCTGCTATTATGGTATGTGCTATGGTATGTATGGTTCTATGGTAGGTGCTATTATCCCCATTTTACAGATGAAGAAACTGAGCATCAAATAAGGTCAAGTGACTTTCCCAACGTAGGGAGAGAGGATTTGAATACAGGTCTTTTTGGCTTAAGGTCCAGCATTCTGTCCACACCACCTAGCCATCTACTTCTTGGCAACCACAACCCACTATTGGTTCATGTTGTGTTTGATGTCAACAGCTCCTTTCCATCTGAACTACTTTCTAGCCATTATTGTTCCTTCTCTTTGAGGGGTTAGGGGCGGGAAGTTGGCAGGGTTATGGTGTGAGTTCTGGACCTGTGATTTCACTTGAGTAGAGAATTCTTAGCTTTCCTCTACAAATACAGATCAGTTATCTGTTCAGCTATTTATAATTTTAGAAAGTTGCCTGGCACGCTAAGGTTAAACAACTTGTTTAGGGTTGTATGACATGTATCAAACATGAATTAACCCAGAGTTTTCTGGTTTTGAGGCCTATCTATACAGCTGTCTCTCAAATACCATACTAATGCAACTGATTTGGGTAGGGCCTAAACTGAGGATTTTACATTTATCCCTATTAGATTTCATCTTGCTGAGTTCTGCCCATTTATATTTTTAGATTTTTATTTTACTGTATAGTAAATTAGCTATCCCTAACATATCAACATGACAGAACAGAAGTTCTGGATTTAGAGGTCAAGAGGAAATGGTTCAAGTCCAGGCTCTGACACTTCCTAGCAGCATGACCCCAAGAAGTCATTTCCCTCTCTGGGCCTGCTTCTGTATCTTTAAAACAGGGATATAGTACTTACATTCTTAGTATCACAAGTGAAGAGAGCAATTTTATAAACTACATAAATGGAAGTTTTTTATTATATGTACAACTTCAGCTCTTGTCATCTAGAAATCTAACAAGCATGCCTCTATCTTCCTCCAAGTCATTAATAAAAATGTTGAAAACTGTAGTGTTAACAGAAGGCACTTAACTGAGAAGCAGGCTAATTATGGCAATTACCTACATGACCTTGAGCAAATCAATTCATCTAGTTTGTCTGCTATGCTACGGGATAGCTCGTATTTATACAATCCTATTTTTCTTAGGTTGGGTATTACAATCTCCACTTTACAGATGAGGAAACCAAGGCTCAGAGAAATGATGATTTACCCACGCTCAGAGTCAAGTATGGCAGCCAGAATTCAATCCCCAATCTAATATTCTTCCCAATCATGCTGCCTCTATGTGTAGTGAGAACCACATACCTGTAAAATGAAAAGGTTGGATCAGATAACCTCCAAGGTCCCTTCCAGCTCCATATCCATCTTCTACAGTGAAGGGAAGAAATCTTAGGACTAAATGAATTATAAAATAAAACCTTGTTCACAGCTTTTCAATTCCCTTAACAAACTTCCACAGCTCTGGTTTAGGATGGCCCCAGCAGCCCAGAAGTGTAATGCTCTTCGGGCTACAGCTCACTTTTGGTCCCCCACTACTAACTGGATAAGATTAAGTCATCATTGCTTAGGTTACCCACTTACAGCCTAATTCTCAACCTCTATCCTAACCACAAAAGAAAACCATAACAAATTGAATTTGACATTAACTACAACTATGTTGTCATTTCTCTTAGACTTCAGAAAACCATAATTACTGTTACAGTATCACTCATACATAGTTTGTGGCATGGAGAAATCGAAGGAATGCGTAAGGTGAAGTGGCATGTCTATCAGACAGTATTTGAATCCATTACGCAGGTCTAGATTTGCAGTTTCCTTTAAGCCTGTTAATAGGTAAGAAAAGTAGATTGCAGCGGGAGGAAAATGTCAGGAATTATGAAACTCTAAAAGGTAGCTTTATAGTGAAGCCAGATAATCTTCAATTTTGGAGAAGTCCTTCATACATACCAATTAAGAGATAATTAAAGTGAGAGACCTCAGTGTAGTGGGCTTTTTGGTATCAGAGAACCTGGACATATTAATTTTGTCATTTTCACAAGTTACATACCTACCCTCTCTAAGCTCGTTTCCTCCAGCAGTAAAATGGGGATCCATCATCAATCTGGGTTTTTGTGAGGATCAAATAGGATAATAAATGCAAACGTGTTTTGAAAGTATGAAGTGCTTTCATTACAAATAGCAAGCATTTTCAGTTAACTATTAAACCATATGCACTGGAGGTTCATTATTATTCACCACAAAGCAAAATTTGCTTTAAGTTAATCAGATTTTTAGCAATGAAGGTTAGCTTTTCTCCTTCTCTTGCTTGGATCACTTTCCAACTATTTCCAAATGTTATATGCACTCCATCATCCTCAATCTCCTCCATTCCTTTCCACTAAACCTGGGACTGACTCTGGGCTCTATAGGGAGGGCCCTTCTTAGTATTTTGTATAGAAGCAAGTTTCATCTCACATTACCATTTAGAAACTATACCTTAACTCTCCTTTTCCAACCCATCCCTTTCTAGCTACCTTTTATGTAGTCTTCCCCCATTAGAATGTCAGCTCCTTAAAGGGAGGAACTGTTTTGCTTTCTTGTATTTGTAGAAGCTCTGGAGTAAGCTTTTAATATATTCATTATCACTCCTACCATTTAGTACCAAAAACACCATTAAAATCTTTACCCAAGAGGCCCCATTATATGAACACCATGCAATTCTTTCTTTTCTAAATGATAAATTGCCTTAGATCAGCTTATAAAATTAATTTTACATCCTTACTTTGACAATACGTACATCTTTCTGAATTTTCAGTCTCACTAGCTAGTTGTTTGGTTTGGATAGTTGGTACTCAGTAATCATAATGCCAACTTCTGCTAAAGGATTTTTGGTGTTGCCAATGTTGAAGAAGTACCAAATCTCCCTCTGCCCTTTTCCAATATTAGCAAATATATATGGATCATATTGTAAATTGAGTGGGTATTACATAATAAAGATCTTAAACCTTTTTTGTAACTTATCATTACAAAGTATATGCCATCATTCATCATACCTGCCTTTTGAGGTAAATGATCATCTAAATTTCCAAGGTTGAAGAAATTAAAAGACAAAGGATAAGGGTTAACATCTCACACAATTACTGACACTTACGATCAGTCTTATCCCAAGTCTCATCCCTTTCTAGCCTGGAATAGCCAGTGTCTGAGTGCTTCTAAGGAATTAAGGTTTCAAAGTGAAGTTTCAGTGCTTAAATATCTAAACTCAGTACAGCAGGGAAGGAATTTATTGTTTCTTAAAATACAAGATTAACTTCAACATATGCAAAACTGTTCAGCTGTTTCTCAGATTTTGCTCACAGTTGAAATGAAAATATATTACTGTATGATAACCACCCAAAATAGCAAAACACCTTAGCTTTAAAATATAGGAAACAGAGATCATTGCATCTTGACTCCATGTAAAATATGTTTAAGCTTTTACCATAACAACCTGGTAATTTTAAGGGTTTACCCTATTAAAATAGTACATCTTTTAAAGGCTCTTCAAAGTCTGAATTTTGGTTTTGTAAAACCTAAAACATTAAAGTAGAACTTTAAATCTTTTTTTACTTAATGTTGTATTCTAAGAATTTGGATCAAGATTATAGCTTTGATAGTAATTTATCTGACCTCTAGCAGCCTCCCTATCCTTCTATGCTCTCCAACCCAATTTTACTTTCCTTTGTTTTATGGGAGTGACTATCAATTAAGTTCTAATGCCTTCATAATTTCAGAATTGAACATTTTTCAGTACAAAGCACACTTGTATAATGGCTATCATTTATACAGTGCTTTATGACTTGTGAAGCCTCATACCTTACACATATGCCTTATATTTTAGGACTGGAAACAAAAAAAATCTGTAATCTTATTATCTCCAAGCTGCTTTGCCATATTAGTAACTAAATTCTAATTTTAAAAATTGTTATCCTCATAGTTTTAAAGGGTGGTTCTAAAATGTGACTCTTAATGTAATACTTCTCTTTAAAGTAGTGTAACCATGTAATAAGAAATCTAGAGAAACAAGTACTTCTCACTTATAAAATGCTGAATATATAAAAGTACATGGTTACTTGTGTTCAAGTAAAGTTGGGTGACTAGCTGGCAACCGAAATGGGTTCTATCAGAGTTGTCTCAAATTGCTTGAATTCTGTTATTTATAAAATCCTAATGTAATTGTGACAAATTACCCCCAAAATACATTTCTATTTGAAGTATACAATATTAAGCTACTTCCACAAAATTATGTTCTATCAGAAAATTCTCAAAGATTACCAATGTAAATAATTAAATATTATTTGGGGATTTTGTGCAAAGAGCTTGCTGAATTTGGAGGCAAAGGATTTGGGCTCACATCCCAGTTCTATTATTACCTGTGTAACCTTGGGCAAGTAGTCACCTAACCTTTCTGGGCCTCAATTCCTCTTCTGGGGAAAAAAAAAAAGAAAAGAAAAGCAGGGGGAGAGGTAGTTTGGACCAAAGGGCCTCAAGGTCCTTTTTCAAATTGTAAATCATATAAACATGCACCTTAAGTCAGAATTTGGTATTTAGTATTAAGATGTACCCTAATAGCCTTTTATAGTTACACACTAAACTTTACACTGAAGAATTCAAACCCTACTGCTATTTAATTTCCCTTCAATGACTAAGGTTCTAACCATACTAACCAAAATTCATGATTAATCAGAATTACTGGCATATACCAATCACCATATGCTAAATTAAATAAACCAATTACTGGAAAAGTGGAAAATCAAATGGTTCCAGTTTTCTTTCTTAGCTATTGCTAACACACAAACTTTCTATCCCCAAAACACTTTTTAGAAAATGAATTGACACTCTCTTGTTTTTCAGGGTTCAATTATAGGTTAAACATTAAAACCCCTTCAAAAGAGGGTATCTTCAAACATGTAATAGTATTTTTATAACATGATTTCAGGGAATGAATTTAAATATATGTTCATATATATGCATATGTGCCCATGTATGCATATATATGGACACATATATGTGGTTGAAAAATCAAGACCAAAAGCAGGTGTAGTTTAATGTATTTTAATAGCAAACTTACAGGAACAGCACAGAAGACAGACAACATTAAAAACATATACTTGCATGTAGGACAACTCAGTTAGAAAAGTATAGTGAATGGATGGAATCTACCGTATGATAAAAATGCTACAAACACCATTTAGTTGCCGTCAATAAGAAATTTACTTTTTAAAAAAATCCAAATGCTGGCATTGTCCAGAAAAATTTAACAGGTTTATTTATAATTGTTATAAAGTTGAATCGTTGAAACTTGTTCACGGAAACATTTTTTTGACCGCATTAATGCTTTATGTCCTCGCATTTATATTCAAAATTCACACACAAATGAAAATGGAAAAAACTTGCCAATACCTGATTCTGTCCCCTATTTTCCATTCGCAATCATATACTTAGGTACCTTTTGACCCCATGGGAAAAAAATATCTAACGTTCAGAACTACCAATAACAGGAAGAAGAGATTTTTTTCTGTTTTGAGAATGAAGAATGTTTCCCATCATAGTGGAGTTTAAGCACGTTCTCCACGTATGCGGCGTGCTAGCTGGATATCTTTTGGCATGATTGTGACACGTTTGGCGTGGATAGCACATAGGTTGGTGTCCTCAAACAGGCCAACCAGATAGGCTTCACTTGCCTCCTACAATAAGAATAAAAAAAAATTATTAGATTTTACATATTTAATAGCCAAGTATGCTTATAGAACTGAAAGATTAGTTGGGGTGTAGGAATCCTCTCATTACTATTGAAATCTTTCATATACCTACTTTATTAGATGATGTTAGCTTAAGAACTAGAACATATATGAAGCAATTCTAACAAAGCCTGAATTTTTTTTTTTAGGCAGCTAGGAAATACCATCCACCTAAAACTGGACATTTTATTATTTGACCTTAATAAGAGACATGTATAGCTTGACATGGAAAGGTGAGAGAAGGTTGGATGAAAGAGTGGGAAAAGAAGATGCCTAAGTGTTTACTAAATACATTACAAGTGAAATATTCCATCAAGAATCACCTTAGCTACTTGGAATATACTAAAACTTTAAAATATTTAGAAATATAATTCAAGCTAAGAAAATTAATTTTCATAACAGAAATTATATTCAAACAAACAAACATCAAGTATTATTTGCCAGGCACTTTGCTAGGTGTTGGGGCTACAGATACAACAATCAAACTGGCTCCCCTCAAGGAGCTTACAATTCTACTGGAGGGAAACCAGATCAGTATACACAAAACAGGAACAATTTTTTTTTGAGGGTGGTGTTTTTTTTGAGAGTGGTGGTGCACATTAAGTGGTGGCTACTAACTGGGATAACCATCTAAGCCCTCTTGTAGGAAGTGATACCAGCTGTGCCTTCAACAGATAGCAACATCAACAGGAGAAGATAAAGAGGGAGAATATTCTAAGCATGGGAGAGATGAAACAAAGTAGGCTAGTTTATCTTGGAGTAGGTGGTAACAAGTCAGATTGTGAAGTGCTTTAAATGATAGAAGAGTTTGCATTTGTATTCTAGAGGCAATGGGGAGCTGAGATTTTTAAAAGATGAAAATGATTGTTATACTTATGCTTTAGAAATATTCATTTGAAGCTGAGTGGAGGATAGACTGGAAGTAAGGAAACCAATGAAGAGAGATGGGGATAGATAGGAGAGATGTGGATCTACAATTGACAAGATCTGGCAAATGACTTGGTTTGGGGAGATTAAAGAGCTAAGGATGACCCAAGCTACATACCTGGGTGGCTAGACAATGGTGATGCTCTCAAAAGAAATAGAATAGTTAAGAGGAAACCAGGTCTGTGCTGGACATATGAGATGCCTAAGGGGTCCTTAGAAATGAGGACTGGATTATGAGAGTCATTGGCATAGTTCATTTATCCCATAGCTGTTGATATCACCAAAAGAGAGAATAAAGTCTCAGAACAGTCTTACAGTTATGGTCCGCTTTATTTTTTTGGGAGGAGGGACGCGAGGAGGCAGGACATAGGAAGTGATACCATAAAGCAACTGCGTTCACTTTAAAATATTTCCTCATCTTTCTAACACCTTCCAAAAATAATAAAAATCATCCCATGGTCACTCTAATCCTACCCAGCTTTTCTCCCAGGTCCAGCCTCTTGAATAAAAGACTATTGCAGCTCATAATCATCTCTCCCTAATCTAAACTCCCAAACTTAGCATTGCCCTTAAAGTACCTAGGCTCAGTAGAAGACATTGTAGGAACTCTTACAAAATGTTAATAACAAGGCAGTTGTGGTTCTAATCTAGGCCATCCCAACCTGATGAAATAGAATGGGGCATGTAAAGAAATACACAATAGGCATATCTACATAAATCATTCAGCTCAACTATTCACTAGAGCATATCATGAATTCCTCTGAGAAAGGCTAAATAATGCTGCCTTCTACTTAAGTTCAAACACCTGCTTATTTAGTGTAAGTGTGAGGAATACTTTTCCCAGGTTCTTTGACTCAACAGATCAAATAGCTCCTATAGGTATTCAAGGTAAACACTTAATATTTTAATAGTGTTAACTGTCCAACATGCATCTATGGCCCTTTTTAATATACTGCTGAAAGTTACTTCCAAGTGATTCAGTAAACAATATGCTAGAGGGTAACGGGTTCAGGGATTAAATTTTGAAATTTTATTTCTCTCAGCACTTTTAAAATAAAAACTGAGACTTAAAAGAATGGTGTTTTTATAGATGCTAGTTTTGCCCATTCCCAAACCTGATAACAACTGTCTCAATCAAACAAGGATTTGTTCATGCTCATATTTGGGGATTTCAAAATAACCTCAGAAAATACAAATCTCTCCCCTATGAGGAAATCAACTTAAGTCACTGTACTCAGACATAACAGGTAATAGTAACAACAATAACAACAATAAACCACAGGGATAAACATTTAGTCAAGAATATTAAATATTTTTCATTACCACAAAATTTAAGTGTCAGTTTTGGGAGACCATTTAACAATATAACTAATAAATGCCTTTTCCTCCCAATTTACACTTCCATGTCTTCCTTTTAATTTTATGGTTTTTTTTTAAATCTTTGGTTTGCTACTCTTCCTGTCTTATCTTCAACTACTCTGTTCCAGCCAAACTATATTCCTGAACACACTATGCTCCTGGCATCAAAATAGAGATCACACACAATCCTTGAACAAACAGCTCAAGACCCAGGAAACCTCCCCTAATCACCATAGAACAAAGGGATCATTTCCTCTCTTGAGCTACTAACAGCACTTACAGTTTATCTTTGGTATGCCAGAAATGTTTTATCTCCCCAAATGCACTCTTAAGGTTCTTAAGGGTAAGGACCCCGTTATAACCTTCCACTATCACCAGTATTGGCAATTTTTTTCTTTAGTTAAGAAAAAGATTTCAGAAGCGTTCGCCTAGCTTTTAATATCACCCAATTATGCAGTAGCCTTCCAAACTCAAGTTCATAAATTTGTTAACCTGGTAGAGAGAGATTACTTAATAAGCATGCAGCATCTCACTTATCTGCTAAAAGCTGCCATGTACCCAAGCCAACAAACGTATTATCTAACACAACGATATGGTGTAAGACCATCTAAAGAGTTGTACTCTTAAAGGCTACCGAGGAGGGGGTAGTATATATAGTTCAGAAAAAACTTTTCCTTATTTCTTTCTGGTTCTTTAATATGATAGAGTATAGTGTTAATACTGATACACAGAGAGTAGAAATATGGAACCAGGTAGAAATAAGCCATTCCATTCCCTAATATCAGGCTGGCCAATGAAATTCAAGGCCCTAATGCAAGTACCCAGAAGTTACTGTCATGTTACAAAACCAAAGGAGCTTAAGACTCGAGCAAGGAGAAAAATAGGAAGGAAAATATTAGACAGAAACGTGAAGAGGAAAACTTTTCCTTTAACTAAAACAACCCCGAGAATTCTCATGTGAGGAAAACTCCCTCTACTAATGCATCTCCACAAAATTACAGTTGCCCAGAGCACTGAATGTTTAAATGATTTGCCCAGGGTCACAGCTGGTATATGTCTGAGGGAGGACTTGAATCCTGTACTTTTAGACTGAGAATACAAACTTTTAATTATTAGCCCAAATAAACTATTACAAACCTAAATGCTAATTTAGATCATACAACAACATGGCTTAAGAGATTACCAATGCCACCTACCTTGCTATTATCATAAAGGAGATAATGGGTTGATATTGGCAAACAATTCTCATAAGCCACAGTATTTTAAACCAAATGAGCTATTGAACAAAGGGCAGTCTCAGACTCTTATGAAGCTGA
Source organism: Vombatus ursinus (assembly GCF_900497805.2). Lineage (NCBI taxonomy): Eukaryota > Metazoa > Chordata > Mammalia > Diprotodontia > Vombatidae > Vombatus > Vombatus ursinus. The sequence continues at coordinate 25,212,714 of NW_020954576.1, forward strand.
ATCTGATGCATAAACAGCTAGTCTTAAACCAAATGTAAGGTATAGTAATCGATGTTTTATGGACATTTTTAGATGAGAAATTTAGTGAAGAAATTTTTATTCAGGATGTTAAAGATGTTGACAACCTGCAAAGTAACAGTAGTATACCACCCCCCAAATTTGGACATCTCTACCTCAAAAGGCTGAATTTTAAGGAATGCTGTTAGAATAGTAGCTTTTAAATTAGTATTCTGTAATCCTAATGCTAATATTTGCAATTTTTTATTTGAAGTGACATCTTAGGTCACTATAATTAGCCATGAACACTTAAAGCTTATTATAAAGTGCTTTCATAAACAAAGATAATTCAGATGGGTTGTAATTCCCAGACTTTCAACTCACCTAAGAGTTAATGGATGCCTACTTCTGAAATTCACCAATCAAATGAGGTTAGCCTAACCATAGAAACAGCTCAACCAGTAACAGTTCAGAGTAGAATCCACCTATCACATCCTCTTGCACATAAAGCAACAGAATGGCACTGCTACTGCTTTCATGAAAATGTCACAAGTTATGTATGTGTACATAAACATTTTAAAATATATCAAATTAAGTAAAAACCACCTATATGTAGTTACACAAGCATTTTAAAAGGTGTGAATATTCTAAGCTTCAATTCAAGAAAAGCAGTGAATACATTTAATTATATTGAAGATTTCTTGGGAAAATAACCTTGAAAATTCACTCATTCTTATGAACTTATCTAAGGATGCCTAGTCAAGGTCAAGGCAATAAACCTTTAAGACCACATTTTACTTATATTAATAATAAAGATTTTATTCAAAATATGTCAAGTTGTAACAAAAATTTCTAACCATAAGCATGCCAGATTCATCTCTGCACATTTTTAAATGATTGCTGCTCAACTTTGGTTTTTTTTGGGGGGGGGGGGGGGTAATCAGGGTTAAGTGACTTGACCAGGATCACACAGCTAGTAATTTCAAGAGTCTAGGACCAGATTTGAACTCAGGTCCTCCTGACTCCAAGGCCTGAGCTCTATCCACTGCACCACCTAGCTGCCCAGCTTTATAAAAACGTTCTCAAACATATTAATTTAAATCCCTTCCCAACTTATCGAATTTGAGGCCTAGAACTAATTTAACATACTGTTTTTTCCCTCAAATTCATACCCCTCAAACAATGTTTTCTAATGCCCATATCATGTCCCGTAGTGTTTAAAAAAAAAAAAAAAAAAGCCCATTGGACTTGGAGACAGAAGAACTGGCTTTGAATCCTGGCTTTGCCACTGAACAGTTACATAGACAAGTAATTGTGCTTCCCTAAAACTATTTTCTTGATCGTACAAGAGATAATACTTGTAAGCACTTACCTCACAAGGTTGAACAAATTCGATGACACAATGCGTTGAATTGAATTCACTTCCAACTCTGAAATTCAGTGATTATGTTCTAGACAAATGTTTACCTCCCTATCCTCAGTCATCCTCCACTGCTCTTACTTTCACAATATCCCCTTTTCCACTCTAAACACTGAATTCTCCTTCTCCATTCCAAAGAGATTTTCTGAGCATGGCAACAGCTGACATTTATCATATGGGGCTTTAAGGTTACCAAATCATTCCACAGACATTATCATCTCATTTGGCCCTAACAACAGTGAGTCAAGTGTGTACTACAGGTATCATTATCCCCATTACACAGCTGAGGAAACAGGCTCTCAGACACTTTAAAGGCCTTGGCCACGGCCACACAACCGGGATACTTGCCATACTAGGAGAGATCTAAGAACACTTCCCATCAGTTCCATATTTGAAGGACACTTTTGGGGGGGGGGGGCACGGGCACAGTGAGATCCTCGAGGTTATAAAAGTCCCTCCAACTTTACCTGCAAAGCACCAATTGCTGCACTCTGGAAGCGCAGATCTGTTTTGAAGTCCTGAGCAATTTCACGCACCAGACGCTGGAAGGGAAGTTTACGAATCAGAAGTTCGGTGGACTTCTGGTAACGTCTGATTTCACGAAGAGCCACAGTACCCGGCCTTTAAAGAATTAACATTAAGTGATGTTACTATAAAGGTTCACATATAAAAGACTTAAGAACCTAGTACAAGAAAATCAATTTAGTTTCTCAAAATTAGACCACCAAATTTCAAGTTCCTGCTGAATTATAAAGGAAATCAGGACAAGAAAAATCCTGATAGTTGATTAATATTAAACCATCTTCTTCCATTTATGACACAAAACTCAACATAAACATCAAACTTTGCTAAATTTTATCAATTTACTTGAAAGATAATTCAGCTATATAACATTAGTAGCTTCAAAGAAGGAAGCTCACTCTGCTAATTCAATATTGTTCCCCCTCCCACAGTCACAATTTAAGTCCCATTTCTTTACTTCATTATTTAACTTTTATTATTTATTATGTAACTTTTACATCTGAATTACTTTTTTTGCTTATATTATCTACTTCTGATATCAGCAATATGTGAAAACCTATATTAAAGGCATCATCTTCCTAGACTATCACCACTTTTCTACTACTGCCCATCCTACCTGAAGGTTAAATATGAATGCTCTTCACTGTACAAAAATTCTTCCAGTTGGGTTTATCTGATATGTGTCAGCAAGAGTTTTATCTCTAATTCTAAACTACTCCCCCTACCCCTAAGTCTTTATTTTAGGCTGAGTGAAAAATTATTTGCCAAGAGGTTACCTATAACACAGACAATTTCTGCCCTCTAATGGTAGAGAGTTTCTACTACAACTCTTGGAGTATTTCAAAGCTACATAAGCAAAAGACACAGATGGAATTGTGCCAGTTGGAGTATACTGAAATAATTAACTTTTACGTGTAAAATTTTAAAGACTTTATTAAAATAATTACTAAAATAAAATTTAAAGCATCTGTTCAAAGTGCATTCAAATGCCTGTAAATTCATTATTTTATTTTTTTGCCTCTTACCTTAAAAACTAAAGTAAATACTAAATAATTGATTCAAAAACATAATTACTTGCACCACATACACTTTCCTTGACCTTAGGGGTCAGATCATAAGGCATATTTTCAAAATTAAGCATTCTTAACTAAAACCTCTTCCAACAAATTAACTGTGCATCTGGGCGGATTTGACATTAATAAAAATAGAATATGGAAAAAAATACATCAAAGCTCTCCTACCGCAAAAAGTTCGCCTTTAATTCACCTTTCCATTTGGTTAAGGGAATATTGCAACAGCACAGGGGCCTGATTCTTTGTCCTATGATTTTTATACCTGTAGCGATGAGGTTTCTTGACCCCTCCAGTAGAGGGCGCACTCTTGCGAGCGGCTTTTGTAGCGAGCTGCTTCCTGGGGGCTTTACCACCGGTGGATTTACGGGCAGTTTGCTTGGTACGAGCCATGTTCCTGAAAACTTCTTATACACACCTACCAGCATTAAAAAAGAAAAAGGAAAATCACCATATTCAATTGCATACTAGCCCTACCCCCAAACAAACAATTTCCCGAAATAGACATGGTTTCTAACAAAAACAATGCCTTCAATACGAGATCCATTTTAAACGAGCTTATTTCTCTTCTCAGCCAAAGACCTGCAACTGGGAACATAAATCGAAGCTCGAGAGAAGAGCTGCCACAAACACCAATCATTCCGCTCAAACACCTATTACGAGGGGCCTGAAGACGACCCCCCCACCAGCCTTCCATCTAATTTCTTTAATTAATGAAGAAATTAGCAAGATCTGGCTCACACAAATCTAAGAAATAATGGAGCCACAAACCACAGGGGAAAAAAAGGTCCAATCCAATTACAGCCCCCCCCAAAAAAATTTAAAGCCCCCCCCCAAGATCCTCCCCCATGTCTGCCTATATAAGACCGTAAATATTATCTAAAAACCTTTTTGCTTTTTTTTGTTCCTACGCTAAAAAATAAAAATAAATAAAAATCGCCAGGGCACAAGAGTCACCAAACGCGTTCCCCCCCGACAAAGCAATGTCTCCCCGACCTCACAGGAGCCTCTCACAGCAATCTCCAAGTGCCTGCTCGCCAACACTTTAATTAGCCCAAAAGAGATAAGCAGCACCCCCCTCCCCCCCAAGCAGCACATAAACTTTTGGGTCTGCCTCTTCTCCGGGATCCTTCTCCCCGCATCGGGTCTCTCCAGCCCCGCCGGTCTCGTCCCCAAGCACCTGGCACGGGTACAAACTCGGCTCCCAGACCCCGAACAAAATGGAAACAATCACAAAATGTATCCGACTCCCTTTCCAAAGAGACGAAATACAAAATAGCTCGAAAAGACGCTTGCATCCCCCGCCACGTGCTGCCTCCCGAAATGCAAAAGTTTTTTTTTCTATTTAAAATGCATCAAGTTTTCATTTATCCGGAGTAAGGGAAGGGAGAAAATTTTCCCTCTTTTTCAAAAGAAAAATAATAATAACAATGTTTCCCCCCCTTCTCCTCCTCCTCCTTCCTTTCTCGAAATAGAGGAAGAGAGAGACGGGAGGGGGGAAAAATATGGTCGGTGACCAGAGAAAAGAGACAAGATGGTGAAGCTTAGCAACAACTGTGGGGAAGCAGCAAAAAGAGAATTACCCCGGGGTGGGAAGCGGCGGCGATTTGAAGCCCTTTCCCGGACCGCAAAAAGGGAGCCGGGGCCGGGGGCCAGTAGCTAAGGGGCTCCGCGGGGTCGTGATGAAGGTTTGGGGCGCGAGGAAGGGGCGACGAGCGGGATTTTACCGAAGAAAGAGGGGCCGGGGGGCGCGGGGAGGAGGAGGCGGAGGGAGAGCCCGGGCTCCGCCGCCGCGGCGGTTGCTGTGCTCGGGCTGAGGCAGGGACGCTGGAGGAACCGCCGCCGCCGCTGCCTCAGGAGGCGGAGGGGGGGGCGGGAAACTCTCGCTCCTCACGCCGATTTCTGGGCCAAAAAGTTTGTGGGGTCGGGCTGGAGGGAGCGCGGGTCAGTCCCCCGCGACCCCCGAGGTCCGGTGCTGGTGCCAGCGTCAGGCGGGGCTCGGTCCTGGGCAGGCAGGCAGGGAGAGAAAACTTACCCCCCTTCTCTTTCGGCTTGGGCTGGGAGAGCGAGAGGCGGCCCTAGCGCTGGAGAGCTACGGCGGCGGCGGTGGCGGCGGCTGCGAACACAATTGAAAGATGGCTGACACCGAGGCTATCCCCCCTCAACACCCGCCCGCGTCCGCCCCCTCCGCCGCGTTCCCAGCCAATCACACACAATGGAGGGAAGGCTCGGCCCCGCCCCCTGTTCCACCGTTCGCTCTCCCTCCCTCTCCTCCCTCCGCCCTCCCCCCTCCCTCTCCTCCTCCCTCCCTTCCTCTCGCTAGTTCGCTCTTTTCTCCCTCCGCCCCTCCCTTGACTTCCCCGGCCGCCTCGCGCTGTGTGTGTGTACAAACACAAAAGACGTGCCGAGAGGGGCCGCGAGGATTCCGAGGCTCGTGCGGCCGCCGTTCCTAACCTTAAACCCCTTCTCACCCCCACATACACATCCAGACCCACTCCCCCTCCTCCAATCCTTCACCCAACCTGCACACGTCACAGCTCCCCCTAACCCCCCTCCTCCAACCCCGAACCAGGGCGCGGGGCGAGAACCAGGTAGAGAGGGGAGACGAAGGTGGAGGCGGGGGGCCTAAGGGAGAGACCTTCGGAATCCTCGGACCGCAACGAGGCTGGGGGGGAGGGGAAGAATGTCCGGAGCTAGGTGGGGGGGGGGCAGCTCGCCCCGCCGCCCACGCGCCTGTCGAGTCGCGCGCGCGTCCCCAGAGAATCACCCCCTGCAGCTGCAGCTGCAGCAGCGGCCCCGGGGGAGTCCCCACGCGCCGGGGGCTCCTCCAGGGCTCGGGGCCCTACCTGCCTAGGTGGGACCCGAGGGGGAGGAGGATTGACAAAGTGCCCCCCTCCCACTACCTCCTCCTGGGCTGGGGGGAAGGTGAGGGTAGCCAGCAAAGGGGAAGCTTTTCTTATAGATTCTGGGCTGGCCCCCGACAGTGTTGCAGGAGGCACCCACTGCTCGGGGAGCCTTGCCTCCCTCCTCTCCTTCCACTGCTGGGCAAACCCAGGTTGGCCTCGGCAACACGGTTTCCCCAATGCGCCCCAGCTTGTCATTGGCAAAAGTCAGGAGGCATCACGGAAGCCTTAACTCCACCTCCTCTCTCTCGCTCTCTCTGTCTCTCGCTCTCTCTGTCTCTCTCTCGCTCTCTTTCTCTCTCTCTCTCTCTCTCTGTCTCTGTCTGTCTGTCTGTCTGTCTGTCTGTCCCTCTCTCTCTCTCTCCCCCTCCCTCGTTCTCTCGCTCTCTCTCTCTTTCTCACTCAAGCTCTCTCCCTCCTCCCCCTCAACTTTACGTGCTTAACCCTCTCACCCCAAACGTACAACCCAGCCTCTGGAGCCAGCAGACCCACTAGTATGCAGTAGTACTGGTGGAACAGTAGGAGCTCAATGAAGGCTTGTTAATCGAAGGAAGGAGCCGAATGGCATTGCAATTTTTGCATTCTCACGATACCAATCAAAGAGAAGGGACCCTGGAATTAGACGACCTCTTCTCTCTTTCTCTCATTTTCATTCTGAGACAGTCATATCCAGATGCAAGATGGCTGTGTTTCACAAAGCCTTTAAAACAATGTATCCCTATGTGCAGTCAACTGCTTTTTTGGGGGTGGAGGGGTGGCTGGTAGACCAGGTAATAGACTATCCAGTTCCCTCGCTGATTCTCCTTCATTTTCTAGCAGCCTTTTTGATCATTTCTCTACTCAGATAGAAGGAGGCCTTCTCAAAGAGGCGGGAGACAATCACCTTAAAATCAAATGCTGGTACTTGTTAGCTTTTCTAGAGTTTGGAGAGAGCAAAAGGAGACTGCAGCGAGTGAGGCTTGTGAGTTACGTGTGTCTCATTTTTCTGTCTCTTCCTTAATACTACTGTAATAGTAGCTGCCAGATTTTTTTCTTGGCTCACGTTATCCATGTAATTGTGGCAGTGTTGATCTGGCCTAAGACTATCTGAGAGATTCTCTAGGTGGTATTATCACAGCATCACGTGATTCTGAATGAAGATGGAAGAATTGTAGATGGAAGTATTATGCAGGCATCCCACAGGATATGCAGAGGGATAAAACTCGCAGAGGGCTCAAACTTCTCAACAACCTAGAGCCAGAGGCTCTGAAAGCACCTTCATTTTAATTATTATAGTGAAACAGACATCAGGCATGAGGAAAAGTAGTCTACTTAAATTCTAGGAGTCTACCAGAAAGTCATTGGAAAGAGGAGGAGGTGGGATTAAGTGACCAACTAGACAGTGCAGCCTAGGTGACTGGATTGAGTGCTAGACCCGATGTCAGGAAGAACTAAGTTCAGATTCAGCTTCAGACATACACAGGCTGTGTGACCCTGGGCAAGTCACTTAACTTCTGCCTCAATTTCCTCAACTGTAAAATGGGGGTAATAATAGCACCTACTTCCCCAGGATTATTGTGAGAATAAAATGAGATATTTGTAAAGCATTAAGCACAGTGCCTGGCACATAAAAGATACTTAATAAATATATATTTCCTTCTTTCCTTCCTTCCTTCCTTCCTCCCTTCCTCTCTTCCTCCTTCACTTTCTCCTTTTCTTCCTCTACCCCTCCCTTTCACCCTTCCTCGTTCCCTTCCTAACCTCCTTCCTTCGTTCTAGCCCGCTGAACATGGCATCAAGAAAACCTGGATTTAAATCAATCTTCTGAAACTCACTAGCTGGGTGACGTGCATGGGCAAGCTACTTACTCTGAGTTAGTTTCCTTATCTGCAAAGTGTTAAATGCCTGTAGCATGTACCTCAAGGGGTTTGTCAGAAGCATCAAATGTGATATCGTATGTGAAGTGCTTCGGAAAACTTGGAGTAACATAAATATTGGTTACTCTTATTGGAAGGAAGGAGCACTGGTTTTGGAGTCAGAAGACCTAGGCTAAGTTCTAGCTTTGACATTTGCCAGCTGTGTGGCCCTAGGCACACACTTTCCTCTTCCCGTTGAGGACAAGGCAAGGCACGAAGTATTTATTAATGTGAAAATTAATTAATTTTAAAAGTATTTATTAAGCATTTATTATGTGCCAGGTACCGTGCTAAGGGCTGGGGGTTCAAAGACAAGCAGAAAAGACAGTCCCTACCTTCAAGGAGCTCACATTCTAATGTGGGAAGACTACACCCAAAATGAAACTAAAAAGCATGTGGGTGTGTAGGGGGTGAGGGGATGAAAGCACCCAGTACCAGAGCATGGTTTTGAAGTGCAGAAAGTCAGAAGCAGAACCTAGACTGGAATAAAGGTTAGCTGGCCTGGGCTCCTCCACAAAATGGAGACCCTCGGAATGGGGGAAGGGCCCAACAGGAATATCCTGGGTCGAGGAGGTTGTAGGGATGACTGGATGTTCCAGGGCAAGGAGACCCCAGGCAATTAGGGAAGTTCCAAGATAAGACAGCAACTGAGGCACGGTTCTGAAGTCCAGAAAGTGAGGAGCAGAGCCGTCCTTCTGGTCACCAGGGCTCAAAACCTCAGAGTCACCCTTCACTCTTTACTTTCACACACCCTAGATGTCCAATCTGTTGCCAAATCTTGACATTTCTACCTTCGCAATATCCTCTTTTCTCCACTCACTTAACTAACCACCCTGATATAGGCCCTCATCACCTCTTGCCTGGATTATTGCAATAACCTTCTAATGGAGGTCCCTGCCTCAAGTTTCTCCCCACTCCAATCTATCCTCCACTCAGTTGATCTTCCTAAAGGGAGGTTCGACCATGTCACATCCCTCCTCAACAAGCTCCATCAGCTACCTTTTATCTCGAGGATACGATATAAAGCCCTCTGCATGACGTTTAAAGGGCTGCACCACCTTATCCCTTTGCAATAATTTTACATTTTACTCCCCTCTGTGCACTCTATAATCCAGCTTCACTGGCCTACTTTGGGGTTCCTGGCTCAGGACGCTCCATCCTCTGTCTCCCTGCCTTTGCACTGGCTACCTCCACCCCCAACCTACCATGCCTGGAACACTCTCTATCCTTACATCCCTCTAACCTTACATCCTCTTAGCTTCTCTGGCTTCTTTGGAGACTGCTCAAATCCCACCTGAATGAGACCTTTCTGATCCCTCTTGCTATTAGTGCCTTCCTCTGGGATTACTTTCCACATTGTCTGTCTGTCTGTCTGTCTATATGTACTTACAGTTTGGGTTGTAGGTATGTAGCTGTTTTTTAATGTAGGTATTTATAGTTGTAGGTATATAGTTATTGATAGCTTTTTTTTTTTTGGCTTTTCCTTGTATCCCCAGACATTAGCATACCAGTAGTAATCTTTATAAAGGTTTGTTGATTGATTGCATTAATCCCTTTATGCAGTTGCCTCAAATGTGAAATTTAATACTTGTATCAACAACTAACTTCACAGGGTTATTCTGAGGAAAGTGATTTGTAATCATTAAAGTGCTTTTTAAGTATGAGTTATCATAAAGGAATCTGACCTAGGTCAGATTATCAAGTTAGTTAGAGGCCTAAGGGTATAAGCATTTCAACATAATATTTAACACCTACTAAGTGCAGAGCACTTTACCAGGTGCTGAAGGGAATGTAAAAGTCAAATAAGACTTGATTAATGAATTAAGTACTTTACACTGAGCCCCAATCAAGCAAAAAGAAACCCATATACAAACATATATGATATAAAATCTTATATGATAAATACATCAGAAAGGTGCAAAGTGCTCTTTGGGTTTTGAAGAGGCAGAAATAATTTAAACAAGTGCCAAAACAATCCTCCTGAGGTATACATAGGTCCTACCACCTAATGTCTCTGTTCAAAAACATTCAGTGGCTTCCTATTGTTTCTAAGACAATGGTTTCCAAGCTTTATGTAACTATGTCCCATTTTTTTTTAACAAAAAATTGTTATACCTCCATACTTTTCACAAAATAATCAGTGCAAATAATTTTTAGTTTGTATTTTATTCAAATAAAATTGAGCATCAATTACAATTTTTATAACATAAATTTTAAATACAGAATAAACATAAGGCAACCTATCTAGATACTTACTGATAATCACTTAGAATTTTCATATTTGTAACTAATAAAATAATAATGATGATTTTTGGACGGGACCTGTGATTTCATGGATATAAAGCATTTCTCAAAAAAGGAAATTCTCTCTACTAATAATGTAGTTCAGTACCTGTTTTGCAATCAATTGCCCCAGATAGTTGTCTGGGAGCACAGAGGGGTCATGACTTGTCTAGGGTCATATGGCTAGTAGAGTCATAAATAGGACTTGAACCCATTAAAATGCAGGACTTGAAAATTAAAAAAAAAACTTCTTAGTTCATATATTCTTGAAAATAATATGATTAATAATTGAGTGGGCTTATTTTTGACACAGTCTCTCAAAATGTGGTACCATTGTGGTACCATACTTCTTTGACAACCATTAATAGAGATCTTTCTTTCGTCTTTATAGCAACTACAGTAGAAAAGTCCCTTTCCAAAATACCACCCCCCAACAAAGATGTTAGAAATGGTATTAAAATTTGTATCATTGATAAAACTGAGAATTTTTTATTCGTCTAGAGCTAAAAATAAGGTTTTTCAGGTTCAAATATATGTTTCAATGTATTATAAGACAAGTCTACAACCATTTTTGTTCAGATGGAAGAAAATCAAATGTATCATATTTGTCCATCACAAATGGTTTGCTTATCCATTCATATTTAGAATGGTCTTTAAAATAAGATGAGAATAACTTCTCAAGTGATTAATAAACATGTCATTTTTTTCTTTTATTTAATTTGCAGACTAAGTAACATGACCGGATTTATGCATTAGGTTGAATTGGAGGAGGTAGAGAATATAGATTAGGGCAGCTAGGTAATTCAGTAGATAAGAGTGCTGGGCCTAGAGTCAGGAAGATTTATCTTTCTGAGTTCAAGTCTGGACTCACACACGTTAGCTGTGTGACCCTGTGCAAGTCACTTAACCCTATTTGCCTCAGTTTCTTCATCTGTAAAATGAGCTGGAGAAGGAAATGGCAAGTCACTCCAGTATCTTTGCCACAAAAAACCCTAAATGGGGTCACGGACAGTTGGACATGACTGAAACAACCAAACAAAAGAATGCAGGTACAGAACTATTATAGTAGGCCTAATAAGTGGTAACAGGGGCCTTTACTATAGAGGTATCAATGGGAATAAAGGGAAGAGGTTAAATGCCACAGACATTGTGAAAGCATATTTGACAACTGATCTAAAGTGAGCTGTAAAGTTTCCTCACTTATTATTCTCTTTGACTATTGGTTAAATATTTTTCTTTGTTATCATGGATTATTATAGGATATGATGGGATAATAACACATGGACATCCCAAGTGCCACACTGATAGTCACTGATACAGAGACAGGCTTCCAGGACAAAAAAGGATGAAAAGATACGTGAATGAGTTCAACCTGCATCATTGGAGGTGACACAGACAAAAGCATTAGACGCATAGATGCGTGTCAACATATACATTAAATGTCCATAGTGCTATTCAGACTACTGGAAATCTATAATGCTACCTGGAAACACTCTACGACACATAGGACACACAATAATGCTTTTAATCAAAAGCAAGATTTTTATTAAGTGCCTACTATGGGCCAAGCACTGAATACATACTGGGGATCTAAAGACAAAGAAGAAACAATCCCAAATCCACACCCAAATCTTTCTACATCTTTCAGTTTAAAAAAAAAATGAGACAACTCACCAGATGGTTTAAGTAATCCCACCCATAACATTGTTATTGTGGAAAACAAAATTTTTACTATAATCAAAGTCCTCCAGGTAACTGTCTAGTCTTTATCAATCAAGTTTACTATGCAATTGTGCAGCTTTCTACTTCAAAAAAATTCAAATGGTGTGTGCATTTTATGTAAGGTTAGGTTTTTCTATCACTCCAGTTTCTCACCATTTCTAATGTAAAAATTCACAACAGGAAAAGTTATTTCTGCAGTAGGAAGGGATTTATGACAAGCCTAAAAAAACCCAACACTTGTGATTAGAAATCTTGTCCAAATCTTACTAATATGGCCTAGTCTGCTTCTGTAATATCTTTTCTATATGTCTCCTTCTTCTTTATTTCCACTTCCACCAGAGTAATACAGTCTTGATTTGTTGGAGTTACCTATTTGACCTCAATTGCCTTATCATTAAAATGGGAGTAATTCAATTTACCTGCCTGAATTTAGGAGGCTTGATCAAATGACCTCTTGAAATGCCTTCCTTCTAGCTCGAGGATCTATCTCTTGCTACCTAGCCTGGGCTCTTTTAAGCAGAGGGGTAGCTTAATCTGATTGCTTAAGGGAATCCCCTCTGGTTGTAGGGAAGGGGAAGAGTTGGGGTTTTGAAGACCCTGATTCTTTCGAGAGATTGTTCTCATAGGGAGAACAAGGAAGGGGAGGGTCTAGAAGAAAGTAGAACTACCAAGGCAAGAAAAATGCCAAAGAGAACAAATTTCTAACTTTCTCTACTGTCAGCTTTTAAATTTTCTTAATAACATGACCTCTCAGTCAATCAATAAGCATTTATCAAGTGCCTACTATGTGCTAGACATTGTGCTAAGTACTGGGGTTATAAAAAGAGGCAAAAGACAGTCTCTGCTCTCAAAGAGTTTACAATCTAATAGGGGAGACAAATGCAAACAAATATGTACAAATAAGCTGTATAGAGGACAAATAGGAAATAATTAAAATGGGGAAAGCACAACCATTAAGAGGGTTTGGAAAAGGCTTCCTTTTCCTGGAATCTCAAAATAAGTTAATTGCAAAGTTAAATTATAGTAGTGAAGATAAAAACAAAATTTACCTTATATTTTCTGAATTATCAAAACCTAATCAGTTATAAGGTGGTTCAGTGGATAGAGCACTGGGCTTAGAGTCAGGAAGACCTGAGTTCAAATCCAGCCTCAGGCACTCATTAGCTATATGACCCTGGGCAAGTCACTTTAACCTCTATTTGCTTTAATCTATTAGAAAAGGAAATGGCAAAGCACTCTAATATCTTTTTCCAAGAAAACCCCAAATGAGGTCACAAAGACTCAGACAGGAATACACAACAACAATAAATAAATTATAAAAAGAAAGAAAAGAATTGTAGAGTTTTCCTACAGCTGTACAACAATACAGAGAGAAGTTCCTTAATCAACTTGAGAGGATTGTAGGGCTTTGGCCATTGCAGAAAAGCAATTGGCATCACATAGGAAACTTCTAATGAATGGTAAAGAGAATTAGACCCTTGAGTCTACGTTGAACAAAACAAAAAAAGCCAGTCAGCTCTGAGAGGAGCTCTGGTAGTAGAAAAGAGAGCCTTCTATGAAGGAAAGAATAAATAAATAAATGAATGAAAAAAGCAGACATTCAGTAAGTAATTGCTCCGTGCCAAGCACAGTGCTAAGAGCTAGAGATACAAATACAAAAAGCCAGAAAGTTCCTGTCCTGGAGGAGCTAACATTCTAATTTAAGCAGCTCAGTGGACAGAGTGCTGACCCTGGAATCAGAAAGACCCGAGTTCAAATCCAGTCTCAGACACTTATTAACAGTGGGCAAGCCACTTAACCTCTGTTTCTCTCAGTTTCCTCAACTGTAAAAACAAGAATAGCACCTACTTTATCTCAGATGAGACAATTTTTGTAAATCAATTAGCCCAGTGCCTGGTACAGAGTAGCCATGATGTAATTGCTTATTTCCTTACTTTGAGGAGACAATACATTGAGGGATGTGGTCACCAGGAAGAGGAGTTTGGAGCTGACAATTCACAGAGATGGTGAGTGGTGTTGTAGATCAATTGATTAATTCAGAATCACAAAATTTGAGAATTAGAAGGGCTTGTCTTTTCCAGGAATGGTAATGTCATTGGATCACTGTTCCTAGAAGAGGAAAGGGGTGTGAGAAGAAGGGTAGCGTGACCGGTAAGACAGCTGCAGAGCAACAGCCTGATGGCTCTGGGTTTGGGCTAGACACAGAGAATACTTAGCATTTTCAGAAGCCTAGAGTCCTAGGGCAAGAGCTGGAGATGGGATTTGGAGTGGAAGAACGCAGCTCCTGAGATCATCCTTCCTCTTTCTCCTTGGGCTTCTCATAAAATGTAGGAAGTAAAGGAGCAATGTTTTTCTCCTTTCCTCCCACCCTCAGTAATAATTTGTTACAGCAAAAGCACCTAAGCTCACTGATATGGGCAAATGCAATACTAAGAGTTCAAAAGAAGAACCAAGCCTTCTAGACAGTTCAGGGTTAGAGACCAGTTAAGTGAGTATAAGGTAGGATTTGAACTCAGGTCTTCCTGACTCCCAGCCAACACACTATCCATTGCATCACTAGTTGCTTCCTAGGTCAGGATTTCAATAGATTCAGAAGCTAGAGGCCATGGTGACTATAGCCAAGCACTGAAGTAGTATGTAATAGAGACTATTGGACCAAGATCTCCAGGAGCAACCGGAGGATAACAGGAGGATCGACAACCTGACAACTTTGTAGCATCAGAAGCTAAGTTGCCCCTCCTGGAGAATGCCTCACCCACATGGGATCCTGATGTATAACTCCTTGTGAATTCCATGAGGATTCGCTCATCCTGTTGAAGCTGTGTATATTTTTGGGATAGATGTTGTATTACTACTGTCCTTAGTATGCCATACCAGTAAATATCATTGCCTTAAGTTAATTGTGTTCTCTGGCTGACTACAGTAAAGGTAAATGCCAGTGGGGGCTCATGAGCTACAGTTTTAGGAATGTTGATGCACAGAATACCCTGAGCTTCCAGCAATCCTCCCAAAGGACACCCCACCTGCAGGTGAAAGGCGGCATCAACAGTATTGTTACATAATTAATAGTGAAAAGTCAGGCAACTAAATTAAAAAAAGATGTCAACTACTAACAATTCACCTTTTTGTAATGCTTTTTAGTTTATAAAGTAGTTATCCCTCAGCCATCATCCTGTGACCTCTAAGTGTCATTACTCACATTTTATAAAGGAGGAAACTGAAGCTCAGATAGGTTAAGTGGCTTCAAATAGTCACACAGCTAAATGTTAAATCCTGGTTTTCTTATTCCTAATCCTGTGCTTTCCCCACTATTCCAGGTTGCCTCTTGGTAATCATCCAAAGGAAAGTGACAAAAACTTCAGAAAGCATAATGCTTTTTACATTTGTACAGTGTTTCCTTTTTATTTTTAAAATTTTTATTGATACCTATTTTTTATGCTTAACCTTCATTTCCCAACACAATCCTCTCCCATCTGATACATAGAATCATTCCTTTTAACAACAAAAAAAAAGAAAGAAAGAAAGAAAAGAAAAGAAGAAAAAAAACAGTTTAGCAAAATTAACCAGTGCAGCAACTGGGTCCAATAGACGTGAAGTCCACATTCATTCTTCCCCATCTCTGCAAAAAATGGAAGGAGGTTCATCTTCCATCTCATTCTCATCCTTTTACTAGTCATTTCCAAACCTAATCTTCCTGTTAATTCTGGTAAGGCATTTTTGTTTTTGTTTTTTTCTTTCCATGTTAAACAGTTTCTGTTTAGGGTCAGGAGTCCTGAAATGATGATCTATGAAGAAAAAAAATCTGAGCTCCACTGCTCTAGAGTTGGGAGTCAATAATATTATTTTTAAAATTTTATATGTTATTCTAAACTTAATTTCCTAGCAATTAAAGATATCAGTGGAGCACTCAGGCCATTTATTGGTTATTCTCAGCTCTTTTTTTTTAAAGACTAAAACATATTTTATAAAACTGTATTTGGCTAAGGACTTTGCCTTTTAAAAATGTTTTTATTATTCCTTTTTTAATTTTTAGAAAATTACTATTATATTTTTGTTTTTAAATCATTTTAATTTTGAAATATGCTTCCTTCCCCTCCCCTTGTAACAAAGAGTAAACAAGAAAGAGTTAAAAAAAAAACTCAGTTCAGCTAAACTAACGTATCAAACAAGCCTGATAGTATATGCAGTGGTCCAGTCCCATACTCTCCCTCCTCTGCAAAGAAAGAAGGCACATTTTCTTATCTTTTCTTTGGAGCTTGGCCTGCTCATTATGCTTACACAGCATGTACTTTTTTTAAAAATTGTGGTTAATATTACTCAGCATTTAATTATGTGGCATAATGGATAGAGCGTTGGACTTGCAGTCAAGATTCCTGCCTCAGGATTTACTAACCCTAGACAAGTCATTTAACTTCTCTCAGCCTCAGGTGAATCATCTGTAAAACAGATATAACAATAATAGCACTCACAGACAGGATTGATGAGAGATCAAATAATACAACATATGGAAAGTACCTGGCAAATCTTAAGTGCTCTGTTACTGTTATTTCTGTTTCTGTTGTGGTCATTTTATATCTTGTTTTCCTGGTTTTGCTTACATAATTTTGCTTCAGTGTTTGTTATCAGTCTCCCCATGCTTCTCTATGTTCTTCATATCCATCGTTTCTTAGGATAGGATAATATTACATTACATTCACGTATCACAATTTGTTTAACCATTCCCCAACTGATGGGCATCTATTTTGTTTCCAGTTCTTTGCTATCATGAAAACTGCGGCTATACATATTTTGATGCATATGGCACCATTCTTTCTATCTCTGACCTTGGCGTGTATGCCTAGCAATAGGCTCCTTGGGTCAAAGGGTTTGGCTACAGATATTAATAAGACATCGGGTGGTAGTTGCTTGTTTTGCATCCATTCATCCCGATTACAAGACAAAAAATGCTGATCTCTGCACCCAACAGCGAAAGTCCAGAGTCTTGCCTCTTCCCTCTCCTGGATTCCATTTATAAGATTTTTTTGATGGGTTTTTCCAGGTGGCTTAAAATTTTCATACAATGCTCATAGTTCAAGTTTAATTTAAACTTTGTTTAACTTGATCTTCCATGAGATTGAAAATTTAACATGAATTCGGGAAACACTAGAATTACTCTGCTGGGTATTGTGGGGTCATGGGAACCAATGCAAAAAGCTCTGCTTTAAGATTGTGTCTATGCAGGTAAAATTAAGGTAAACATTTAGTGATTATCCAGATAATTATATCACCATAGATAAGCAATACATGGGTCACAATACTGAACAGCATTTTGTTTTGGCCTGGATAGTCCAGACCAAGACTTGCAAAACTTTTGATCCTTTGGCATACTTGCAAAATGCTAAATTTGTCACAGTATACCTCAGCTCATACTTGAACAGGTTGGGAACCTCTTTGATTTAGGCAAACATCTCACACAAGTCCCCTCCAAATGGGGCTTTCCCCTCAGCTGACAAGCTGTGAATAAACGTACTCTTTTCTCTCTCTCTCTTTTTTTTTTTTTTTTTTTTGGTGAGGCAGTTGGGGTTAAGTGACTTGCCCAGAGTCACAGCTAGTGAGTGATATGTGTCTAAGTTGAGATTTGAACTCAGATCCTCCTGACTCCAAGGCCAGTGCTCTATCCACTGCACCACCTAGCTGCCCTGAAAAAAGTTACTCTTGAAGACATTCTTAATTCCACCTCTTTAATGCAAGCTAGAACCTTGCTCTTATAGACGGGTAGCCAATTGGGTTGATAAACAGGACACTGTAAAAGAAGAGTTATAGACTCTCTAACCTCTGCTTTCTACTACCTACTTAATGGTTCCTAAAGGACAGAATAAAACACACAACTATCTCACTCCTCCACTTCACTTAAGTACCCACCTACAAGGGCTTTCCCCAAGGCTACTGACAAGCTGTGGACAGGGCATGCTCCTGAAGATACTCTCTTCTACTTCCCCGATCAATGAAAGTCCAAATCTTGCTCTTTACAAGGTAGCGTAATGAGCCGATGCTAGGATATTACTGAAAGAAAACTAGACTTGGAGTCAGAAGATAGAGGGATAATTTCTGGCTCTGCCTTTTACTAGCCCTGTGATCTTGGGCAAATTACACAATTTCCTTGAGCCTCAGCTTCCTTTTCTGTAAAATGGGGATAACGTACTAGCTCCCTCACAGGATTGTCTTAAGGATCGAGATACATTTCCCTCCAGGCCTCCTTCCTGACTTTCTGGACTTCAAAACCATGTATCCTCCATGGCTGGTTCATCCTGGAACTTCCTTCAGAGCCTGGGGCCTCCTTATCCTGGAGCAGCCTACCATCCATGAGGTTTAGCTCATCCTGGAAATATCCCTCTACAAAGCCCACCTCTCCCCTTCTTCTCCTATTAGTGAATTTCTCCGAGGGCCTCCATTTTGTGGAAGGTTCCAAGTCAGCCTGCCTTCATTCTCTTCCTGCTCTCTTAACTTTCTGGATTTCAACACCATGTCCACACTAGGTAGCTTCAGTCTCCTCCCCCTTTTCTGCTTTCTTTTCTGTGTTGTCTTCCCCTATTAGAATGTAAGCTCTTTGAGGGTAGGGGCTGTCTTTCGTTTTGCTTGTCTGAGTATCCTCAGCATTGAGCTATTGTATCCCCAGTGGTGGTGGTGTTGTTGTTGTTACTCTTCTCCTCCTTCTCCTTCTTCTCCTTCTTCTCCTTCTTCTCCTTCTCCTCCTTCTCCTCCTTCTCCTTCTCCTCCTTCTCCTTCTTCTCCTTCTCCTTCTTCTCCTTCTCCTTCTCCTTCTTCTCCTTCTCCTTCTCCTTCTTCTCCTTCTCCTTCTCCTTCTTCTCCTTCTTCTCCTTCTTCTCCTTCTTCTCCTTCTTCTTCTCCTCCTTCTCCTTCTCCTTCTCCTCCTTCTCCTTCTCCTTCTCCTCCTTCTCCTTCTCCTTCTCCTTCTCCTTCTCCTTCTCCTCCTTCTCCTTCTCCTTCTTCTCCTTCTCCTCCTTCTCCTCCTTCTCCTCCTTCTCCTCCTCCTCCTCCTCCTCCTCTTCCTCCTCCTCCTCCTCCTCCTTCTTCTTCTTCTTCTTCCTCTTCCTCTTCATTCTCAAAGAGGACCAATGATGGGTCCTGTCTTGACTTGCCATGAATTGGATTTAAGTGAGGTAGAGATGCAGCAATTAGCACAGTGCAAGGCGCACAGCAAGTGCTATATAAATGCTTGTTTCCTTCCTTCCTCCTTCTTATATATAAAGTGCTTTGTAAATTATAAAGCAAAGCAAATTATGTATTTATTGTTATAATAATTACTATTTCAAGTGCTTAGCTTTATGATGTCCCCACAGCTAAGATTCACTTTTTTGTGGTTACATTTATTGAATAATTTTAATTCTTTTTAAAAAAATAACTCGTTTATTTATTTTTAGTTTTCAACATTCACTTCCATAAGATTTTGTGTTTTAAATTTTCTCCGCCTCCCTCCCCCCCTCCAAGATGGCATGCAATCTGATATGGGCTCTACTCATTCATTCATAGTAAACATTTTCACATTATTCATGATGTAAAGAAGAATTAGAACTACTGAGAAGAACTATGAGAAAGAAGAAACAAAACAAAACCACAAAAGAAAAGGAGAGCAAATAGTATGCTTCCATCTGCTTTCAGACTCCAAAGTTCTTTCTCTGGATGTGGATAGCATTTTCCATCATGAGACCTTTGGAGATGTCTTAGATCCTTGCATTGCTGAGACGGTCTAAGTCTACCAAAGTTGGTCATTTCACAATGTGGCTGTTACTGTGTACAACGTTCTCCTGGTTCTGCTCATTTCACTCTGCATCAGTTCATATAAGTCTTTCCAGGTTTTTCTAAAGTCTGCCTGCTCAGCATTTCTTATAGCACAATAGTATTCTATTATATTCATATACCACAACTTGTTCAGCCATTCCCCAATTGATGGGCATCCTCTCAATTTCCAATTCTTTCCCACTATAAAAAGAGCTGTTAAAAATATTTTTGCTTGTCTTCGTATCCTCAGCATTTAACTATTGTATCCTCAGTGTTGTTGTTGTTGTTGGGTCCTTTTTCCACTTTTATGATCTCTTTGGGATACAGCCCTAGAAGTAGTATTGCTGGGTCAAAGGATATGCACAGTTTTATAGCCCTTTGGGCACAGTTCCAAATTGCTCTCCAGAATGGTTGGATCAGTTCACAACTCCACCAACAATGCATTAGTGTTCCAATTTTTCCACATCTTCTCCAACATTTATCATTTTCCTATGTTGTCAGGTTAGCTGATCTGATAGGTGTGAGGTGGTACTTCACAGTTGTTTTGATCTGCATTTCTCTAATGAGATTCACTTTTTAAAACATGAAAGTCAGTCCCATTTGATGGTGTTTGCTATTACATAAACTGGCCAACTTTCCTAGAGTATCTTATGAGCTGAGAAACTTATAATTTCCCAAAAGTGGATCTTTATCCTGAAGGAAAGGAAATAACACAGAGTATTCCTCAGAACCTTCCAAGAATTTTCGGAAGAAACATTTCTGATGCCCAACTTTCCCTAGGTAAGGAGGAGAATAATACAACATTTACTAGGTTTTAGCACTTAGCATATTATTGAAACTTAAAAAGTTGCATTCCTTGTGTTGAGAATGCATCACTATTGTCAATCCAATCTAATGATCATTTGACTACCTGCAAGGCACCATCCTGGGGCTCTTGTTACTGTTGTTGCTTAGACTTTCAGTCATGTCTGACTCTTCTTGACCACATGGACCATGGCATGCCAATACTGCCCATGGGGTTTTCTTGGCAAAGATACCAGAATGGTTTGCCATTTTCTTCTCCAATGGATTAAGGTAAACAGAAGTTAAGTGCCTTGCCCAAGACCACACAGCTAGTAAGTGTCTGAAGCCAGATTTGAACTCAGTTCCTCCTGACTCCAGGCCCAGCTCTGGGGTTACAAAAACAAAATAAAAACCAGTCTCTACCTTCAAGGAGTTTCCATTCTAATTGTTCCTTCTGCCTCAAGTGTCTCCCCATTCCATCTTTCCTGCACTCAGCTGCCAAAGTAATTTCCCTGAATTATGATTATGACCATGTTGGTCCCTGTTCAATAAACTCCAGCAGCTTCCCCTTACCTCCATGATGAAATATTAAATCTTTGTCTGGCATGTAAAGCTCTTCACAACATGGATCCTTCCTACCTTTCCCATCTTTTTACCTTCTTTTTTCCTCTACACACTCCAGCCCTACTGGCCTATTTGCTATTAACTCACATAGGACATTTTATCTCCTGACTCTGTGGCCCTTTCCCATGCCTGGAATGTCCTCCCTCCCAACTTCTGACTTTTAGGATCCCTGGTTTTCTTTAAGACTCAGCTCAAGTGCCACATAATATCATCTCTGCTAAGGTTTCTTTGAAATTACTCTGTATTTATCATATCACATCATATCTATCTATCCATCCATCCACTCAAATATCCATCTATCTTTCTATCTATATTTCTATATGATATATATATATATGATTCATATATTTATATCTCATATATATGATGGAGTTATTAGACTGGTAGATTAGAGAGAATACCACGGACACATTATATCTGGATTTCATTCAGGTATCATCTGACCAAGTTGCAGAGGATTTTCTCCTGTACCTATAGAATATAAGCTCTTGGAAGACAGGAACTGTTTCATTTTTTTCTTTGTATCCCTAGGACTTAGCACAGTGCTTTGCACATTGTAGGAGCTTAAGAAATGCTTACTGATCGGGTGATCCTATTATTTCAGACAAGATGAAGAGATGTCCACTGGATGACATTGTAGTTGTCAGTTGGGAACTAGTTGACTAACTACACGCAAAGTGTGGTGATTAATGGATAGATGCCAACCTGGCAAGGGGTGCCTAGGGAATAAATGAATAAAGCATTTAGTATGGAGATACTAACAGAAAAGTGAGATAATACGTGATCTCAAAGACATAAATGGAGGAGACTATATATATATAGAAGATTTCAGCTACCATCATTTAGAAAAGTCCTATGGATTTTAGGGTACAGCAGGGAAAGCAGATGTTAATACATTTTCTTTAATGTAATTTCCACTGATAATATCACATTGATTTCTGATGTTGAGTCATTTGATGGTGCCAAGGACTTTGGTGGAAAGAATATTCTTGTCTGGGTCTCTGGTAGCTGTGTCTATAGCACCTGCAGGAGCATTTGCCAAATTGCATTTCCCTACGGGTTGCTTCCCAGGATAATGGCTGAGACCATGGAGTTGGAAGCACTGCTATTCCCAAGGGTCTTGGGTTCAGGGTCCTGGGCTGTCTCCATTGGGGTCTGAGAGGAGATGGTGGTCAGGGTGGTCGTAATGGTTTGACTTGCCTGGCACATTCTGTCTCCTGTCTCTCCCTCAGGGTGCCTTTTTGCTTCAGTTAGACCGGCTTGCTTGCCCCATGAATGGCATTTGATTGGATAGGGATGTCTGGCTGCTTCTCCACAGAAGTTGCTTTCCTAGATGATGGTTGTGAGGGTTGAGATAGAAGCAAGAATTGTGATCTGAAGGATGCTGCCATTCCCAGGGGTCCTGGACTTATCAGTGGAGTAGAGTGGAGTAGCTTAGGCTTCTGATTTTATCTTAGATCTTTTATCAGTGGCTTATATAAAAAACATGCTATCAAATTTGTAAAAGACACAAAATTAGGTGGGATAGCTGATTTGTTGTTGCTGTTCAGTCATTTTTAAGTTGTGTCCAGCTCTTTGTGATCCCATTTGTTTGTTTTTTTGTTAGTTTGTTTTTTTTGGCAAAGATACTGGTGTGGTTTGTCATTTCCTTCTCCAGTTCATTTTATAAATAGGCAACTAAAGTAAATAGGGTTAAGTGACTTGCCCTGGATCACACAGCTAGTTAAATGTCTCAGGCAAGATTTGAATTCAGAAAGATGAGTCTTCCTGACTATAGGCCTAGCACTTTATCCATTGTGCCACTTAGCTGCCCTGAGACAGGTGATGCTTTGAAGGAAGAAGTGAGGAAAAAAATCCCAACAGGCTGGAAGAATAGAGTATACCCCTGAGGCCAGGTATGATATGATGATGGTAGTGGTCACCAGATAGCTAGTAGAGACCCCATTTGGTAGGGTGACCTGGTTCTCCTCCTGCTTGACGTATTCTTTTATGACTTCCAGAACACTGAACAAGTGCCCAGTTGACCTCTGGATAGGCCAGCCCTGCCAGTGTCTTCCATATGTGCATTTAAGAGGAATAGAGAATATATCCCTCAGGGTCTGAGGTCAGGAGGGTGAGAAGTTCGGCACTTGAAAGTCTCTATCAGTTTACTGACCCACTGCTCAATTAAGTCAGTCTCTGAGATTCCTTCTGATTGTTGTTTGTTGTTTGTCCTTCGTTTTGAAGAGGACCAGTGTCATCATGGGATGAGGTCTTGACTTGTGCATGAATTGGATTTAAATAAGGCAGAGTTGCACAAAGTCATCAGCCTCACTCTCTCTTGCACAGTCATCTAAGGCCAGTGGCAAGACAAGAGTCAAGATGACCGGTGATGGCCTGGGATGCAGTGGATGATTTTGGTGTCTTCAATATTTAAAGGCCCCAGGGTTAGGTTCTTCGGGTAACCAATCACACTAGTCCTTTCTTCACCATTTAAAGATATTCATACTTCAAAAAGGGATCAAAGGGTACAAGCACAATTTTAAACCTTCATCAAGGCTTTTGGTCTGATTATATTGCATCGATTGAGATGAGATATCAGTCAACAAGCATTTATTAGGGCTTACTACAGCTATTCCTTCCACATCAAAGGGGTTAGGGGCATGGTGCCCCCACGATCTGGAAAATCTGCATAAAATGTTTTGGCTTTCCCTTCGTACCACAGAAGAAATCTGAATTTTTTAATTTTTCTTTTATGGGGTGTTTACAGCAGCTTATGGTAAAATTTGGGTTAAGTATTTGGTCATAGGCTCTGTATCATCTACTGGCTGTGACTTCTTCAAAAACTCTCAAAAAAAATTCCCATTTAATTTCTTATGCTAACCTGTGATATATTGAAACCACGATAGGGAAAGTCAAGATGTGGAAGGGATAACTGTATATGGCAGGCACTGTGCAAAGCTATGGAGATACACAGTAAGACAAAAACACACTCCCCGCACTCAAAGGTTATATTCTAATGGGGGAGACAACATACAAATAACTACATATTTATAACATACATGTAGGGTTAATAGAAGGTAATGAAAGACACTAGCAATGAGAGGTACGGGGGAACTGAAATATGGCTCCTGCAAAAGAAGGCCTGGAAAGAAGGCCAGGAAAGCCAGCAGGCAGATGTGGAGAAGGTGAACATTCTAGGCATGGGAGACAGCCAGCGAAAAGGCTTGGAATCAAGAGACGGAGGGTCCTGTGAAGGGGATCTTTCAGAGGCCAGTTTATCTGGATAGTAGAATCTATGGAGTGAAGTAAAGTGTAAGAAGACTGGAAAGGTAGGAAGAAGCCTCTTAGGTTTGATCTAGTAAATGATGGGGAACTCCTGGAGATTAGTGAGTAGGGGAGGTGACGTGGACATCTCTGCAGTTTAGGAAAATCATTTTGGCAGCTGAGTGGAGGATGGATCGGGGAGAGACTTGGGATGGGGAGATAAACCAGAAAGCTATGGTAATGGTAGAGGTGTGACTGGCCTGCACTGAGCAGCAGCTCTGTGAGTGGACAGAAGGGACATGTACAAGAGACGTTGTAAAAATGGAAATGCGATTTTGGTAACAGACTAGATGTGCTGTGTGAGTGGCAAGTGAAGTGTCAAGGACAACGCTGAGAAAATCAAAATGATTCTATTTTGTAACTGATTCTACTCTGTATCATTACTGACAACTTTATACACTGCCTGAGCCACGTTTCCTGGTTTCTTAGCTAAGTTCGGAAGTTCAGCTTTCCTCTCTGAGTTAATTAAGTTTAGAAGTTCAGTTTTTCTGTTAATCCTCATTCTAGGCTTGGGTCAAGGAAATCTGTTATCCTTGAAGAATGTGGGTGGATGTCAGGGTGTTTGGTCTATTATCTCTGCAATCCTGGATGTCCTACAAGAAAGTCTGGTCTGTTGTGGCTGTGACCCTAACTAGCCATGCAAGTGGACACCACAATGAGCTTTCCATAATGACAACGCGGAAGAAGAGATTGTTGCTAGCCCCTCGTTCCTAATTGCCAGCCAATCATATTGTTCTTCATGCCTATGATGCTACAAGCTTTGTAACCAATCATATTATTTTCCCCATCTATGATTGCTACCTTCTATTTTTTTGGATGCTTCTTCTTTTGTCTGTAAAAAATTATCTGTCTGCCCTTATTTGGGGTCTTTTTGTTTGCCAAGGAGCTAAAATCCCCTTCAATTGGTAATTGCTAGCCTTAGCAATAAATTGAACATGCTTGGAACTTTATGCCTCAGTTTACCTTAATTTCAGTCATGACAAAGCCAAGGTTCTGGGCTCCAATAACTGACCGGAAGGAGGTGCCCTCGACACTAATAGGAAAATGGGAAGAAAGGGAAAGTTGTAGGGAAAGAACAGGATTACTTATACTTGTTAAACTGAATTGAAACATTTCAGCGTCATCAGGGAGTCGAAACCCGCAGAGCTGTCCAGTTCCCTCCTATTCCAGAGAACTTAGTCATGCATACTTAAAGTCTGACTGGCTCTCTGGCCAGCCATTGCTCAGATACCGGGTATGCCAAAGGGAACCTGACTGGAAGAGAGAAGACAGAAGTGGCCAGAATCAGAATTATACAATTTTAGAGTTGAAAGAAACCTCAAAGACTCTCTACTCTTATCCATCCCTGACCAAGAATCTCCTTTATACCATTCCTGATAATTGGTGATCAGGCCTTTGCCTGAAGAGCTCTGGAGAAGAGGAACTCACTTCCAGCTATGGCAGATAATTTCACTTTGTGATGGCACCAATTTCTGGGAAGTTTTTCCTAACGAGGTAAATTTGTTGTTTTGCAATTTCTACCAACTATTCCTAGTCCTTACCCCCTGATACTCTAATCCTTCAGCTTCTTAAAGGTGGCTATTGTGCTCCTCAAGCTTCCCCTTCTCTGACATGAATAACTTTGGTTATTCTCACTGAATCCAATCCTCACTGAATGCTCTTGAAGGCCTTTACTAGTTATCCATTCATCAGGCATTTTTTTGACAATTGGCCAATTAACTCTTTTTTTAACATTCATTTTTTATATAAAATTTTGCAATCCAAATTTTTTCCCTCCCTCTGTCCCTTCTCTCCTCCCTAAGATGGCAAGAAACTTGATATAGGTTATATATGTGCAGTCATCAAGCATTTATTAAGTAGGATGAACTGGGCAATGTACTAAGCACTGAGGATCCAAAGAAAAGTAAAAATATGGTCCCCATGCTGGGAAACAACATGTGTATAACCACAGTGTGAGAATACAGAATATATTCAAATTATATAGAGGGTAATCTCAGAGGGAAGATCAGAAAAGGCCTCCAGAAGGTAGATTTTGAGCTGAATCTTTTTTTTATTATTAAATTTATTTATTTATTTTTAGTTTTCAACATTCACTTTTATTTTTGAACTGAACCTTGAAGGAAACCAGGGAAACTGAGGCAGAGATGGGTGGGGAGAGCACTCCAGGGAATGGAGATAGCCAGTGCAAAAATGGGAGATGGCGTGTCAGGTATGAGGAACAGCAAGTGGCCCAGGGGGTTCAATATCATTGGGATGGGAGAAGTTAAGGACTGGAATCTAACAAGGATCGTTAACAACAAAAAAAAAATGTTAAGAAGGATTGTGTGATAACAATTGGGGAATGAGTCCAGGAGAACCATCAATGAAGGCCGATGATCATGATGTTCCAAGTTGATTTTGGAGGCTTTGGCACAGATAACCCTCAACTGCTGACCTCCCATGTTGCTATGTCCTAGGAGGCATCTAGAAGCCCTCCCTAGAGAAGAAATGAACAGCTGTGTTTCAGGTCAGAGGTAAAAAATGAGTAGGACCTGGTAGTGTTGTGGCCCTTGCGGAGTCCTGAAGACTATGCTATCAAGGAAGCATCAGATGGTGTGTCCAATAAAAAGAGCTTGAATTTACATAGTGCTTTAAGATTGGCAAAGTGCATTGCCTATGTTTATCTCATGTGATGATTTTTTTTTTCCTAAAAGGAGGCACCCAGAACTAAATAAAACACTCCCAGGTATGGTCTGACCAGGGCAGAGTGCAGTGGAACTGTTTACTTCCTGTTGTAACTTACATATTCAAAGTCTGTTATAATTTGTAATTTTTTTCTCACTTTTCTCACAACTATTTGGTGAGGCAGATAGCACAAGTATTATCATTTCTATTTACAAATGAGGTCATTAAGGCTCACACAGCTGCTAAGTATAAGATCCCAGACTTAAACCTGGGTCTTTTGATTCTCAGACCAATGCTCTTTCTGTTATATACCCATGATGCCTTTGAGGTTATTAACATGTGAGTAGCTAAGTTTTACAAAGTTACTGGAGGCTCAGAGACTTGAAGACTTGCCCGCTGTTACAGAGCTAGATGTGTCAGAGGTAGGATTTGAACCCAGGCCTTCATGACTATAGGTTCAGCATTCCATCCACTATGCCACGCTGTGTTTCTTGCTACTGAAGAATGTTTTTTTGAACATAATCTAAAGACCTAAAATAAGGATGTTGTAGAATAATGTCTAGGTGTTGAAGGTTTCTTTTTGAAGGGGGGAGGGAGAAAAGGGAGATAACATTGTTGAATCTTCAAAGTGCTTTTCAGAAGATAATCAATTAATCTTGGCGATTAAAGCTTTGTAAACATGAAATGTTGATTAGCAGTAATAGTGGTAGTGGTAAAAACTGATAATGAAGATAAAAACTGGAGGAGAGATCAGAGAACAGAATACTTTTATTTGAACAATATTATTGGGTTCTGAAGTTCACCTCTGGAAATAGATAGTTCTAGGAACTTCCTAAACTCTATTACAAAGAACATGAATATGTGAGCAAGTGTTTTGGAAAGCTTTGTGTTCTATGGTTACAGTAATACAAAATGATCAAACTTATTTTGACGGATCTCTTCAAACATGTCCAATGGCCATGGTAAAAGCTTTTGTCTGTCTGTTAGTATCATCCTTTCCCTTGGAAGGAACCAAATTAGGCCTCATCCTAACAGGAAACAGTGTCAAGTCCTTTATTGTCTAACACAGTGTTTTTACACATATGTGTGAATAGTATGGGGTAGATTTCTAGTGCTGAGGAAAATCTAATAGGAAAAGCTCTTAGCTCAAGAGAGACTTTTATCTTTTAAGTAGCTTTTAAGTACTTAAAAGCTAGATCCAATCACCAAAAAGAGGGAATTGTGTTTCCGTCTGTGAAGCACGAGCTCTGTCCCCTTTTCCCTTGGAATATAAATTCTCCCTTTCTCTGCTATAACAGATGAAGGCTCTTGATCTGAATGGCCCAAAGCAAACATCACTTTGCCTTGGTATACCAGGGATGGGGAACCTACAGCTCAAGGCTGAAGGTACAGACACTAATGTCGTTTTTGAGAGAACTAGGAATAGCATGTTACTTTCTTGAAGTTTTGACTCACTAGGACAGTCTTTAGCTACAGAGAAGGCCCGGCTCATGTAAAGTTGTTTCCTTCAAATTCAAGGGACACGTGCAAAGCACTGAATTATGACCTCTCCAAAGGTCACCAGAAAAACTGGACAAGGTTCTGACAATTCCACTCGTGGCCTCCTCTTCTGGTCGGTGAGTTCCTTCCTGGAACCTCCTTCTGAGGAAGGACCCATGTCAGCCATGCTCACTTTTAACTAGATTTAGCCCCTACGTCTCCAGACATTTTTCACCTTGTGCACAGAGGCTACTCTTCCCACCTCCTACCTCCTACTTTCAGCTCCCTGCTGGGTGTCATCTTCCTTCATTAGAATGTAAGCTTCTTGAGGGCAATAACTGCCTTTCCTTTAGTTTATATTTGTATTTTCAGTGCTTTGTACTGGCTGGCACATAGTAAGCTCCTAATAAATGCTTTATCTAATCTGGTCTAATTAAAGACACAAAGAACTTGGTTCCAAGAATGAGTATCGAATCTTTGAGAATTTCTGACAGACAGGAAAAAAACCAAAACCTAAGCATGTTGAACTGCTGCTGCCACTCCATCTTTGCTTTATTCTGTTAGTATGAGATGCTTAGAATCATAGAAACTCAGATTTGAAAGGAACCTCTAGGACAACCTCTACCTGAGCAGAAAATTCCCTTACAAACAACATTAGCATGTAAATGATTATCCAGACTTCCCTTGAAGTTCTACAAATTGGAGAACCAGGGGTCTGCTTGTGCCAGCTCAAACTCAAATTGTTCAATTTTCATTGTGTGCATTTACACTCAGAAATCTGCAGATGTTGTAAATCAGGACTTGATTCATTGTTTTATTGATTGTTTAGACTTAAGAAAGTGACAGAGAAAATGTTAATAACGCAGATTAAACTTAAAAGCATGTCCTGCAAGAGCCTTTTAAATTTAAATTTACCTGCCTGACTCCCAATTCTTCACTCTTCCTGCCTTTAATAGAAGCAAAATACTGCTAACAGGTTGCGATAAGTGACATTTTAATTCCATACCATAAATAAATATGGCTTTCCAATTTTGGAAAAAAAAATTGTTGCCACCTTTTATAAATGATACCAGTGAGTTTTGGCCTTTGCCTGTGGTTAGCCTGGCCCCTCCTTGTTCTGAACAAAACATCAAAGCACTCATGAAACACGGAGCCTCTGAATAAGCCAGGTATATCTTCTAACAACAATACCTCCTAACCCAGAGGAAGGAGAAAGAAGAAAACAACATTTTTAGTCGCTCTGTCTTCCCTGAGCTTTTAACCAACTTTTGGGTTTAGGCCTGTCAAGAACCTCCTCAACAAGAAATAGGTTCCTTTACCAAAACAAGGCATTAGGAATGAATGTGGCAGAGGAAGAAGGCCTCAGGGGAAGGCAGGAACCTATGGATGGGATGTTTGTCAGGTGCAAATTTTAGGTGGTTCAAATGGAGAAAGTTGAGAGGAAGGGGATGGGGGGGGAAGGGGCGGTACAAAAGCTTTAAAGATAAGATGATCCAGAAGGGCTTTGCTTAGATGGCTGTGACAGAAGAATCAAGTGACCTAGATGATGCCACAGACTCTGTCACTGCTAAACTAGATACAGAGAATCCTAGAATATCAGAGTTAAAAGGGCCCTCAGAGATGATTTAATTCAACATTTACCCAAGAAACCTCACAACATCCCTGACATTCACGAAGAACTCTTGGTAAATTTTGTTGTTCAGTTGTTGAGTTGTGTCCCACTCTTGGTGACCCCATGAACCATAGCACTCCAGGCCCTTCTATCCTCCACTATCCTCTAAAGTCTGTCCAAGTTCATGTTCATTGTTTCCATGACACTATCTATCCATCTCATCCTCTGCCATCCCCTTTTCCTTTTGCCTTCAATCTTTCCCAACATCAGGGTCTTTTCCAGTGAGTCCCATCTTCTCATTAGGTGGCCAAAATATTTAAGCTTCAGCTTCAGCATTTGACCTTCCAGTGAATAGCCTGAGTTAATTTCTTTAAGTATTGTCTGATTTGACCTCCTTGCTGTACAAAGGACTCTTAAAAGTCTTCTCCAGTCTTCTCCGAAATTAATATTTTAATCATAACGATAATCCATAAAAACAGTTTGGGGGCCATCTTTCTTCTTTCATTCATGGTATAATAGATTTAGAGCTAGAAGAGACCTCAAAAGCCATCTAGTCCAAACTCCTCCTTTTACAGATGAGGAAACTGAGGCCCACAGAGGTTAATGACTTGCCTAGTTTATCCAGTCAGCTGTCTTCCTCAAGACCTTCCTTACCTTCCTGACTCTAGGACTCTCTCTGCTTTCTCATTAGAGGGGTGTCTGGGGCTCAGAGAAGCTAGAACAATTATAAAGAAGGTGCTGATGAATGAACGGATGAATAATAAATTATTAGGCACTTACTGTGTGCTAAGTGCTGGGGTTACAAATAGAATAAGTGGACACTCCCTACTTTTAAGGAATTCGAAGTCTAAATGAGGGAGATCCTTTGATAGAGTTCTGTTACGGGGCTAACAGAAAGGCCTAAACTTTCAGTGGCTAGGATCATAAGTGGATGGAAAGGTCCAAGAGTTCTGAGGGTACAAGTCTTCTATCTTATTGGAAAGATTGTGATTGGTGACTTTCAGCTCATCCAAAATTTTGTGAGCAGTTATGGCACCTTTCCTGCCTGGCTACTGGGTCTATTACAGTTCCTACTCAGACATTCCAGATGGTAGAAGTCTGGGTAGAAGTTCTCTACTTGGAGCTCTCTCTACAGTAATTAAATCATAGGTCTGGTTGAAAAAAATTTGTTGTAATTTACAGTCATAGGCATTGCATATACTGGTCTTCACTGTGTGGGATTATTTCATTCATTGTATCTGAAGATCCAGTGCCTGGCACATAATAAAGTCCTTTTAAAAATATTTATTTCTTACATTTTTCAGTTTGAATTTGTCTTCCTCCCTCCCAACCCCACATTAGAAAAGGCCAACGTTTGATATAGATATTTATGTGGAATACATACTTCCATCTATCAGTTCCTTCTCTGGAGGTATATAGCATATTCCTCCATATATCCTTTGGAGTTGATTTAAATGATCATATTATTCAGAATAGCTTAGTCATTCACAGTTACTCTTAAACAATATTGCTGTTATTGTACACAATGTTCTCCTGGTTCTGCTCATTTCATTTTGTTTTATCTCATACAAGTCTTTCCATGTTTTTCTAAAACCAACCAACCTGTCATTTCTTTACAGCACTCCAGTATTCCTTCACAATTATATACCACAACTTGTTCAGTCATTCCCCAGTTGACGGGTCCCCCTTCAGTTTCCAATTCTTTGTCACCATCAAGAGAGATGCTTTAAATATTTTAGAACATATAGATTCTTTTCCTTTTTCCCTGATCTCCTTGGGAAACAGAGCTAATAGTGGTATTGCTGGGTCAAAGGGTATACACATTTTTATAACTCTTTGGGCATAATTCCAAATTGTCCTCCAAATAAACTCTTAATAAATACTTGATTGATGGATTGGTTGATTGATAGTCATAACCACAGCTAAGTAGACACTGAGAGATAAGTACTGACAATTTAAACTTCTGTACAATATCAGACACTAGGTTAACTAATAGTCCAGTGTTAAAAATCACAGACATCTTTGAAAGCTCCTTATCATCTCTGGGATCAAACGTTAATTCCTCTGTTTGGTAATGAAAGTCCTTCATAACTTGTCCCTTTCCTATCTTTCCAGGTTTCTTAAATATAATTTTCCTTCCGTGAACACTAAGGTCTAGCTATTCTGGCCTCTTCGCTGTTTCTCACACATGATTCTCCATTGCCCATTATCTCACCCTCGCAGAGACTATTCACCATGGCTGGAATGTTCTCCTTCTTCATTTCCATGATTTGGAACTTCTGGCTTCCTTCAAGATTCAGTTTAAATGCACCTTCTGCAGGAGGCCTTTCTCTGAGTAGGGAGAGCCCTCCAACCCCCACCGCCCTAGCTGCTAGAACTTTCTCCTCTAATATTACCTTATATCAATGCTATATATATATATATATATATATATATATATATATATATATATATATCTTATATGTTGTTGTTTGTCCTTTGTTTTCGAAGAGGACCAATGACATCACGGGGTGATGTCTTGACTCGTGGGTGAGCTGGATTTAAGTGAGGCCGAGTTGCACAAAGTCGTTCAGCCTCACTCTCTCTTCCAGAGTCATGCAAGTCCAGTGGCAAGACAAAAGTCAGGACAAGTGGTGATGGCTCAGGATACAGTGGATGACTTTGGTGTCTTTGATGCCTGACCAAGCTCTAAGTGCCCCACAGTGCCTGCTTCATGGCTGTTGGAACAAATTGTTTTCATCTGCCTGTTCTGCCAGGGAAAGTCTTCACGTGCTTGGGGTGGATATTGCTTTAACTCACCTGTTGGTTACCCTCAACCTGGTTTAGTCCATCTGCTGAGATGGTTTTACAGGGGTGTGTCACTGCACATGCTATAGCTTCTAGGAGCTGCAGGTGAGAGTTGGGTGAGAGGTAGACACCAAAGGTGGATGAGCAGCCCTGAAAAGGGCTCAGCAAGCCCTCACACCAGAGGTGCTAGTCCTCCCTCAAAATCCCATATCTTATATGTACCTAGTTATATACTTTCTTTTTCATTAGAATGTGAGCTCCTTGAGGGCAGGGACTGTACTTGTTGACTCTCTGAGTCAGAGAGAATGGGAAATTCTTATTTGGGTTAAGGATTACACCAGAGATGAGACAGAGCAAAACTGGAACAATTTTTGCTCTGCCCCATCTCTGGTGTAATCCTTAACCCAAGAAGGAATTACGATTATAAAGCAACTATGTTTACATCAATTTTTATCAGCCAAAGATGGGATATGCTTAGAAAGCACCAAAAAAAAAATAAGGAGGGTGTTTCTTTATTCTAGGAAGAGGGAAGAATAAAAGAAGAAATGATTGAACATAAAACAGTTCCCCCTCCCTTTTTTTATGCAGTTTTCCTTTCATCAATTCAGGTATTTCTATCCCCTGCCTCTGGAGGCACCTGGTTACTCCAAAGCAGTGACCCTAAGGAGGAAAGAGATCGCTGCCATTGCTCTCTGTTTGTGGCCAACTTCAGGGTGGGTTTATTGGTATTAAGATGCCTAGATATCAGAGAGGTCAGGGATGTTGGAAAGAGGAAGAAAATGTGAGAGCTATGATAGGTCTAGAGAAGTTGACCATGTCTTGATTTCCAAAAAGGGTAAAAGAATGGAGTCTGTAAACTGTAGGCTGGTGAGCTTGACTTTGATTACTGGCAAAATTCTAGAATATAATATGAAAGGGATGAAGAATGAATAGGTAGAAAAGGAAATGGCATAGTGGATAGAGTGCTGGGTCTAGAGTCAGAAGAGCTGAGTTTAAATTTGACCTCAGAAGCTTCTCTGAGTGATCCTGTACAAGTCACTTAACCTCTGCCACTGTAAAATGGGGATAATAATAGCACCTGCCTCCCAGGGTTGTTGTGAGGATCAAATGAGATAATATTTGTAAAGCACTTAACACAGTAGTATTAAGTGGCACATATTAGGCGCTTAATAAATGCTTGTTTCTTTCTCTTGTTCTCTTATCTACAGGAAGCTATCATAGCTTCAGTAAGATAAGGTCATGCCAGACTAGCCTTATTTCCTTAGTTAACAGGACTACTAAATGGGCAGATCAGGGAAATGCTGTCAATATCTCTTACGGAGATTTTTGTAAAGCATTTGACAGTTTTTCATGCTATTTTTGTGAATAAGGTAGAGAGATGAGTTCCAGACAATAGAAAAATTAGGTCCATTCAGAAGTGATTGAATGGCAGGTGCTAAAGATTAGTCATTAATGACTGGGCTTTCATCTTGGAAGGAGGTCTGGAGTGCAGTGCCTCTGGGATCTGTTCTTGGTCCTGTGCTTTACAACATTTTTATAAATGACTGGGATAAAGAGATAGATGGCATGCTTATCAGATTTGCAGATGACAAAAATGAGGTAGCTAAAACATTGGGTAGAGTCAGGATCTAAAAAGTCCTCAACAGTCTGTAATATTGGGCTAAATATAACAAGATGGAATTTAAATCCAAAAACATAAAGTCATATACGTTGGTTAAAGGAATTAAGTTTAAAAGTACAAGATAGGAGCAGCTAAATGGTGCTGTGGATAGAGCACTGGCCCTAGAGTCAGGAGGACCTGACATAAAATCTAGCCTCTTGACACTTACTAGCTGCGTGACCCTGGGCAAGTCACTTAACCCTAATTGCCTTGCCAAAAAAAAAAAAAAAAAAGACAAGATAGAGGAAATACGGCTAGATGGCTTTTCATTTGAAAAAGTTCTTGGGTTTCTAATATTTTGAAAGCTTTGTAAACATCAATGGTATGATAGGATATCCAAAAAAAAGGTAATTTGATTTTAGGCAGTGTTGAGAGAAGCATAATAACTTAGATTATAAGACCACAGATGATAGGATCATTGTTCTAGAATTAGAAAGGACTTTCGAGCCAACTAGTCTAATCTTCCAATTTTACAGATGAAGAAACTGAAGCCCAGAGAGTCCAGATCTGTCTGAGATCACACAGTAAGTGGCAGAGTGAGGTTTTGACATACGGAAGTAATGGTCCTATAATACTCTGGCCGAGCCAAACCACCCCTGAAGTACTGTGTTACCTCCTGTGTGGCACATTTGGGAAGGGTATTGATGAACTGGAGAGCATCTAGAAGATGGCAACCAGGCTGGAGAAGGGCCTTGATGAGATCATGCTGCATGAGGATAAACTGAAGGAACTGGAGATGATTAGCCTGGAGAAGAAAAGGCTTGAGAGACTTGGAAGCTACCTCCAAGAATGGGAGCAGCCTTGAAGGTCTGTCATGTGGAAAAGAGAATCGACTTATTCTCCTTAGCCCTAGAGAGCAGAACTAGGAGCAGCAGGTGGAAGGTGCAAAGAGGTACATCTTGACTTTTTAGGAAAACTTCCTAGGTTTCCCCTCTTTAAGCCAAGGCTGGATGACCATTGGCTAGCTATATTGAATAAGTGATTCTTGTCAAGTATAGGTCAGACTAGATGGCCAGTCAGATATTTAAAATTCTGAGATTCTCTCTGGTATAATGGGAAAGACACTTCATTGAGGAGCCAGAAGACTTGAGTTTGAGTTTAGACTCTGTTCCCTACTAACTGCATAGTCTTGCGTAAGTCACTGTACCTCTTTACCTTGATTTCCTCACCTAAAAAATGAAGGCATTATTAAAATAGGTGATCATTAAGGCTCTTTCAAGCATTAGGATTTTTTGTTACAGGAAGCCATTGGTCAACCCAGAAGCAGGTTAGTGGAGGTACTGGTGGAAGGAAGAGTGGATTAACAGTATTGACAGTTTCCCTATGTTTCGTCATGGATTAAAAAGGGACTTCCATTGCTAGAACCATTAATCAAATGTCTTGGGTTTGCATCAAGAAAAAAGAAAAAAATAGGGGGAGGAATATCTTGGCAGAGATATAGTGGCATGACACCAAAGACAGCTTTCCTTCTGTCCTACCATGGAGAAATACCATCAGGAGCATGATGGTGCTCACCCCCATTCTCCTGCTGTCACTCTGAATTCCAGATGAGGTCTGGGATTGCTGGAACAAACCAGAAACTTTCCTGTGGAAAGTGAGATTTTAGTTGAGACCTGAAGGAAGCCAGGAAGCAGAAAGGAGGAGGGAGAGCATTCCAGGCTTGGAGACAGTCAGAGAAAATGCACCAAATCCTTTTCCATTCTAACACATCATCTATGGATGCAATTTTCCAAAAGTGAAAAGTTATTGGTTTCCTATGACCTCCAGCAACAAATATTAATTCCTCTGGTTGGTATTTGAAGCTTTTCATAACCTGGGTCCAATATATCTTTGCAGCCTTATTACACATTATTCTGCTCTAGTCACATTGTAGTCTAGCTAAACTGACCTTCTTTGCCTCAATCAAGGCACCACTCTCTCACATCTCAGTGCCTTTGTACTGGCTGGCTTAAAGCACACTTCCTTCTCATCTCTGCCCCTTGCTTCCTTCAAGGGTCAGCTCAAATGATACCTTTTACGTGATGCTTTTCCTGATTCCCCCCAGATGCTAGTGCCTTTCCTCCAAAATCGACTTCATCTGACTTGTGTACACCTGTGTGTGTATATGTATTGTGAATGTATTATATGTATATTGTTGTTTGGTCATTTTCAGCAATGTCCAACTCTCTGTGACCCCATTTGGGATCTTCTTGGCAAAGATATTGGAGTGGTTTGCCATTTCCTTCTCCAGCTCAATTTTATAGATGAGAAACCTGAGGCAAACAGGGTTAAATGACTTACCCCAGGTGACATAGTAAGTATCTGAGGCCAGATTTGAACTCAGGAAGATGAGTGTTCCTGACTCCAGGCCTAGCACTCTATCTACTGGGCTACCTGGCTGCCCTAGATACCTCTAATAACAATAATAACAGCTAGCATTTATATATACTTTACAATTTGCAAAATATTTTACAAATATTATCTCCCTTGATCTTTACTGGGAGGTAGGTCCTATTATGATCTTCATTTTACAGAAGAAGAAACTGAGGCAGATAGGGGTTAAGTGACTTGCCCGGAGTTACCTAGCCAGTAAGTGTCTGAGACTGGATTGAACTCAAGTCTTGTAGACACCAGGTCCAGGCTCTATGCACTGTGCCATCCAGATGCCTCTATTAAGTCACTATATTAAATTCTTTCTATTTAATCATTTATTCAAAGGCATAAACTAGGTATCAAAAATCCTTAATCACTTTGGAAGAAGTGAAGTGCTTTCAGCCACTAGGATTGTTTGAAGAGATATCCTGTGGGGCCTGGATAAAACAGTAAGGCAGTTCAGAATTTGGTATTGCAATGGCAAGTCAGACTAGTAGGGATGGAATAATTCCAGCCAAGCCCTTGAAAGGGAGTCACCTGAGGGATGAGACTGAGGAGTCTCTGTCTCCTCCCATCCCTTACCTTCTGGTGTGACCTTCAAAGGGTGGAAAGATTTGGATTTTCCCAAGTAGTAGGGTTCCAGGAGCAGCAGTGGCCTGAAGATAAAATGTAAAGGGAGAATAATAATAGCATCTACCTCCCAGGGTTGTTGTGAGGATAAAATGAGATAATACCTGTAAAGTGCTTTGCAGTCCTAAAAGTGCTATATAAATGCAAGGGGCAGCAGTGGTGGTGTTGTTATAATAAGCCAGACACACTGAGGTAGGGCAGCTTCAGGACTCTATAAGGGCCTTGAACCTCAGGGTCTAGCATTGAGTTATATTTCAGAGAAACTTCATTAGAATTCAAGGAAGGGGAGAAGGACTTCCGCTAAGAGCTCTGAGTTACCCTTTTGCCAAATGTGCTTTCTAAGATGGATTCTCTTTTTTTTTTCCCCCCACTGGATTCCGCATGTACTTGTGGGAAAATATGTCTTTTGGAAGTGGATGTTGTACTTCAGTCTTTGCTATCCAGTAAATATCTGTTTGTAAAACCTCATTGATGTTCACTGGTTAATTCATATTGGAGAGTTAGCAGCTAGTTAAATGATATTGGGAAGCACACTGGCGAGGGCTCATGACACATATCATTAGAAACCACAACCACTTGAGGCTACCCCTAGAACTCTGGAATGAATGGTAGTAGCTGTCTTCTGGGTGTTGGTCCCATCATAAGTTAGAAGAGTGAGTCTAGAGTCTGCACTATAGACTGATTAACTTCAGTCATGAAGTAGCTGATAGAGCTTGCCATGACAACTGGTTTTTATTCTTACTCTGAACCGTAAGTCATGATGATGATGATGATGCAAAAAATAATGATAGTAATGTAAAAAAAAAAGAAAAAGAAAACAAAAGTATGTCCATGAAATATTTAAAAATACATAGAAAATAGAAGAAAGTTCAGGAAGGGACTCAGACCGACAGGGAATATTAGTACTATCATATTAAATTGTATTGTTGTTGAGTTATTTCAGTTGTGTCCAATTCTTTGTGCCCCCATTTGGGTTTTGCCTGGCAAAGATCCTCCAGTGGTTTGCCATTTCCTTCTCCAGATCATTTTACAAATGAGGAACTGAGACAAACAGGATTAAGTGACTTGCCCAGGATCATACAGCAAGTAAGTGTCTGAGGCTGGATTTGAACTCATAAAGAGAAATCTTCCTGATTCTAAGCCCAGTGTTCTATCCACTGCACCACGTAGTTGTACATGTACTTAAAAAAAACTAATTGTACATAATAAAGGTTCTTGGTTTCAATACAATCCTCTTTCTATTCTTTGTATATGGAAATATTAATGTTTGTTGATGTTTGTCAAGCTTGTAATTTTTTAAATGGGGGAAAATGAACTATAAAAGATGGTTTTGCAGGAAAATGATAAATGTTGGAGAAGATGTGGGAAAATTGGAATACTAATGCTAATGCATTGTTGGTGGAGTTGTGAAATGATTCAACCATTTTGGAGAACAGTTTGGAACTCTGCCCAAAGGGCTATAAAAATGTGCATACCCTTTGACCCAGCAATAGCACTTCTAGGCCTGTATTTCAGAGATCATACAAATGGGAAAAGGACCCACATGTACAAAAATATTTATAGTAGCTCCTTTTGTGGTGGCAAAGAATTGGAAATTGAGAGGATGCCCATCAAATGGGGAATGGCTGAACAAGTTGTGCTATATAAATGTAATGGAATACTATTGTGCTATAAGAAATGATGAGCAGGCAGACTTCAGAAAAATCTGGAAGTGAGCAGAATCAGGAGAACATTCTACACAGTAACAGCCACGTTGTGCGATGACTAATATTGATAGACTTAATCCTTCTCAGCAATGCAAGGATCTAAGACATCTCCAAAGGCCTCATGATGGAAAATACTATCCACATCCAAAGAAAAAACTTTGGAGTCTGAATGCAGATCGAAGCATAGTGTTTACTATTTTTTTTCTTCAGCTTTGTTTTGTTTCCTCTTTCTGGTGGTTCCTCCTATTGGTTCTAATTCTTCCTTACAACATCACTAATGTGAAAATATGTTTAATGGGAATGTATATGTATAGCCTATATCAGATTGCACGCTGTCTTGGGAAGGGCGGTGGGAAGAGAGAAAAATTTAAAACTCAAAAGTTTATGGAAGTGATTGTTGATAAATCAAAATAATAAAGTTTAAAAAAGAAGTATAAAGAAAAAAAAAGATGGTTTTGTATTCAGGAGAACATAATCATCAATTAAGAATAAGCACCATTTCTTAATGATTGATAGAGAATGCATGATTTAAAAAACTCCAGCAATGCTCCAATCTCAATTCCACAAAGTGCTATTTTTGACTGGGACCAGTTGAGTCTTCTCTTCATTTCCTTAGAAGGCTGTACAGAGACACATCTTTGAGCATCACTGGCATCAAGGTGAATATGAATCTTCAGAGCTACTACTATAACTCTCCTCATTGGAAGGAGAAAAATAAGAGGCTAATGTCAGAAACATGTCTAGATAGTTGACTCAAGGAAAGTCAGTTTCATAATTCATCATTCTTCCACACTGAAAGAAAATTGTCTAAAGAGGCTATCATCAGTGAGCGCTTTTGCATTAGCCAAATTCTCAGTGCTTAGAACAGCTGGGTTCTGTAATTCCACCTTTACGCATGTGTAACTTTAGGCTAGATCAACACTGCCAAAGGAAACATACATTATTCAGGGAATGTTGATTTGGAAGTCCCACGCCCGCCATGTATGTCATAGGCTAACTCTGGGAGGGTGCTGTTGCAAATGATGGATGGCATCTTGTTTCAGGCAATAAGGTGCTAATGCTAATGGGAAAGAAGGTGTATAAATGACAGAGAATCCAATCCAACCTAATCAAACAAATATTTATTGTCTACTGTGCCTGGCAGGCACTAGGGACACAAAGACAAAAGAAAAAACAGTTCTTTCCCTCAAAAGGAGCTTACACACAACTAGAATATTTCTAGATAGAACAATAGTTCTTAAACTTTTTGGTCTCAAGATTTCTTTATACTTATACTTTATATTTAAAAATTTATCGAGGACCCCAAAGAACTTTGCTTATGTGGCTGATGTATCAATATTTACCATCTTAGAAATTTAAATTAATAATTTTTTTCATTGCCAAAGTTTTATTCTGAAGCTCATACTTTGAAATCTTATATAACAAAAAGACATTTTTTAAAATGTGTATTTATTAATTCATTAAAAATAATAGTAAACCCAATACATGTTAACATAAATAATATTTTATGAAAAATAACTACATTTTCCAAGAGAAAAGAAAGTGAGAAGAATAACATTGTTTTAAATGTTTTTGCAAATCTCTTTAATGTCTGGCTTAATGGAAACAGTTGGATTCTCATATATCTGCTTCTGCATTCAATCTCCTTTGTGGTATATTTTGGTTGAAATATATGAAGAAAATCCAGTATCAGATATGTAGCTGGAAAAGGGAGAAGTATTTTAATAGGCAAATAATGCCTTAATATTATTATAAAATAGTTTTGACCTCAAGGATCCTCTGTAAGAGTCTTAGAAATCCCCATGGAGTATACGCTGAGAACCACTGATGTCAAGGATAATAAGGAGTTGTTGATGAGCAAAGGCAGTGGGAAAATCACTGAATTTGGAGTTAGATGATCTGGGTTTGAATCCAAGTTCTCCCACTTACCACCTATATGATCTTGGGCAAGTCACTTAACCTCTCTGGGCCTCAGTTTCCCTATCTGTAAATTGGGTGGGTGGGGACAAATAGATGACCTGTAAGTTCCCCAGTTTTAAATCTATTCTTAGACTCAATGCAAAAATCTACCCTAGTCTCTTGCTTCTTCTTTTCAAGCTGGTTCCACAGGGTTTCATGCAAGTCATTTCATCATGGGTGGGGCAGAGTAGTCTGGGAACTACTCCCAGGTATTTGAAATACCACTTGAGGATGAGCAAGAATGTTTTCAAGCCAAAGTGCTCCTCAGTGGCCATGTTGGCTCTTTCTCTAATGTATGTTGATCATAAATAGATTTATGGATTGGCCCAGAAGATCCAACAAGTTGGGATCAGGCAAAGACCAAGAGTATGTGAGATCATTAAGTTTCGTCATATTTGTCTTCTCACTTAAAAATTTAATTACTTTGAAACTAAAGTGGCAGGTAACAAAAAAAAAAATACACTACATGTAGTACACATCTCATACTGTATGTTCATTCTTGGATTCAGTTTTGGCACAGGATACCAAACACACAGATGCCAATTAGGAAACTAAAATCCAGTCATTACTCAGAGATTAAATATTTCAGCACAGTGCCTCAGCAAACTATAATTAAAGGCAGGGAGCTTCATTACCAGGAGAACAAAAATACAGAAAGGCTGATACCTATTTTTGGAGTTGTTATTTTCCTCAATAAAATCTACTGCACTTTGCAGTTTATCAACTTGTCTACTGTAAGTCCATCTATCATCCTTACCAATCAATCTAAATAAACTATTACAAGATGACATATTCATGAAATAGACTAGGAATATGAAAGAGAGGCAGGGAGACTGAGAAGGAGATAGAGAGGGAGAGAGACCACAAAGACAAGATGAAGACAAAAAAAAAAGTATGAAAAAATCCATAGACTTAGTACCAAATTTCATTTGCTGGTATAGATTAATTTTCCTTAAATGACTAATTTTCCAGTAAACTCACTCAATTTGTAGTTGCAAATGTGTAAAATACCTACATGAGTATATTTACGTCTTGCTTCTATTGACAAAAATGATGCTCTCATTCATAATTAATATTAACTGACATTTATATAATTCTTTGAGGTTGGTAAAGTGCTTTGCATCCATTACCTCATTGGATCTTGGCAACCTGCTTAGGTGGGTTGTACTATCATACCCATTTTATGGATGAGGAATCTGAGGCTCAGAGAGCTTACGTGACTTGCTCAGGGTTACACAGCTAGTAACTGTATATGACATAGAATTTGAATCCAGGTCACCCTGGCCCCAGATACAGGACTGTCTACCACATGACACCACCTTTCATCAATTGTAACTTATATTCTCAAATTTACTGTGGTTATGACTGTTTTGACCACGAAGAAGGATCAAGGACTTGCCATCCATATGGATCACCAGTCAAGTATTGAAGACCTTACTAAACCTCCCCTCCCCATACCATGGGGAAGGGAATCTGCTTTATATTGGAATTAGGAAGAGAAAGTGAATGGAAGGAAATAAGCATTTATTAAGCACCTACTATGTGCCAGACACTGTGTTAAATACTTTACAAAAATTACCTCATTTTATCTCTACAATAACCCTGGGAGGTAGGTACTATTATAATCCCCATTTTACAGTTGAGGAAACTGGGGCAAAAAGAGGTTAAGTGACCTGCCCAGGATCACACAGTTACTATCTGAGACCAAATTTGAACTCATCTTCCTGACTCCAGGTCCAATGCTCTATCCACTGTGCCACCTAGCTACCTCTATAAGAGATGACCTGTCAAGACAGGCCTCAGGCCTCCTTTGGACCTTGCCTTGACCATCAGGAAGGATCATTCACCCTGCCACCACGTGAGTTCTACCTATCCCACGTCCCCCCCCTCACCTCACTTTTACTTTTCACCTCTTGCTCACGGTTTGATAATCAAACCAACTTTACCATTTCTCCTGTGAAGGGCATGAGAATCTACTGCTCTGCAGCTCCACCTGCAATCTCAGTCATTTCAAATCTTGGGCAGCCTAGGCTGAATTTCTTCTCTGGCCACTACTCTCTTCTCCATTATACCCTTCTGTGTCAGCACTTTCCCTCCCACGTCCCTAGCCCACTCTACCATGCCCTTTCATTGTGCTTTCTAGACCCCCCAATTTGTTAACAAACTCCTCCTCATGGTAGACAGGTGCCCTCTGCACATAAATTATTTTGTATTTAATTTTTTATATGTAGTGATGCTCTGGGCTTACTCTCCCAACTCACAAATGCATTATCAAGTTAGGTCCCCATTACTTGGCTAGCTATATATCTTCCTCAAGGTTCTAGGGATATCTCTGAGGGTCAATGGGCTTCTTCTATTCCTATTGGAGCCCTCATTCCAATGCATTTGCCCCAACATCAAGTTTTTAATGCCAGTTAGTCTCTCTCCAGTATTATTTAAACAGTCATTATCACTCCACTATCAATCAGTCCAGTTGATATTTCCTTGATATCATTGATAATCAGTTAACATTGATTAGTTTTTTACAAAGGGATATTTCCTGGAAAGATAGAGCAAGAACCAAAGCACAAAAACATCCCTGCAAACTGGGGTACGCTCTCCCCTTTACTACCCGGATTCTAATGAGAGTATACTTTAACTTGAAAGTACTTGTGACAAAGTCTTCACCCCACCAGAATCACTTGAGAATGTAGCATGACTGATGGAGAGAGTCACTCCACAGCTTGCAGGATATGGCATAATGTTGTTCCTCAGGGCTGAACTGGTCAAATGGGCTCAGTGGACACCAAATTCTGCTATGGATTCCAATTCTTGGACCTCTACTGGCTCTTCTGACATTTTGAAGGTCACAAGGTCATAACCTAGTCCATTTCTCCTACACTCATTCACCCAAGAGGAAGAGAGAAACAAAGCAGATAGAAAAACATCTGTGCCCACTGTTTATGGCCTTATACTGGGCCAGGTGGGAAGAGTAGGCCACTGGTGTGTCTTCTCTCCCCATTTGGAGGCTCATAACATTCCTTCTCTCCATTACTGCCAGGAAAGAGAGCCAGATTTAGCCTGTCTGAGCGTTTTTGTATGTACATTTTAATTGTCTCACCAGCCAATTAAAGGTTTTTCTTCATCACATGGTAAGCAGACAGGAAAC
The DNA here is from genome assembly GCF_900497805.2 of Vombatus ursinus. Taxonomy (NCBI): domain Eukaryota; kingdom Metazoa; phylum Chordata; class Mammalia; order Diprotodontia; family Vombatidae; genus Vombatus; species Vombatus ursinus. The sequence goes on from NW_020954576.1 coordinate 25,257,015, forward strand.
AGCCACAAAACATATGTTCATGTTCTGAAGTGGAGACCAAGGCCCAGGCTCCCCAAGCAACTGTGTGGGTTGGCACCAGGGAGAGTAGACTGCATATGCTTGAATGGCTGAGCCCTCATTGGCCAGTCTTCCTCTTCCCCACCCCCCAAAGTGTGTGTGTGTGTGTTGTGTGTGTGTGTGTGTGTGTGTGTGTGTGTTTGTGGGGTGTCTCCTCTAACAGAATATAAGCTCCTTGAGGGCAAGGATTCTCCTTTGTCTCTGTATCCCTAGCACACAGTAAACACTTAATATATGCTTTTAAAAAACGAATTGAATTAAAATGAGATTGTATCTGTCTTCATCCATTTCCAGATATCTGAGTGTCTGGTATCCCACTAAGAGAATATCTGTCTCATTTAATTTTTATTTTTTATCCAGCTGTTTCAGCATCACATAAAAAGAGACTTCTTGGCCTTGACCTGCCCTTGGACTGTGGCTATCAAAGGAACGGATAATGGTTTCGCTGTAACTTTAGAACTTATACTAGCGTAATAATAGCATAGGCATTTCTTGTCTGTAAAAGCCATCCACCTGGGGCAGTGTCAGGTATCAAAACACATTTGGTTTACTCTTTTTGCTGACCATACAGAAAGGGAGGCAGATGACTATTGACATTTGGCAGGAAGCTACAGGAAGCTACCCTCAAAGATAAGATCTAGGATTTGTTTTGTCTAATTATATTTTGTGTCAGATAGCATGATGTCATAGTATCCAAAATGAAAAATGGTTTATTACATAATATACTATCAAAGGTAATTATATAGAGAACACATGCCAAGGAAGCCCCCCAAACACTTTAAAACATTTCTAGATTAAAAAGGACTACTTTAGTAGATTTGAAAACATCTCCATTTTCACCTGAGTCGATATTCCCTTAAATTGTATTATTCCGAGTATCATGAGAAAGAAAATAATTACATAAGGAATTTAAAAAACTGTTTCAAATCAGATTGCTACAATTGCTTCAAGCTGTTTGGTCTTATTTTAAATTTATATTGATATCCTTTGTTTTTACATCACTTTCATTTCTGAATATTCCTTGCCCCTTCCCCTGCCTGGTGAACCATCCCTTTTAACAAAGAATTAAACACGAAAGAAAGCAAAGCCAACAACCAGCTACGCCTGAGAGGATATGCAGTACCACACACCCACAGGCCCCTATTTTTGCAAAGAGGGGAGGGAGGGGCGTCTTCTGAACTCTTCTCAGGGCCAAGCCTTGAACATCACGACGACACAGTCTCTGGTTTCTTGTTGTAGGTTCTTTTCACATACATTGTTGTGGTCACTGTGCATGCTGTTTCCCTGATTGTGCTTACTTTAATCTATCAGTTCATAGTAAGTCTTCCCAAAGGGTGTGTGTGTGTGTGTGTGTGTGTGTGTGTGTGTGTGTGTGTGTGT
>NW_020954576.1:25258461-25340558 GCF_900497805.2 Vombatus ursinus
GTGTGTGTGTGTGTGTGTGTGTGTGTGTGTGTGTGTGTGTGTGTGTCTGCGTGTGTGTGAACATGTGGGTATGTATGTATATATACACATACATATATGTATATACATACACATATATATGTGTGTACACACACTTCCCATCTTTCTATCTTAGCCAAAAAGCTTAAATTGTATGATAGAGAATAGAGATTCACCACAATTCTGTGCCTATCAATAAAGCATCCCTTTTCCTTATTTCTTCAAACAAAATAATACACATACCACCCCATTTTTTCCATTCTGTCAATCATAAGCTTTGCTTATTAAAGGTTAGTTCCTTGTGCTATGCCATTATTATCATTTAATACAAAACAAATGACACACAAATTGCCTCAAAGTTTTCACAGTGCTTTATATATGCAATCTCATTTGAATCTCACAACAACTCAGTGAAATGTATAATAGAGACATTAATATCCCTACTTTGTAGAGGATGAAACTAGCACCGAGAGATTAAATGCTTTGCCCATAGTCACACAGGTAGTGAATGACTGGGGAAGGATTTGAACCCAGGACTTCCTGACTCCAAGGACAGCACTCCAGAGACTACACCACACCTTAAGACAGGTCTGAAACTCAAGCCAATTCCTAAATGCCTTTCCTTCTGTTTCTAAATTCCTTACTCTGACATTCAAGGCCTCCTTTCTTTCCCCTTCCAACACCTCCCACCCCTCACCAAATGTGGCCTCAATCTGCCCTTCCATCCTGTTCTTCCACTGTGTCTTTATACCAAACCTCCACACCGGCTGAATCAGTCCATTCCTATGGCTCCAACAAACCATACATAGATATTTTCACATATGTGCCTTTGTCTTTCCCTACCCCTGATCCATTTCTTATACTTGTAATGTCCTGTCATTGCTCCAGTATCTAAATCCTATCCATCCTTCAAGATGTAGCTCAAGGCTCACTTCCTCCAGGATAACCTTCTGACCACTCCAGCCCACCAGCCCCTCTCCCCCCTCTGAATTCCTATAGCATTTACTGTCTACATTGTTCGCTTTTCACTTAACAATAGGTTGCCATGTAACACTTCATATTAGTTTGATATTATCATAGGGAACATATGAAATTTAGGTAAGATTTTAGATGTGTCCCTGCCCTCACAGAGTTTTACACACATAAATGTGCATATATATATACACACATGAATACATTATCTACATATATACTTAAACATAGGAATATATGCACATATGCAACTATACACAGGATATATGTGTGTGTGTGTATATATACACATATATGTGTGTGTATGTGTATACATATACATACACACATGCTTCCTCTTCCTTAGTTGGACTGGCAACTTCTTGAAGGCAGGGGCAGTGTTTTATACATTACTATTTTGTGGTGGGGCCCCCACTCCCCCACCAAACCTAGCTTTGTGCTATGAACACAGTAGGTATTCAGTGAATATTTGGTAAAGGAACAAGACTGGCAGGAGGTGGAATGTCAGGTTATCACTCCTAGATTTCTTCTCAAGACAAAGAATATTGAATTTTTAGGGTCGGAAAGGCCCTTAGAGGGCTTTCTCAATCTACAGATGGGGAAACTGAAGCTCAGAAAAGCAAAGCGAACCTTGTTGTGCTACTAGTTTTTTTTTCCTTTCTGTTAAATTGTTTCTGTCACTTTCCCTACTCCCAGATTCTTCCAACACAATCCAAACAACATGACTATCCTTTTCATTGATTATCATGATAATTATAGCTATGTTTGCCATAGGTGACAGATCTAGTAAGGAGGCATCTTTCCCCTTGAATGCACATAACCCAAACTCCATACTCTCTGAATAGGTGCTATAGTGGACAGAGTGTCAGACTTGGAGTTCCAGTCCTGCCTCAGACACATTTATTAGTTTTGTGACCTCGGGTGAGTCACTTCAACTCCTTTGGTCTCAGTTCTTCCATTTCCAAAAGTGGAACAATAATAATGAGAGCACCTACGTGACGAGATTGTTGTGAGTGAAGTGTTTTGCAAACCTTAAATTACCTTCATCTTCTTTATCATCGTCTGTCCACTGATTCATGAGTATCTTCAAGTTTGTAATCTCCTAGGGAGTCTCCTCTCTCCCTACCAATATGAAGGAACTCAAGTAGTCAGGGTAGCCAAAGAGCTTCTTGGGGCTGCAGGAATACCTTCTGGCGGTGGTCCTAGGAAACCGGAACGTAACCAAGAATCCTAAGTCATCAGTGGTCCCTGGAACTACCATGCTGACTCAAGGTCATTAGGAAGGTTATTTAGCCTGAGCCTCAGTTTCCTCATTTATAAAAGGATGGTATTGGATTAGCAGGCTTCTAACGTCCCCTACAACTCTAACCCTAGAATCCTATGACTTTGAGAGCTAACTGGGCATTGAGTAGACCATTATGTCACTACAGATCAGAGAAGGTCCCTTGATGTCTGCCCCAACCCCAGCCTGCACTCCAAGGACACATGTGTATCTCTGAAATGTTGGCAGTGCAGGCCAAAGGTCCTCATATCTTAGAACTAGTGCATCCCATTGCTATAACCTCCAGCTCCCTAGCTGGGCCTCAGCTTTCCGGGAAGGTAGCCTATCAGCAGCTCGACACAAAGAGGTTCTCGGGTCTCCTTCCAGGCCTCAATTTATCACTGGGTCCTGATTCATTAGCATTTCTAACAACTGGTTCAATGGATCAAAGATTTAGATCTGAAAGGGCTCTTAGAAGATATAATTTCCAACCCCCTTATTTTACAGATGAGGAAACTGAGGCCCAGGATGGTGACATGACCCAAGGTCACACAATAAATGTCTCAGGCAGTATTTGAACCCAGGTCTCCCTTTCTCTAGGTCCTGCCCTCAATCCACTATGCCTTGCTGGTGAGGAGGGCAAGAAGATGAAACTCAAACCTCTCATCTTTGCTACCTAGAAACAGTATGGTCAAGGCTGGTTCTGCCCCCAACTTGCTGTGTAACTTTAGGAAAATCACTTTACCTTTCTCGGCCATAGTTTCCTTATCTTGATGCTAATGGCACGGATAAATATAGAGTTTTAAGATTTACAAATCACTTTTTTCCCAACAATCTTGTAAAGTAGGTAGAGCAGGTATTAGTACCTCCAATTTACAGATGAAGAAACTAAGCGTCACAGAAATAAAATAACATCTTTGGTCACAAAGCTAGGAGTCACATCTGGCTCTTCTGACTAATACTAGCGCTTTTTTAAAAAAAGTTTTTAACTTAAATTTTCTTTGTTGTTAAGAACAAATATAAACAAATATGAACATTTTGATACACAAATAGGAAAAGAGCATTGTATATGAAATTGTGAATCTTTATTATGAGATTTTTTTAAAATCACATTAAATTTAACCTAGTAGAAGCAAAACTGCCCTACTTGTTTCTATCCTCTTCTGAACTTCTTTCTCTTCTCTTCTGTGTCTCCACAATTCTTTCCCCTTCACCATACCATCTCCCCTTAAAATCTGGGATTGAATTAGAGGAGCTTTTTTTTTTTTTTTGGTAAGGCAGTTGGGGTCAACTGACTTGCCCAGGGTCACACAGCTAGTAAGTGTCAAGTGTCTGAGGTCTGATTCGAACTCAAGTCCTCCTGACTCCAGAGCCCAGTGCTGTATCCATTGTGCCACCTAGCTGCCCCTAGAGGGGCTCTTAAAATTCTCTCCAGCTTTAATGGTCTGTGTCTGAGGTACTTACTACTGCCCAAGTCTTTGGTGCTTCAAAAACCCAGGAGGAAAAATACACTGCATTGGGATTTTTTGTTGTTGTTGTTGTCGTTGTTTGTCAAATTGCTTAGCCGTCGTCACCTATTCAAAGCCTAGGGTCTAAGGAAGATGCTAAATAGAAATTTTTGGTTTGTAAAAGAGAATAATAATCAGAACATAAGTTGCTGGGGGCAGGGGTCAGAAGCGCCAGGACGGCACTAGACATCTTGGGCAGAGTAGAAAGGGGAGAAGGGGAAGGCAACACAGCAGGACACGGGGCAAGGCTACCAGGGCTCTGTTTCCTGGGTGCTGACATGGAAAGGCCCTTCCTTCTCGAAATGCTCCTCCAGTCGACCGCTTCCACAGTGTTTGGTGGGACATGACTCCTCCAGATTTCAGGCTTGGTTCTGGGCTACTTCCCTTAGAATCCCACTGTCATGGCCTCCTTTTCCTCTGCCCACCTCTATGTTCCCCTGCTGTGCTCACTGCTGTTCTCCTCTTCCTGCTTCTTTCTGGGGTTTGGAAGTAGAAGGTGGTGGTTATGGGCACAGAAAGGTTCTCTGAGGGACAAGCTGGCCCTTCTCCCTGTAGAACTGTACCCAAGGAAGCAAGTTGTCCTTTGTTTCCCTCTCCGCAACCTCCACTGAATTTGGCCTCAGGACTGGGAAGACAAAAATTCCTAATTAGGAATGATCTAAAAGGCACATAGGAGAAACTCTGAAGACAAACTTCATCTACTCCCTAGTTTTGCCTACAACCATTCCTTTTAAGGGTTGAAGAAGGGTCTTTTTTTAACAAAGTTTTTCTTGATGACCCAGAGTTCAGTGGATACCATTAATTAGCAGCATTGATTTTTTAAAATGCATGGAGGAAATATTTTCTCTGAGACTGAGGTCATCCCATGCACCATACATAGGAAGGGACCTTGCTCAGTTTCCTTACTAAAGGGCATGCTCAATCCATCAGCTCCCCTGTCTCAATGACTGGACCAGTGTCAAAGACGATTGATGATGGAGCCAATAGGAGCTGCTCCCTTGGTAGCATATAATCTGGGAAAAGGTTCCATCTTTGCTTTGTGGGCTGGCGGGCACTAAGTAAGCAAGGAGTTTTCTCTTCCCTATCCCCACCTCCACCCCAGTAGCTATGACAGCCATCAGAGATCACTTGGTGATGGTGCTCAACATATGCTTGCCTCAGTGAGTATGAGACAAAACCTCCAAGTCCCTGGCCACTTCTTTGTGTTCGTTTCCTTGAGAACAGGTAACCAAACAATAAGATATGAACATTTCCAGCCTTGAAAGCTATCTTCAGAGGTCCAGTTTTGTAAGTAGGGACTAGTTGTCCACCAGGAGTTGCTTCCAAAAACCATGTCCTTCCTAGAGATGACCACTGCCAAGAGGATGCTACAGCTAAAAGGACTAAGAAAGCCCCACTTATGCATGCTGAGCCAGAAGATTGGGACTTTGTGAGTTGTTTGGACGGTACAAATCTGAGGTGAACATGAAATATGTCTACATAGCAATCCCACAAATTTCTTGGGAATCTTCATCTCTCTCAAGAGTATAAAGGAAGTGGTGGGTTATTGTTTCATGCTTTAAATATTTGTTGATGTGCACTTAGGAGTACTTTGTGTTTTAAGCATTTCCTTTGCCATAGAGAAAAATATATAGTCATTCTACATATGGTATTTACTATTTTATACAGTATCTTTCTAGAAGGAATACTGACATGAGCCAAATCTAAGCTTTGTTTAAGAGTTTTTCTCCTAGGAACTCCTGAATGGGAGCAATGAATCAGAGAAAGTGAGAAAAAGACAGGTTCTTCTCTTTGGGGTCAGGGTTCCTTGGATTGAATCTATGTGCTTGGAGCATAGATCTGAGGGGTGACCTCTGCTCCATTAACTTCCCTATTACATCCTCCCAATAGTACAGATAATCAAGAGATGACTTAAAACTAAGTATAATTTAAGATCATAGCTTAATAGGATTTAGAGTTGGAAAGGGTCTTAAAGGTCATTTCTCTATCCAGTTCATTTTATAGATGAGGAAACTGATGCTCTTATGTTTGGGAAGGAGCAAAATACAATGAACTGGATTTAGATTCAAAGGTTCTGAGTTCAAATTCTTGCTCTACTACGTCTAGCTGTGTGATCTTAGATAAGTCACTCAACTTATCCAGGTCTCAGTTTCCTCATCAATAAAATATGAGGGTTAGATTCACTGATTTATAAGGTCCTTTGCTACACTAAATCTATGATCAAATGACTCTATTTGACCTGAAAGGGTTAAACTAGGTGTAATGGGTAGAAGTCACAGAGGCAAATTTTGACTAGGAAAAAGTCAATTGTGAATTATCTAAAAGTCCAAAATTGTGGGCTCTTTTATCACTGGAAATCTCTGAATGGGAACTTGATGATGATTTTCAGGAACCATTTAGAGGAAATACCAGTGCCTTCTGAGGTCTTCTTCAACTCTGAGATTCTTTGATTATGTGAAGTGTTAAAAATGATACAAGTATCCATCAGGCACTGAAAGCATAAGTAATTTCTTTACAGCAAATAGAGAAATTTTTAAATGCTGTGGATAAATTCACTTACTTTGGCAGTATACTTTCCAGAGAAGTACACAAAGTTGATGAAGTTGATGAACACGTTGCCAGAGCTAGGCTCAGTGTTTGAGAAGCTCCAAAGGAAAGTATGGGAGAGAAAAAGGTATTAGGCTGCCTACCAAATTGAAGCACCATTGTGCTGACCTCATTGTTGTATGCTTGTGAAACCTTGTGTCATGCTAGGGAGCTGAATCGCTTCCATTTGAATTGTCTTGGGAAGATTTTGAAGATCACCTGACAAGATAGGGTACCAGACACTGAGGTCTTTTCTTGAGCTGGACTGCTAAGCATTCAAACTCCACCTCAGACAGCACAATTCTGATGGGCTAGACACATTGTTCAAATGCCAAATGTTTGTCTAAACGACTTTTATGGAGAATTCACACGAGGCAAGTGCTCACATGGAGGTCAGAAGAAGCGATACAAGGACACTCTGAAGGTCTCTCTGAAGTACTTTGGAATTGATTGTGAAACATGGGAAACACTGGCACAGGACTGCCCATCAAGGCATACCCTCAAGGAAGGCTCTGTGCTCTATGAGCAAAGTAGAATTGCAGTAGCTCAAAATAAATGTGAGATCACAAATTTAGAGACATCACTCCAAATGTTCATATGAATATTTGTGCCTGACCTATGATAGAACCTTCTGAACCCACATTGGTCTGATCAGCCACAGTCAGACACATGTACCTTGACCCTGACATAGTGATGTCATTCTGGTCCTCTTCAATCACAAAGGACAACCTCCCCCACCAGTTTCTTTGGTTCATTTATTTACATCTTTTTGGGGGTGGGGGTGTCTTTATTTTCTAATTAAAATGAACTGCCAAATGGTGCCGGAATTGTGGTCCAAGAAAACAGTGGTTTCTGACAAAAGAATTATAACAATCTCTAAGTTTGAATAATAGCTTTTGTTTGAAACTAATAATAAAAAGCTCTGTGAATTAATTCCTATTTCTCCCACCCCCCACATTTATTAGCTTGTTGTAGAAAGGGAGCTTAATTCTTACAGTGTGGTATATAAAACATGAACATGTTCTCATCTCCCTCTCCCTTCTCTACTATTCTCCTCTCCTTTCCCCCTCTCCAGTGTGCTACTTCTGAGATAATCAATGCTCAAACAAGATAAATATTTTGTAAAGTGTTTAGCATAGTGCCTGGCACATAATAGGCACCATACAAATGCTTCTTCCTGTCCCTTCCCTTCCTCTTCCTCTCGGTAAGCAAAACTGGCTCTGTGGTGTCTCCCCCCTCTCTCTCCCTTTCTCCCTTCCCTTCCCTCCCTCCTTCTCCCACATAATAACCACACACACACATACAACCCGAAGGTGACAAAGGAGGATTTTCCCACTTACTACCATGCTCAACATTCAGAGGGGGCAGGTCTGCAGGAACCTGAAACTATAGTGAATTCTTCCTAACTCATTTGAAACTAAGGTTAATTCTGCTCAATCAGTTTATTAAGTAACTACTATGGGTCAGGTACTGTACTATATGGTGAAGATACAAAACAAAAACAAAAATGAAAGAGTCCCTGTTCTTGAGACTTATATGCCAAAAGTTTCCCTTCTCATGTTTACCAAGAGAGTATCACCAGATTAGTGAGTGTTACTTAGTTCTTATAGTATTTATGCTTCATGAATTTTGGAGAATGATCTCCCTTCCTTCTCCCCAGCTCCTGATCTGAAAAAATATTCTGGTAGGCTCTATTGCTCAGTATGAGGCTTCAAAAGAGTCATAATAATAATCACTGTCATTCTAGGCTGTTGTAAAAAAAAATCTTTCATCTAGAGATCTCAAAGCACTTAGCAAGCATTAATTAATCTCACATTATCCCTGGGAAGTAAACTACTACACATTATTATTCTATCCCTTCTCTCCCTCTCTGGTGACTCTCCCTACTTGCAGTAGAAGTCCCATCTTACTCATGCGAAGTTTATCCCCCTTTTTTGTACTATTATATCTTCAAAAGGAAAATTTTAAAAGTAGGATTGGGGGCTGCATTATAACTTTTTATTTCTGTGAAAAGGAACTTAAGGAAAAAGGAGAGGGGTATTGGAAATCTAAATGTAAGCCAACCTGCCTGATGCATGAGAGCCAGTATATGTGACTAGTTTCATGCAAATCAAAACTAAAGAAAAAAGGAAGCCACATCTCATCCTCCAATGTTATGTTACAGGGGTGGGAATTTTAGTTTAACTTCTTGCTTCAACTACTAGTTGTCAATTACCTGGATTATAGCTTCAATTTTAGCCAATTTATTTTTGGGGGGGGAGGGGGGAGGAGGCATGTTTTCCACTTCACTTGCATCACCCAAAAAAGCATAGGATTTAAAGTTGAAAAAAACTTTGGGTATAATTTAGTTCAATACCTTCATTTTGCTGTTATTGTTGTTCAGTCATTTCAGTTGTGTCTAACTCTTTGTGACTCCATTTGAGGTTTTCTTGGTAAAGATACTGGAGTGGTTTGCCATTTCCTTCTCCAGCTCCTTCTACAGATGAGGAAAGTGAGGCAAAAAGGGTTACACAGCCAGTGTCTGAGGCCAGATTGAAACTCAGGTCTTCCTGACTCCAGACCTAGTATTCTATCCACTGTCCCACCTAGCTGCTATATTAGTTATTATTATTATTATTATTAGTTATCATTGTTATTATTCAGTCACATCCAACTCTTTGTGACCCCTTTTGGTGTTTTCTTGGTAAAGATACTGAAGTGGCTTGCCATTTCCTTCTCCAGCTCATTTGGCAGATGAGGAAACTGTGGCAAATAGGGGTAGGTGACTTGCCCAGGGTCACACAGCTAGTAAGTGTCTGAGGCCAGATTTGAACTTAGGAAGATGAGTCTTCCTGACTCCAGGCCCAGCACTCTATTCACTGCACCACCTTGAGGTCCAGAGAGGTAAAATTTGTCTAAGCTCACAGAAGTTGTAAAATGCTGAGCTCAGAAATTTTAGAAAAAGTTTGCACAATGAGACAATCCTGGTATGACTCAAGGAATCACTTCCAGATAACAGATTCCACTAGAGTTATGACCCAAAGATGGAGGGCCAGCTGGTCTACTCTCTATAGTGAAAGTTGCCAGCAGCTTAAGGTTTCTCTGTCAGCTAGTTGTCATTGGATAGTAAGCAACTTGAGAGCATGGACTGTCTTTTGCCTTTCTTCACATCCCTAGCACTTAGGTAGAGAGACATGCCTTATGACAAAGGGAAAAGAAAGAATTCATCAAAACTGAGCAACACATAACTAAAGTCCATTGTTGTGTTCTGTTTTCCACAACTATTGCTTCCACCTCTGTCTGCAAAGAGGGAGGGGAAATATCTTCTTCCATCTCTTCTCCAAGACCAAATTCAGTCATTATGATTTCCTAGGATTCCATTTCTATTGTTTTACTGTTGCTCCTTCCATTTCCACAGTGCATGTTATGTTCCTGGTTCTGTTTCACTCTTCATCAGTTCATATAAATCTTACGTATACTTCTGCCTTCATCATTTCTTTTACATGTGCACCATAGTTTCTTTAGCTATTTACCCACCAACAGGTAGTTACTTGGCATCCAGTTCTTTGCTTCTACAAAAAGTGCTACTAAAAAAGACATCCAAAAAACCTCAAACACCCAGCCTAGCACATAACAGATGCTTAATAAATACCTACTGACAAACTACAAGGTTCTTATTTCAGTTGACTTTGGGTTGATTCTATGAACAACAGAATTCTGATAGAAATATTTTGTTAAGGTAAGGAAGTATGGTCCAAAGGAAGAAACATTGGAATTGGAGCCACAGCATCTGAGTTCAGATACTGGACTTAGCAGATTCTACCTTGGACAGCTCACTTCCTATCTCTGGGCCTCAGTTTCCTCTTTTGTAAAATTAGCAGTTTAGACTAGTTTATCTAATCCAACTCTAAATCTATGATCCTTACTCTGAAATGTCTTTCTGATTCTGTAAATATGAAGAAAGAATAGCTCCAATGTTTTTTGCAGGCCTGGGCAGACACGGGCACATTTATAATTAAGCACTAAATCACATCAGGATGGTAGTATGTTGGAAGCTATCAAATGCTATCACCTGCCAGCAGGGGGAAAACCATTAACTGCCAGAAAGGTCTTTTCTGGCAAGGCTTGTGGCTTATGTTCTCTAAAACTTCTATTTGCTCACATTTTGGTATGAAGGACAGGAATCAACACACACCAGAAAGCACTATAACACTTGGCAAAGAAAAAAAGCAAATTCTCTATCTTAGAAGATGGGTCAGGTAAGATACAACATATCATCTTTAAGGTATATATAGTTTGTGTAAAAATGAATAGGCTTAAAGGTACCAACTTGCTATGAGAGGTTTAGAGTGTCATGCTTAGGAATGCTACAAAATATTTTTAATAATTTTCCCCAATGGATTCATGATCACATTAGTAGAGATATTTTTCCCACCACTACAGATTGTAAACCATCTACACATTCTCATTCTTTGTGATTTTTTATCCATGTCTTTCCATAGATCCTTCATAGAAAAACTACGTAACATGTTGGATCCTTTCGTCTGAGTTCAGCCACCTCTTTAGTTGAGTTCTGCATTGTGAATATTAAAAATGAGACTAAAGTGTCCATACTCCTTTGGTCTAGAGATCCTATTGCTACTGTAGACATACCTACCCCAACGATACCAAAAACAAAAAGAAAGATCCTATGTATACCAACATATTAATTACAGTACTTTTGTGACAGCAAAAAACCAGACACATATAGGGTCAAATAGCAATTCTGAGTCTTCTTAAAGTATGGCATTCCATTATTTGTAACTATACAACCTCACCAGAATTTTTGTGTTAAATAGATAGGATTTTACAATAACAAACAACTGGACAATTGCTAACAAACTGAGGTACATGATTTTCTTCCCTTCTCCTCCTACACTATTTCACTCATCAACTACTATGAATTCAGTTGTTAATTTCTATGGAAATATTCTCAGATCTATTTGCCCAGCACTAATCTCTCTCCTTACCAGTATCGTAGCATTTCTCCTACTCTTTTTTTGGGGGGGGGGGTATTTATTTGTTTTTTGCTAGGCAATGGGGTTAAGTGGCTTGCCTAGGGTCACACTGCTAGTAATGTCAAGTGTCTGAGGTCAAATTTGAACTCAGGTCCTTCTGACTCCTGGGCCAATGCTCTATCCACTGTGCCACCTAGCTGCCCCCTAACGTAGCATTTCTAACTGCCTGTTGGACATCTTGAACTGGAGATGTCCGGTAGGCATCTGAAACTCAACATGTCCAAAACTGGATTAATCATCTTTATCTCCAAAACTCTTCCCTCTTCCTAATTTTCCTGCTACTATTAAAAGTGCCACCATCTTCCCAGTCACCAAGACTCACAACTCAGTACCATCCTAATCTCCTTTCTCTCACACCCCTACATCCTTGTTTCTACCTTAATAACATCTTTCATATATATCCCATTCTCTCCTTTGACACTTCTACCACCCTGGCGAAGGCCCTCATCACTTCATGTCTAGGCTACTGCTGTAGCCTGTTGGTTTCTCTCCCTGCCTGAAGTCTCTCCCCACTACAATCCATCTTCTGCTCAAGGGTCAAATTGTTACAGGTTAGTTACAGGTCTACCATGTCACTCCCCTATTCAACAAGCTCCTACATGATCCTCCAGAACCAAATATGAAACCCCTTGTTTGGGTTTTAAAGCTCTTCATAACTTAGTACCTTCCTACTTTTCCAGTCTTCTTATGCCTTACTCTCCTCCTTCATGTACTCCATAATCTAGTAACACTGGCCTCTTATAGTTCCTTGAACAAGACACTCCATTACCCAACTCTTGACGTTTTCACTGGCTGTCCCCCTATGCCTGAAATTCTCTCCCTCCTCATCACCATCTCCTGGCTTTCTTCAAGTCTCAGGTAAAATCCCACCTTCTTCAAGAAAACTTTCCCAGTCCTTCTTAATCTTAGGCCTTTCCTCTAAAATATCCAATTTATTCTGTATATGTCTTACTTATATATAGTTGTTTGAATGTTGTCTCTTCCATTAGAGTGCCAAGGGTGGGGAACCTGTGGCCTCAAGGCCACATGTGGCCCTTTAGGTCCTCAAGTGCAGCCCTTTGACTGAAGTTGGATTCCGTCAAAGGGCCTACCTGAGGACCTAGAGAGCCACATGTGGCTTCAAGACCACTGGTTCCCTACGCCTGTATTAGACTGTGTACTTTTGAAGAGCAAGGGCTGGTTTCATCGATTAACAGTGTCTGGCATATAGCAGATGCTTAATAAATACTTGCTGTTTACTGCTCTGTAAAAAAATTATAAATATTATGAATTCAAAGAAGTATAGGAAAACTAACATAAATTGATAGGGTAAATTAAACTAAATCTAGAATATGATATACACAATAACAATGTAAGTAAAACTGAACCTGTGTAATTATAATGACCAAGGTTGACCCTTTAGAAGTGCTGAGAAAACATACCATTGTCCCTTCACTGCAGATGTAGGACCAGTTACAAGTGTGGAATATTGCCTATCATGTCAGATGTAACTTATATGTTGGTTATTTTTATTGAATTTTTTCTTCTTTCTAATCTTTGTTATTTGGGAAGGATCACTAATGTGAGAGAGGGGGGCTATAGTCAGAGATTGATATGATTTGAAAACAAAAGGAATCAATTGAATGAAAAGTATTTCAAAGATGGCAGCATACCAGTTATTCCTTACTCTTGCTGCGTCACTGGTCCACTTCCTTTTTGGGACATATATGTGCTTGATAACTTTTATGTAATTTCTCATGCATAATTTATCATGATTAACATCTACAACGCGTCTTTTTACTGCCCTCTGGGTCAATAGCAATTTTGAGTCTTCTGAAAGTATGACATTCCATTATTTGGTCTTCTGAAAGTATGGCATTCCATTATTTGTAGCTATATAGCCTCATCAGAATTTTTGTGTTAAACAGATGGGCTTTTGCAAAAGCAAACAGCTTGGGATTAATTGGCAGCTGAGCTAAAACTAAGTGTGCATACAAAGGTTCCATCAGAGGAATTTAAGCTTTCTCTTTCCTGGTAGCAAGAGAGGAATGTATGGTGTAAGCTTCTGGGTGGAGAGTAGTGGCAAACACTGCTACTGGCTACCTCATCTCCCCACAAGGCTTCCATGTAGTTACGAAATCGAAAGACCGCTATTTTTTGTCTCTGCATATTTCTTTCTTGATTTTAGGTAAAGGAATAATGGAGATGGAAGGTATGAGTCTACAATTTTATGACCTTCAAAAGGTTGGAAGAGCCTTCAGAGGCCCCCATTTTAATTGGGGTTGGTAGCTATTGCAAGTGAGCCAATAAAATCCTGAGTGACCTGTTTGATCTAGTCCAGCAGTGGATTGATCTGGCAGCTGAGCCACTGTGTTCTGCAAGCAAGGGAGTAACCTGTCCATTTGGTATGCCACATGCATAAGAATATTTGGTGCAAAGAATACTTTATAGCTACCACTTTAAGTGTGAGCCCATTCTCTTTAGGGACCAAGAAATAGAGTAGAGAGGGTGCCCCTTGGAGGGGGATGCTTTTATACTTTGGTTCTTGTCCATCTTTCTTTGAAAGTATCCTCTATAAAAGTTAATTGATATTAATTGGTTTTGAATGACATTGAGGAGATATCAACTGGTCAAAATTATATTGGCGTGCTAATCACTGGTTAGACAAAAATGAGATGTTGAATAGTCAAATGATATTGGAAGAACCCACTGGGCAGAGGCTAATGAAAAATAGCATTAGAAGGACACTCACCACCCCTCAAGGTTTCTTAGAACCCTGAAGGAAGAGCCCTAATTGAGTTCTGGGAACCTGATTTTCCATGCTAGTGAGTTGAGTGAGCCCAGAGCCTATATGTGTTACACATAGAATCATTTAATAAGCTATATATCAACTGTATTAGTATTATTAGGAAAACAAATTGCAAAGAACTAACAAACTTTTGGAACATCATCTCATTTGTATGGCAATGGGATTATTAATAATTACTTCTAAAACATTTTCAGATCTTTGGATTAAAAAGTACATTTGACAGTAATAATACAATTATATTATTCATTCAGAAAATATAGTATTCATATTTGTGTAAAATAAGTTTTGTTCTTCATTCTATGTCCTAATTTCCCCATGTAATGAGTCTGATTTTCCCCTTTGCCCCAAAAAGTGCTGAAAATTGTCCTCCTATATGTAGAACAGACCCTCTCATCAGAACTCTCTTCTAAAATCGGGATTCTGTTCAGGTCAAAGAGCTTCCTCTGAAGAGTCTTCTTGGTCACTGAAAAATTGCTTCTTTGTGCAATTCAGAAGCATCCTAGGGATGCTGAAGTAAGGGACGTTCAATCACAGCTGCTGGATGACTGGGAAAATATGTTATTATGCACCATGGGGGGGGGGCTCCTCCTTCTTCTGGGGCTGCCCAGGCTGGGAAACATATGGTAGGAGCAACCATGTGTAAGCTTACTCTGTTCCTATGTGGGTGGGAAAGCTGATGCCCTGGGTTATCCCACTGCAGGAATAATCAGCCTCAACGATCCTTTCAACCTGCCTCACCAGGGTGTTATTAGAATAAATGACAATACAACCCTGAGTGCTCTCAGTGATTTGAAAGAAAGGTCCTGGAGTACAAGAATTCTTTCCAGAAGCATGAATTTATGTTTGTAATATGAACCTTTTGTATGTCAATCAGTCAATCAACAAGCATTTAATTAAGCATGTACTGCTTACCAGGAACTGTATTAAGCTAAGAACACAGAAACAAAAGTGAAACAATTCCTGCCCTAGAGGGGCTATATTGTAACGAGGGAGATGACAAGTAAATTTAAGTGATAAGAGGGCTTCCACCACCCTCTTCAATTAAGGTGATGAAAATTTAAATGTATAAACAAGATAGTTCACTTCCTATGATCTCTTTTGGAAGGCCTAGATACCCCAACTGAATCAACCATTTAAAGCCCCCAGAGGTAACTAACTTGGTTAGTTTGTTTGGTTGGCTAATCTGCTGTTCCTTTCTCAATCCAATTCCAGTTCATACTTAGTGAGGTGGGCACTGGGCAAAAAACATATTTACACATTTAAAACTTAACCAGTCTTTACAATGATCATATTAAGTGTGTGGGTTCGTGGGAAGGGGGTTAAAATCATCTTCCCTTTTCATACATGAAAACTTCATTTTTACAAAATGACTATCAGGTAAGTTGGAGAGAGAGGGCACGAGCAGACTGAGGAGACAAAAGGCTTCATATAAAAGGCGGTATTTGAGTTCAGTCTTAAAAGAAAGCAGAGGTTCTAGGAGATGGAGGTGAGGAAGAGATGAATTTCTGGCACAGTGGACAGCCAGAGCAAAGTACCTGAGGCAGGAGATGGATCATCGTTTATAGAACAGAGAGTTGGTGAGTACAGCTAGACCGAAGAATTCGTGGAGGGTAGTGATATCTAAGAAACTGGTGGGGTAAGAAGGACCCAGGTTATGAAGAGCTTTAAATGACAAATAAGTGTTTATATTTGATTAATAGAGAGCCATTGGAGTAAACTGAAGGGGAGGTAGCGGGGGAAAGCATCATTTGGTTTAGATCTGCACTTTAGTATAATCACTCTGGTGGCTGGGTGGAGGACAACTTGGCATGGGATGATTCCTGAGGTAGACACCAAATAGGCGGCTACTTCAGTAGCCCAGATGAAAGTAATGAAGGCCTGAACTTGTGTGGTGCCCAAGTAGAGAGGAAAAGACCTTTGAGAGATGTTGTGGAAATAAAAATACAAGATCTAGAAACTCATTGGATATTTGGAGGAAATGAAAGGTGAGTAGCTAAGGGTAATACTGAGGCTATGAACCTAAGTGACTGGAACAACAGTGGTGCCCTTGAGAGTGACAGGGAAGTAGGTAAGAAGGGTGAGATTTTTGGGGGGAGATGAGTTCTGTGTTTGTACATGTTGAATGCCTACAGCACAATCAGGTTGAAATGTCTCATATGCAGTTCACAATGCAGGACTAGAGCTCAGGAGAGAGATTAGGGCTAGATATATGGATCTGGGAGTCAACGGATAAAGATGGCAACTGAACCCATTGGTAAGATCACCAAATGAAAGGGTATGAAGAGAGAAGAAAAGAGGGCCTAGAACAGGACACACCTTTAATAGGCATGACATGAAGGAAGAACCAGCAAAGACTGAGAAGGAGTGGTCAGACAGGTAGGAGTTTTATCACTTAAATCTTCTTGTGTATCCCCCAACATTAGATAAATTTAAGTATAAACTCCTTGAGAGCAGGGCCTATGTTACTAATTCTCCTCAAGCCAGTAACCCTATGACTAAGTACCTAGTATATTCACTCAATATTTATTCAATAAATAATTACTGAATGCTTAATGAATGCAGAGATAACTTACTTTGCTATGGTGCATGTATGCAATTAGTAATTATCCATTAAAATATAAGACCTCTTTTCTCCTTCTCTACCAGGGGTTCTTAACTTGGGGGGGCCTGTGAACTTTTAAAAATATTTTGATAACTATATTTCAAAAGAATTGTTCTCCTTTGTAATCCTATGTATCTTATGCATTCAAAAACATTCTGAAAAGGAGTCTTCTGGCTTCCCTAGATGGCTAAAGGGGTCCATGACAAGAAAGGTTAAGAACCCCTGCTTCATACTATTTCCCTTGGTGATCTCATCAGTTCCACTGGGTTTAATTATAATTTCTTTGCAGATGATTCTCAGATCTATTCATCTAGCCCTAACTCCACCCTTGACCTACAGTATCATATCACCACCTGTCTCTTAGACATATTGAATTGGCTGTCCCATAGACATTTCAAATTCAACATGTCCAAAACAGAACTCATTATCTTTCCCACAAATTCTCCCCTCTTTTGACCTGCATTATCAGTTTTTTATAGCATTTTATTTTTCCCAATTACATGTAAAGGCAATTTTAATATTTATTTTTTTAAAATTTGAGTTCCAAATTTCTTCCTTCCTTCACCTCCCTCCTCCCTAAGATGCTAAGCAATTTGACATAGGTTATATGTGTGTGATCATGTAAAACATTTCCATATTAATCTTATAAAAGAAAAAACAGACCAAAAGAAAAAAAAACACCCAAAAAGTTGAAAAATATTATGCTTCAAACCGCATTCAGACTCCATCAGTTCTTTCTCTGAATGTGGATAGCATTTTTTATCATGAGTCCTCTAGAATTGTCTTGGATCACTATTACTGAAAATAGCTATTATTCATAGTTGATCACTGTACAATATTGCTATTACCTTCTCCTGGTTCTTCTCACTTCACTTTGTATCAGAGTTCATGTAGGTCTTCCCAAGTTTTTCTGAAAACTACCTCCTCTCATTTATTATAGCACAGTAGTATTCCCCTACATTCATTTACCACCATTCAGTCATTCCCCAGTTCTTTGCCACCACAAAAATAGCTGCTATAAATATTTTTGTGCAAATAGGTCCTTTTCCTTTTTCAAAAAAAAAATCTCTTTGAGATACAGACCTAATACTGATATTGCTGGATCAAAGGGTAACAGTTTGGTTGTCCTTTGCACATAGTTCCAAATTGTTCTCCAGAATGGTCGGATCAGTTCACAATTCCACCAACAGCTTCACTATCACTGTTTGACAGCACCATCAGTCTCCCGATCACCAAAGCTCACAACTTTAAAATCTTATAATCTCGGGATCTTCCTTAATTCCTCACTCACACTCAGCTCACACATCCAATTTATTGCCAACTCTAGTCATGTCCACCTGCACATCTCTTGTATTATGTTCCCGTTTCTCCACTTGCACACTGTCTCACCACCTCTAACCTGTTCTATTATAATATTTTTTAAAAATTCATCCTGCTTGTATCAATGGCAGCCAAAAAAAATCACTGTTTAATATAAAAAGAGAGTACAATGTGTAAGACAGTAAAGAGTCAGGCCTCCCTAGAGTCAAGCCTGTGTTTTGAGATGTGTCAGGAAATAAGATTGGTTAGGCAAATAAGGGCAGACTAAAGATGCAGAGGAATTTTGTTAAGTATGGGGAATATCGGAAAGGTGGCCAATAAAGTAGATACATTGCTAGACTTGAAGTCACAAAGACCTGTGTTTGAATCCATCTCTGATACTTGATTGGCTATGTGACCACAAGCAAGTCTGAGCCTTAGTTTTCTCATTTGTAAAACAGGGATAATACCTGTAGTAACTACTTTATTGGGTTGGTGTGAGACTCAAATGAGATAGTATAGGGTCGGAGCAGCTAGGTGGTACAGTGTCTGATAGAGCTCTAGTACTGGTGTCAGGGGGACTTGAGTTCAAATTTGATTTCAGACACTTGACACTTACTAGCTGTGTGACCCACTTAACCCTGATTGCCTCACCAAAAAGCAAAAGAGATAGTAGAGGGTGTCCTAAAAGTTTTAGTGTAATTTTAAACTTTAACAGCTTAAAACCACACTAAGACTTTTGGGAAACATAGTATATACAAAGACTTTGATGTCGGGAAAGATTGAAGGCAAAAAGGGAAGGGGATGGCAGAGGATGAAATGGATAGACAATATTATGGAAACAACTAACATGAACTTGGACAGACTTTGAGACATAGAGGAAGAGAGAAGGGGCTGGCAGGCTCTTGTCCATGGGGCCGTGAAAAGCTGGACAGGACTGAACATCTGAACAACAATAACAACAGTATACGTAAGTTGCTTCGTGAACTTTAAAATGCTATATAAATTTCATCATCATCAGTATCACCATCATCACAACAATAATAATTATTACCAATATCACAGTGCTCCAGACTAAGATTCAGGAGACATGGGACCTACTGCTGGCTTGGCAACTAATGAGCTACCAAGTTTGGGCAAGTCTCTTTATTCTCTGGAAGATAAAGGGGTTGGACTAGATGACCTTAAAATTTTATGATCCCATGAATACATCTCTCATTACTGTATTTGTTCAGAGGAATACCATCCAGGATGACTAGCCCATACCTGAAATCAAGGGTGGTTAGACTTCTCCATCTGCAATTGCATTCACAACCCCATTCCTGGCTCCACTGGAAGAACTGCAGCCAACTTGAATCTGTGGGTTTCCTATCCACACAGGCATCAGTGATCTTTTCTTGCAAACAACTGCCGTGAGTTTAGTTTTGCTTTTATTGTGACTCACAGTAACCAAATTATCATGGATAACAACTGAACATCACTGTAAATTTGTGACAAAATCAATAACAGGCTGCACATGGACCCCAGGTGTCCAAAGAGAAAAAGAATAAGGCGGCACTCTGCAGTCAGTCTTTAAATAACAAAAGCCCAGCCAGGATGTCCTGCAGCAGAGACTTTTCTGCCCTGTACTTGATCCTGAGGGTTTATAGTTCTACTGTGGGAAGGAAAAACTCAAGATCAACTGAATTCCTTCCTGCTGTTTCCTCTATGACCAACTATTTAGAGTCTGGATCCAGGATCCAAATTCTCTTGGCCACGAGCTACTACCCAGCAAACCTCCAGAGTTTTTACAGCTTTGTTGACAACAAACCATTTAGTCACCAATTTTAGGTCCCTATGACCTTCAGCTCTCTCAGTTCTGTAGATCCTCCAACATACACGACAAGTTTCCTTGTACAGTATTTATTAGCTCTGCCTTTCTCCTTGCCTTCTCAGTAACGCACTGGCTTGGATTTAATGCATAAACAGGCCAAGTAATTTAGTTTGGTCCGTTTCCTGACCATGACCCACCATGAAAAAGAAGTTAGGAAGAATGCTACCTCATCAGATTTGGCCCTAGCAAACAGAACAAAGCATGGCTATGTGGATTTGTTATTGTTAGCACAAGAGACAGCTTCTTCATTATTATTATTGTTGTTGTTTTGAAAAGTTACTGAGCCCTCCAACTTATTGAGAAATAGATAGTTACTTTGTGATGAGAATCTCTGACGTCTAGGGACACCATATTAAATCATCTCCCTAGCTTAACATTAATATTTACTACTATATCCTAATTTTGTCACACTCCTTAATAGGAGAACATCCACAAATTTTCCTCTCCTATCATTTTACCAAATGTTTTAAAGAAAGTTGACAGGATAAATATACAGTTCATATTCTGTCTAGTTCTTAGATATAAAAATTGGGACCCACATTAAACCTTCAGAGAAATGTTGTTTTTGATTTATGAGGGGCCATGGGGGAAGAATATATGTCCCTTTTCCATCATTGACACTCTTCCCTCAGAATTTCACAAGGGGAGAATTGGGCTGGTTGTGTAACAAACAAATTTGAAAAAGTAATATGCTTTTTGAGAGGCAGTATGGTATAGTGGATAGAGATCTGGTGACACAAAATATTAGAAATGGAACTAAATTTTTATATCCAACTATGACAAATACTGGTTGTGTGACCCTGGACAAGTCATGTAAGGCATTCTCAGTGCTTTAAGTTGCAGAACAGCCACTGATTTGTATTGGTGGAGGGAATTTCTCCACCAGGATACATCAATGAAATCTCAACCACAAAAAACAGCATTTTTTTAGCTATGGACATATTACATGATATCACACCAAAACACACCTCCCTGGATACCAAACATCTATATTTATCGTATCCCCCTATTAGAACGTACACTCAAGCTTTCCTGGCCACATGATCAACAAGATAGAGGAATAGACGTTTTCTCTGATCCCCTTGACCCCTCAAACCTCTCCAAAATAGAAATTATGTGTCAAAGATAACAGCAACAATTTAATAATAATCTCTACCCCACATATAATAATAATGTTAATATTATTATACAATATACAATAATAAACTCAACCTCACATCCTACCCCTGATACCTTCTTCCCAGAGCCTCAGAGACAAACTGTAGAAATCAACCCTGTAGCACCAGTGTGGCAACTGAACCATCAATGCTGGGCAAAAGAATGGAGGAACAGAGGGAGCAGGACAGGATGCCAGAACAGAGCACTCTGTGTGTATATGTGTGTGTGTGAGGTGGGGGTCTGTGGCAATCCATTAAACCCAAGGAAAAGAGATCAGCATTCAGCTATGGCCAGTACTGTGCCTCCAAAAGTCACTTGGGATAGACTGGTAAACTGTAAATTGCCCAATGTGGGAGGAGGCTGAGATGCTTTGAGATCCAGCTCCCAGGGAAACCACCCCATCAGAGGGGAGGGAGTCAGGGAATGAGCAATAGGGGAAAATAAGGAGGAAAAAAAAAAGACTGAAATTACTAAAGATCTCAGGAAGAAGAAAACTCAAAGACCTTGAATTTAAGCAGACAGATCAACATGGAAAATTAACAGCAGAAGAAAATATGCCCTTCGGATCTAGTAAATGAGTTCAAGTATTTATGAATAAATACTGCAAAACAAAGACTAATGATCTGATACCTGATGAGACAGATGACCCTCTGGAATTTGAGAATATGGAATGACACTTTGTTCCTGAGTAGTTTAAAAGAGAAATGAAAATTATAAGAGGAAAATTTATGTCCTGTATGGCAAAATTAATGGGCAGAATAGAATATAAACTCTTTGAGATGAAAGTCTGTCTCACTTTTGTAAGTAGCTAGGTAAGGAAGTAAAGAGAGTGTTGGCCTTGAAGTCCTGAAAACCTGAGTTCTAATCTTGCCTCAGATACTTACTAGCTGTGTGACCCTAGGCAAGGCATTCAACCTCTGACTCAATATCATCATCTGTAAAATGAGGATAGTAACAGTACCTACCACACATGTATTTGCAAGAGTCCAGCTTTGAGAGAATCAGGGAAACCTCACAAGATTTAGAGCAAGAAAGCATTACAAAAATCACAAAACACAGCTAATGTGACACCAAAAAGGCTGCTAGAAAGACTGCAACAATCTTATCATTTTCACTTTTTAACACCTCTTGTATATGTCCCCTTCTCTAGACTCACACACCCACCACTACCATCTCTTCTTACCAGGACTACAGCAATACCAGTTTTAGTTGGTCTCTCATTCTACAGTGATCTTCTTAAAGCTCAGGTCAGACCAAGTCAGTTCCCTACTTGATAAACTCCATTGGCTATCTATTACCACCAAGATCAAATGTAAAATTCTGTTTGTCCTTCACAACCTGGGCCCTTCCTATCTTTCAGGTCTTCCTGTACTTTACTCCTCTCCACACATTCCACCATCCAGGTACACGAGAGCACCTACTGTTCCTTACATGCTCCACTTCACTTCTAGTCTTCCCACATTTCCATTGCCTGTCCCCCATACCTGGAATGTTCTTGCTCCACACCTCTGCCTCCTAGCTTTGAGTGCCTTCCTTTAAAATTCAGCTCAAATTTCACCTTCTGCAAAGAGACCTTTCCAGGTCCTCCTCACTGCTAGTATCTTCCCTCTAGGTTTAACTTCCATTTACATTGTACATATCTTGTATGTACATAGTTATTTGTAAAAGTGACCTCTTAGAATGTGAGTTTCTTGAAAGTAGAGAATGTACTTTTGCTTTTTTTGTGTCTCCAGCACTTCAAGTGGTTGGTACACAGTAAATATTTATCAATTGTTTATCGACTGATCTGCCAGCTATTTAGGGACTAGAGGTGTCTGCGTCTTTACCATTACATATTTGCTTGCCACACACTCACACAGGAGATATAACAACCTTGGATGAGGTAAATTGTAGCCACAATTCACTCTCTTTCCCTTATCTTATCTTCCTTACCTTCTATGACATTGTTCTGGAGTGGATGGAGCCTGCTATGGCAAAAATGTAATCTTCATGGGTGGCCAGGAATAATATCTCAACCATTAGATCCCCCTCTCAGCTAAGCCTTATTTCTTCCTAGTTCTCCTACTAATATGTCTTGTATGCCTGGCTAAATTATAAAATTTCTAGGAAGGAAGAGATCTTAATCCCACCCTAATTTTACAGAGAGATAAGTGATTTGCCCCAAAGTCACACAGGTAGAGTGACAGAATTAGGAGGAATCCTTCTTGCAAGGCATTTCCATTCTGAGGGGCAGTGTGGAGTGGTGGATAGTGTGCTACATGCAGTAAGAAATTTTGGGGTTCAGATCTTGCCCCAGACACTTGATAGCTTTCTGACCCAAGGCACTTAACCTCTCCAAGGCTCAGTTTTCCCATCTGTAAAATGGGGATAATAGTAGTACATACCTCTCAGTATTGTTGTGAGGTTCAAATAAGTGTATGCAAATCTTTAAATGATACATAAATGTGAACCATTACTATTGACTGTCAAAGTCACCAGTTTACCAAGGACAGCAGAAATCTGTAAAACATTTTCCAAGAAATGTGTCCACAGAAAGATATCATGGGTGCCTCACTGGCTTGATGCCTCAGTTTCCTCTTTATAGAAGGAAGTCAATGATGCTAGTCTTCAAGTTGTACATAGTATTTTTAGTTCCTTGGGATAAAAAGTCAAGTATTGAGTATAATTACAATACAAAAGAAACAGCATGGTGGATAGAGATCTGGCCTTCGAGCTAGGAAGTCCTGAGTTCAAGTCCTGCTTCTGACTATGTGACCCCAGGCAAGTCACTCTCAGTGCTCTAGGTGATTTTTTAAATCTATACGTTGCAGAGAAGATATTGACCTGAGTTAACAGAAGGAGTTTTTGTTATCCCCTTTTTTCCTATACTAACGAAATCACAGGTTATTTCTTTGGGTCTACATTATAGTTAACAAGAAATACAATTAGCTTAAAGCAAATGCATTTACTGAAATGGCATAGTATGAACAGTAGTAACAAAACATTTTTCCTATAAACCTGGAAATCACTCCTACAAAAACAGACATACTATCAATGGGAAGAGTAGGCACACACATATAGAGTATTAACTAGTGCAGAGGCACACATGTGGTGATAATATGGCCCAGACAGTCATGCTTCTAACACTACAGGGCCCTAATATCTTTTCCCTTTTCCTATTGTTCTCACCTAATGCTCCCTGTGGGCACAGTGCCTCTAGTGGGCACACTGCTCTGCTGGGTTCCCTGGGCCTGCTCTTTTTTGCAGTTTAACTCACCTCTCCAGCTGGACACTCTCTGGGTCAATTCTCCGCTGAGTATATCCGCTCCTAATGGGCCCTACCTGAGCAAGTTGTCTGATGGCAAGATGGCACAGCTGATGGGGTGGCAAGAGAGGAATAAAAACAAAAAAAAGCAATTCTCTCTCAAGGGCTGAATTCTTTCTCCATTGTTGCTTATTTTCTCAACAGCCAAAAATGACTCTTCCAACTGACAGAAATCATTCTCATGACTGACTTCAGAACTGGCTAACCTGCTTTTTAAAATTAGCTCAATCCTGGTTCAATACTTCAGCCAATCAATAGCCAGCCACCTCATTTGATGGCTTCTTCAAATCTCCTAAACGAGCAAGAACTATAAACATTTCTCTATAAGCATTTATTAAAATAAAGGGTGGGGCACTCTCAGTTTCATACTCTTATACCGTTGAATGGGGGAAGGGGTTGGAAGAGAACTCAGAGTAGGAATTATTCAGTCTCCCACATCTTATTAAAAGGTGCAAAATGATCCACTCGAAATTTGAAAGGACACACCCATACCTTTTACTAGGTGCAAACGGTACTACCATACTACAAGTCTGAAAGAAGCAAAACCATAATACCTTATTTTTCCCTGTGACACGAATGTAAGGACATTCTGTAATCTCATCCCTTCAGGATGCCTCAGAAGCCAGAACCACCTCATTCCACGTGAGAAGCACGAGTACAACAGTAGGGTTTTTTATAATTGTTGATTTCCTCCTCACCTTTCCAGTGTCATCCTGCTTGAGAGATCCTCCGACCCATTCCTCCCCTGACAAAAGTGAAATAAAGTCAAATACTAGGATTTGAGAGGCCCTGAAATTCTGGCATTGCCCATAGCACCTCTGCACTTATGCTATTCTAGACCTTTTATTTTACCCACAGGTTTGCAAATATCAAGCATCTTTATTAGCAGTGAAAGCAATTCCATGGACGACAACCTATGTCCTTAACATGGAAGTCGGAAACTAGGTGCTGGCATATAACCCTTCTGACCTTCCTCTATTAAAACGTTCTTTAAAACCGTTCAAAATTGTGGAAACAAATACTGGTGCACATTAAGAGAAGCCTCCCTACATCTGGAACCTTTGCAGTGTTTGTGCGCGATGCAATCATCGCAGGCGCCCCGCCCCGCCCCGTTCCGTTAATTAGTTTAAGGTTGATTTAGACGAGGACGGCCAGCGTTCCTCCCCTAGGATGAACAACATCTCCTGAACGGACAGGGCGCAGCCGGAAAGGAGTCGGGGCATGAAACCTGAGGCTAGCTCTCGTTCAGGGGAGGGAGCCCGACAAGCGTAAAGGAGAGCACGACGGTGGCCCGCGACGGGCCCGGGTCGGGGAGGCGAGCCAAGCCGAAGCACAAGCCTTCCACCGACCCCGGCGGCCAGATTGTCCCGACCCTCCTCAGTTCTCGGTAGGCCTGAGCACCCGCCTTCCAACAACAAAGCAGCGGATTGGCTGTGGGGCACACGTGATCACAAGGCGGGGCACCACAGCGCGTTTATCATAGACAAACAGGCCAGCCGAGGAAACCGGAACGCGGGGCCAGTTACGGCCACGGTCCTTATATAGAGTGAGTCCCCGAGCACCGCCCTAGCAACCGCCCCTTAGCAACGCCTGTCCCAGGTTCCGGACTCCCTTATCGGCCTCCGCCAGACCTTTCCTGTTCCCCGCCGGAACCTCCGGGGGAGGGGGTGGCTCGGTTCACGTGACTCTTTGCTGGGGGGAGGGGAAAAGGAAGGGGGTAAAGAGAAGCGGCTGGGAGGGCGGGGCGAGGCTTTTCGGGGTGGAGAAGGAGGTGGGCCTAGGAGCAGGGCCGCTTTGTGCGTCATCAAGCCGCGCCGGACGCGGTTGCCGTGTCGCGCTTAGCTGTTTAGTCCCTGGCTGAGAAGATGGCGACCGGGCAGCCGGTGTTGGTGTTCGGTCCCGGCCCCGAGTGCTGGGCAGTGCCGTGGTCTTCGGCTCGGGGTTCGGTACGGGACTTCATCGGCTCTTACTGCCGGCACAGGGTAAGGGGCGTAGGCGCGGATCGGGGAGGCAGAAGAGGGGAGAGACGCGAGCGACGGAAGCTGTTCCTTGAGGTCCCCGGGACTGGGCTGGGCTGGAGGGTCAGGCTGGTCGGGGGAGTCTCTCTCTCCTTCCTCGCATTTCCCCCAAGCCTCTGCCTCGGACGTCAGGAGCTGCTGGGATTTGCCCTGCTCGGTGTCAGCCTTTCTGGGGGCTGGGACCCCGTCCCCACAGCAGCCCGGCGCCCACCGGAGCTGGTTATCTGTCATGAGGGCCCCAACTCCGTGGCCGGGATTTATCGTGACCCTGAACCCGCCTCCTCAGGAGGAGGCCCAGGAGATGCGGGTGTTGACGTGGTCACGGGTGCGTGGCTCTTCTAGTTTAGGGGCTTGTGTTTGTTGAAGCATTTCCCCTTTGTATTGGGTTGTATTTTCCTTTCTCGTTCACACATTGAACAAAGGCGAAAACAACAGTAGTTTTGAATGCTTTCGAAGACTTGGACTGTTTCCATGAGGAGGAAATGTCTGTTTGCAAATACTTTGGTTTCTCAGCTTCCTCTTTTTCCTCCCACACACAATCGACTTTCCAAACTGCCAACAGACCTGTTTTCAGCTGTGACCATTTGAATTAGAGAACACTTCCCAAAGTGAGTTGGATGTTAGTGTTTCTGAAATGTCTTAACTCTTAATCCTTTAAATACAGGTTTTAAATCGGTAAGTTCATGTAGAATGGGACCAGGAGAGGAAAATGCTTTTGACATTAGAAAGTAAGACGTTAAATCGGAGCTAAGAAAATTTAAAGTATTAATCAAGTGTTTCAGAACCACCACAATGATGAAAGACTTTACGAAACTCCCCTCTAACATTTAAAGTTGTCGGGGTGACTGTGTAGTACAAGAGAAAGAGCGCTGACTGGAGTCAGAGGACCTGGGTTAAAATCCCCTCTCTGATGGTTACCTTGTGTTACCTCGGGCAAGTCACTTAACCTCTCTGGGACTCGGCTTCCTATCTGTAGAATGAAGGGGTTGGATTAAGTGGTCTTTCAGATTGCTTCCTGTTTTAAATCTGTGATCCTTTGAGGTGATCAGGTTTTGAACAATAAGACTTTGAATATATTTCTAATAAAACAAAATATGTTCTCAATGACAACAGAAAAGAAAACCCACGGGGGAGGTGTTTATCTGTGAAATGGCTAATGGTTTAGGAAGTCAACAAGCATTTATTAAATGTGCAGGGTGTGCTAAGCCTTTGTTTACAAAGAAAGGCAAAAACAGTCCTTGCCCTCAAAAAGTTCACAATCTAATGGGGGAGATAGCATGCAAACAACCATGTACCAACAAGATATATACAGGATACACTGGAGATAATCAACAAAGGGAAGGCATTAATATTAAGGAAGATTGGGAAAGACTTCTTAAAGAAAATGGAATTTAACGGGGATTTGAAACCAAGAGGGAGACAATTCCAGGCATAGGGAGAGCCAGGGAAAATGCTCAGAATCAGGAAATGGGGTGTGTTGTTCAAGGAATGGAAAAGAAGTCAGTCACTGGATCATAGAGTGTGTGAAGGAGAGTAAGGTGCAAGACAACAGGACAGGTAGGAAAGGACCAGATTATGGAGATCTTTAAAAACCAGAGGATTTTATATTTGATCCTGAGGGCAATAGGGAGACTCTGGAGTTTATTGACTTGGAATACCAGGCTGGGGTGGTGACATGGTCCGTCTTGCACTTTAGCAAAATTAATTTGAGAGCTGAGTAAAGGATGGATTGGAGTGGGATGAGACTTGAAGCAGGAAGGCCAACTAGAAAGCTATTAAATAGTAGTCCAGGTGTAAGGTGAGAAAGATCTTTTCATGATAAGGAAGAACTTTTCATTCCTTTTTTTCCCCTCACTTTATCACTCCTAGAATGTATTAAGTTTTTATTTTGTCAAGTGAAGCTAACTAACCTGGTGCTTGGGGGAGCCAGGGCTATTACAGTGATTGGCAGTGACTCAAGGAGGCAGTTAGAGCCAGCTGGTGCTTTAAAAAAGAACAGCAAAAATGGTAATGTATTTCTATAGCTCCTTAAGGCACCCCTCCTTTTCCATCCCACTTTCCCACACCCCAGGCTTCATTTTGCCTTTTTGTGATTTGTTTTTCCCCTGTTCAGGGCTCTTCTTTATAATTCATTTTAGCTTGATTTCACTGATATAAAAATATTTTATGGAAATCACTGTGTAATTTGTTTTTGGCCCTAGAACTTCTTAGTGTGGCCAAGCCAGATGCTGTGCTATACAGAAGGTAGCAGTTCTATAACTACAAGGAGTATGAGAGTCTTTTAAAATATGCTCCAAGAATCTGAGTTGAATTATACCTGTAATCCAGTATCTACTACTTGTTTCTTTTGTATTTCTTGTTTTTACATACATTCATACTTATTTTTAAAAATTATTATAAACTATTTAATTATCAACAAAAAAAGATACAAAATAAGGACAGATATCTTACAAAAAACCCCCAGTGTGTGACAACATGAAGCCAAACAAATGAACAAGATAACAACAAATATATTTGCTTTATGTCACCTTCCAAGTCCACCTGAAGTTCTTCTACACAGTTGGCCTTGTTTGTATATGTAGTCAGTGTATATACAGTTAGTTTTCCTGATCTTGTTTGCACTCTTAATTTTTAAAAATGTTTGGCATTTTTTAAACAACTTTTTATTGCATTTAGGGTATTCCAGTGGATTGTTTCTACGTGAAGTGTAATGGACAGCTAACTAATACTGAAGATATCGTTCAATATGGAGCAGTTTATAGTCTGGAGCCCAGACTCCGTGGAGGAAAAGGAGGTAACTTATATTTGATGTTACCAGAGGAAATGATGTATCTAGATATTATGTCCTATTTTTGTTCCTATTTAAATATTTTTCTTTAATTTCTAAAAGGAAGAACTTCTTCCCTAGCATTCTGACAACTCCTGGTTTCTGAAAGCTTTGGTAACAGGAGTTGAAGAGAAGTAACTGATTAAATAGTTTGCTTAAAATAGAAGGAAGAATATTATCATAATATTTCTGCTTCTACCAATTTTTCAGTTGGTTGCTAGAGATCCAGTGGAGTTCCAAGTTCAAACTAAGGACTGGAAATGAAAGTGAGGCAAAGAGTTAGTAGAAAGATTATATTTATGGTTTCAATTTGCAGGCATAATTTGTCTCCAGTAAAATATTTGAGAAGGGATGGGGGAATAAATTATGGAAGTGAGCACAGCATGTAAATGCTTCCTAAGATTTCTCTAGATGTAACACACAGCGTCTGTTTGGAACCTTGGAGAACTTCAAATGTTGGAAGAGCTAGGAAATAGCAACTTGGAATATTTAACAACTTTGAATCCCACAGGAGGAACTCATTAGACTAACTCGTTATACTTAAAATTACATTTCCTTTAGATACTCTGCAACCTCCTTCCAAGTGATTTCCAGAGCTGTTCGTCTCAGAACCCTTGGCTGGCTGCCTGTCCTTTTGGAATATGTTAGCCTAGCACAGGTGTTTTTATGAGAGAAAGAACTGTTTCCATAAGAAAAGAAAAAGAACCTAGAAGGAAAAAAATCATTTAGTTGACAAGTGGTTTGCAGATCCTTTTATGTATGTTGCTTGGGGTGGTGAGAATCTTAATTTGTTTTGCAAAATTTTCAAGATCACTGTTAATCTTTAGTTGTCACTGGTGCAACTTCTTGTACAATTAAGATGCTTTATAATCCTTCAATAAAACTGCGTGTAACATGTTTTTAATGAGCTTTTCTCTTTTTTCCCCCCACATGGATTTAAAGTTTGCATAGTGGCTATTTAGTGTTATAAAATTTAGCAACTTGGAAATGAAAAAAAGCCAAATGTATATCTGTTGGACAATTCTTCATTTGAAATTTTATCACTTTTCTTCAGGTTTTGGATCTATGCTTCGAGCTCTTGGTGCTCAGATTGAAAAGACAACTAATCGAGAAGCATGTCGAGATCTCAGTGGAAGGAGACTTAGAGATGTCAACCATGAAAAGGCGTAAGATAACTTAAAAATAAAGCTCCCTAAAAACTGCAGTCTTATATTTAACTCTACAGGTTAAAAAAAAAATGAAACTTTGAGAACATTTCCCATCAAGTTCAGAGAATCATAAATGTAGACTTGGAAGGGACCTGTAGAGGTCATCTAGCCTAGTCCCTTCATTTGACAGATGAGGAAACTGAGGACCAGAAAGGGAAAGTGACTTACCCAAAACCATGCAGGTTATTAGTTTAGGTCCTGGAATTTAACTAATCCCAGCTCTCAGTCTAGTGCTGTTTTCATTGCACCACAGTGTTTCCTCAGAACATTTATGTTGCTTTAGCCAGAATGAAACCTGTGCCTCCCACATTACAGGTGAGAGTTATAACACTGAATCGCCACTGAATGGACGATGGTAATATTGTTACACTGAAATTTTGTTATTACATAGTAGAAGTTATTTTTTAAAGTTCTAGTCATTCATAGTCAGCTTTGTTAATCAGCGGTATAATCATAAGGCTAAAAGGACCCTTATGAGATAGTGTGTCCAGCATTACCTCAGAATCTTAAACATCCTTACAGGTCACTGCCAGTGATCCATTTGAAATCCTGTTTGTATTTACATCCTGCCTTTAAGGATGTCGAAACATTTATAGGAACATTGATGGCCTGAGCATCTTTGAAAGATATTGTTAGAAGCATACCTTTCATTGGCTTACTCAGGTACTCTGACGGGTCAATGATCTCATCAGTTTGGTAGTTCCCAATGATGTTACATGTTGACACTTGTTTATATTTCTCCAAAAGTTCACCACAGAAAGTCCCCCCAACAAGCTGGAGGCTTTCTTCACTCCTAATGTTTTGAGGATGCCAGTAGAGCATTCTGGCTGTCAACCTGTCTCTCTTGCCCTTGCTACATGATCAGCCCATCTCTTTCTATTACACAGTTCTTTGATGACATCCTTTACCCTTGTTCTTCAAAGTTGTTCATTTATTGGTTAGATAGTGCAGCCTGCACGCACCAACTTCGATGTTCCATTGCCCTGTGTGTGGCATTGATTCTTAGTTGTTAGGCAGTGGTGGTTCACATCTTGCAGCTATATTGTAACCCTGATAAAATGTTGGTATTGAATGACTTTGCTTTTATGGGAAGCTTGAGGTCAGTAAAAGAGCTTTGCAATTTCCTGAAAGCAATTCAACCAGCTGTCCTCCTCCTTTTCAACTTCCAGTGCCCATCTGTACTGTCTGTTCCACATTTTCTTATTATTTGACAGGCTCTATAATAATTATTTCTTAACTTTGTGTCATAGACATAAAATGAGATCACAGATTCCCTTTGGCAGTCTGGTAAAAACCTGTGAGCCTCTTAAAATAATTTTTAAATATGTGAAATAAAACACATAGAATCATAAAGGAAACCAAGTTATCAAAATATTTAAAAACCAAGTTCATGTTTCCCAGGTTAAGAACCTTTGCTTCACAACATACCTGATAAGAGGGCATCCAACTTCAAGTCCTCTAATAATGAGGCACCCACTCCCTTCTGAGGCAATCCATTTCACTTTTGCACTGTTAGGAGTGTTTCTTTATATTAAGCAAAAAGATACCTCTGCAACTTCTACTCATTGCTCCTAATTCTGCCCTCTGGGGCCACCCAGAACAACTCTTTCTCTTCCATATGACAGTCATTTATATCAGAGGTGGTCAAACAAGTATGCCTCTGGAACCATATTAAAATACAAGTGGAAAGTATCTAACAAAATAAATGAAACTACAGTAGAAACATAGACAATGTTAATAAGTGGTTTTCTATGTCAATATGCATCTGAAGGGATTCTTAATGCACTATTTGAGTTTGATGCCACTGAATTACATAATTGACAGATACCATGCCTCTCATAAATGTTCTCTTTTTTTTTTACCGTAAACATCTCCAGTTCTTTTGATCCTCATATGGCATTATCTTCCCAGTTCCTCTCCTCTGAATGCTTTCCTTTTTACCAATTTTCTCCCTAAAATATGGCCAGAATACATAATTCTTCAGATGTGGTCTGACCAGGGCAGAATAATATAGGACCATCACCTGGTTATTTTTAAAAGCTCCATCTCTTTTAATGTAGCTCAAAGTTACATTTTTGCTGTCATTTTGCTAACTTCTCCTGAGCTTGTGATTTACTAACTCCCCAAAGTGGTCAGTTAATGCTTATTATTAATCGCGTAGTACATGCTAGGAACTGTTTTAAATATTGGGAATACAAAGAAAGGCAAAAAAACCAGTCTGTGCTCCGAGGAGCTCATGGTCTGAAGGGCAGAAGGGGAGACAATATGAAAACTGTTATGTACAAACAAGTTATGTACAGAATAAATTGGAGGTAATAAACAGAGGGGAAAGTACTAGCATTAAGGGGGATTAGGAAAGATGACTTGTAGAAGGTGGAGTTTTAACTGAGGGTTGAAGGAAGCCAGAAGGCAGGGATAAGAAGGGAGAGCATTCCAGGCATGGGGAAAGGCCAGTGAAAAAAGTTTTAAGAAGCCTGGAAAGGTTAGAGGAAGCCAAGTTAGGAAAGGTTTTGAATACCAGAAGATTTTATATGTGATCCTGGAGATAAGAGAGATCCTGGAGTTTCTTAAATGAGGGAGGCATGACATGGTCACACCTGTGTTTTAGGAAGCTCAGTTTGACAGCTGAGTGGAGGATGGACTGGAGTGGGGAAAGACTTGAGGCAGGGATGCAAACTGTTGCATTAATCCAGGGAGGAGGGTGATGTACCATAGGGGTGGCAGTGCCAGAGGATGGAGAAGGGAATGGAGTAAGCATTTGTATAGCTCCTCCTATGTGCCAGGCACTATGCTTAGTGCTTTTTACAAATATTATTTCATCTGATCTTCACAACAACCCTGAAAGGTAGGTGTTAGTATTTTTATTATCCTCATTTTACAATTAAGGAAACTGAGGCATAGAGGTTAAGTGACTTGCCCAGGGTCACACACGATTAGTAAATGTCTGAAGCTATATTTGAACTCAGATTTTCCTGACTTCTGGCCCAGCGCTCTGTCTACTGTATAGCTGTGTCTCTAAGGAGGCAAAGGAGGGAAGAGGGCACCTATTAGAGATGTTGTGAAGGTAAGAGTGATAGGCCTTGGCAAGAGATTGGATATGGGAGGTAAGAGAGAGTGAGGAGTCAAGGATAACATCTAGGTTGGAAGCCTGGGAAACTAGGAGGATGGTGGCACCTTTAACAGTAATAGAGAAGTTCACAAGAGGGGAATATTTGATGATAAAGCCTGCTTTAGGAACTGTTTGGGTCTGGGAGAATGCCTGTTCTCTTGTGTTTTCATTAAGGACTTCCTCAATAATGATTTAATTTCCATAGATAGAGGGGAAAGTAGGCATATGGGTTGGTAGTTGTTGATGGCCTCTCACTTCCTTTTTTGAGGGATAATTATAGCATGTGTGCTTTTTTTCCCCCTAGTTGTTATTTTCCTGTTTTTGCAAAATCTTGAAAATTGACCTTTCTAGTGCTTTCAAAGGTGTTTGCCTATGGACACATGGGTTTCTTTTGGTCTAGCCATGATTTCCATCTTCCTTAGTAGCGTTTCCACATCCTCATATAGTAGATTGGGATCTAAGGTGTTGAGTCCAAATGTAGTGCTTTCACTGTAACTGATAAGATTATTATAGAAATTTTGGCAAATGTGTTCTATTTTCTATCTATTTGATATTTTTTATTTCACGTGAAGGTAGTATGGCTTAGTTGGATATAAAAACCAAACTTGGCTTAGTTAGGTTTAAGGTAAGCTTTCAGTAGATTTGTTTTCCCTTCTATGGCTAATTGCTGTTTCATGAGGCTACCTGGTCTTTTGCCATCCTCCTCTTTTGGAAATGAGTTTTACCTTTGACTGCCATGCTCTCGTTTTGGCAAGGTCCTTTTGGCTTTTTTTGTGGCACTTGCTTAAAATAAGTTAAACTTTTTTTAAAAAGCAGCTATAGTCCATGTCAGTATCTTCATATTTATCTATTTCCCAATTTTCAGTATTATCCACTTGTTTGAATGGATCATGCTGGAGATATTCCTTTTTTTTTCCTTTTCTCTTTTTCAAAAAATTTATTTAGTATTTTATTTTTTCCCCAATTACATGTAAAAACAATTTTTAATATTCATTTTTAAAACTTTTGAGTTCCAAATTCTCTTCCTTCCTTCCTCCCCTCCCCCTACATTGAAAAGGCAAGCAGTTCAATGTAGGTTATACATGTGTCGTCATGCAGAACATTTCTGTAATAGTGATGTTGCGAAAGACAACATAGACCAAGGGTGGGGGCCTCAAGAAAAATAAAGAAAATTAAAAAATATGCTTCAACCTGTATTCAGACACCATCAGTTCTTTCTCTTGGGATGGATAGCATTTTTCATCATAAGTCCTTCAGAGTTGTCTTAGATCATTGTATTGCTGAGAACAGCTAAGTTATTCACAGCTGATCACCCTA
Organism: Vombatus ursinus; assembly: GCF_900497805.2. Classification (NCBI taxonomy): domain Eukaryota; kingdom Metazoa; phylum Chordata; class Mammalia; order Diprotodontia; family Vombatidae; genus Vombatus; species Vombatus ursinus. The sequence goes on from NW_020954576.1 coordinate 25,293,346, forward strand.
CAGTATTACTGTTACTTTGTACACAGCACATTTCACTTTGCATCAGTCCATGCAAGTCTTCCCAGGTTTTTCTGAGAGCATCCTGCTCATCATTTCTTATAGCACAATAGTATTCCATCACAATCACATACCACAGTTTGTTTAACCATTCCCCAATTGATGGGTATCCTCTCAGTTTCCAATTCTTTGTCCCCAGAAAAAACATGCTGGAGATTTTCAACATCACCTTGTTTGAATAGATCATGATTTCACATAGTGTTTTCTTTTCATCTCTATCCTTCTGATTTGGTGTTGAGTTTTTGATCCTTGCCCTAACTAGTCAGTAGTCTTGACTGTACACATCCAATTCTGCAATTGCTCCCACTTTAATAACCAGTTATTTCTTATTTGTTAACAAATAGTTTCGTTTTCATAGTGGTATTTGGTATACAATGTGTCCAGTGCTTTCAAACAGCTCCATTCCTACCCCTCCCCTGCTATGATTCCATGAATGCATTTTGTATAGCTTTACCCAATATAGTTGTTTGGCCCACTGAAGGAGTTAAGGTGTATCGCAAGCTTAACTCACTTCTATGGATACCCACAGAACTGTCATATTGTCAGGATGGCATATGTTGTCAAAAATACATGTTAGGTTATCATCTTCCTTTTCCTTTTATCTGCCTGTGATTCCCTTGTGCCTTTACTTGCTGGCAACATAGAGTTTTTCTTGGCATACCTAATTGGCCTTTAGTATTCATACCAATCCATGGCATAAACCTGAGATCCAAATTTTCTACTCAGTCCCGATTATGGTGGCTCTTTGAGTCCTGCCTTTATGCTAGAGGACTTTAATATTCAAACAGATGCATCCTCAAGCTCCCTAATCTCTCACCTCTTAAACCTCCTTAAATCCTATGACCTACTTCTTCCCTGTACCTCAACCACGTAGAAATGGCAACACATCAGATCTCAACGTGAGCCACAAGTGTCTGAGTAGAAACCCTGACAGTCCTTTATCTGATCATAACTTATATCTTCTGTATTCTGCTTCTTCCTCTGCCTTTCCCTTACTAGGCCTGCTCTCCACCATCATTGAAATCTCCAGTCTCTACCCTCAATACTTTCTCGGGCCCTGATTTTTTATTTCTTTCTCTCTCCAGCCTCAACCCCTTAGTTAGTCACTTCAGTTCTACACAATCTTTTTCTCTTGAATCTGTCATCCCCTTGTCCTGTTGCTACGTATTCCTTGCCATGTAAGTTCAAGGCAGTTGTGCCTGTTGGCTTTCCCCTTCCAGAATGGCTGAATGGGTCAAACAACAAGCTGAGCGAGAAGCAGAAAAGGAACAAAGGCGCCTCGAGAGGCTGCAGCGGAAGCTGGTGGAGCCAAAGCACCACTTTGCCAGCCCTGATTACCAGCAGCAGTGTCACGAGATGGCTGAGCGATTAGAAGACTCGGTCCTCAAAGGTAGGAGCGGAGGCTGCTGGGGAATAGTTTGCATCATCACGAGAGCTGTTTTTGTCTGGATTTGTGATGTCATTGGTTTGAGGACCTACGTTAAGGGAGTTCCCTCCACTGAGGCAGATCAGACGATTGTTCTACACCTTAGAGTGTTAGAGTTAGTGGCTTTACCCAGACAAGCCGCATCCATCAGAGGTGGGAAACTAGGTCTTCTTGACTCTGATACCAGCTGTTTACCACAATGCCGTGCCAGCCTTTTTTCAGATACTTTAACTCCAGTTTAGACTCTTCTCCTTCTGCTGACATCACTCCTTTCCTTAGAAGTCCAAATTAAGTGTAGCATTTCCCCATCCCAGGTGAAAGTTATCTCTTTCCTTTCAAATAGCCCATAACCCTTTGTTTAGACCAGGGGTAGGGACCCGGTGGCCTTGAGGTCACGCATGGCCCTATTAGGTCCTCAACTGTGGCCTTTTGACTAAGTCCAAGTCTTACAGAACCAATCCTTTTATTAAGGGGATTTATTCTGTGAAGTCTGGATTTAGTCAGAAGGCCACACTTGAGGACCTAGAGGGCCATGTGTGACCTTGAGGCCACAGGGTCCCTACCCCTGGTTTAGACAGTAGTTGTCAAACTCTTGGCCTGCCTGCAAAGCTCTAGAATGCTCTTCCTCTAGCCTGCCACCAGATTAAAATAGAATTGGGAAATGTTTAACAAAATGAAAAGAACAACAACAATATAACATAAAAAATGGTAATATGCCACCCTCAGGGACTCTGTTTCTCTTTGAATTTGACACCACCCTTTCAGACCTTTTCTTTGCACTTTCCCCATTAGATTGTCAACTCTGAGAACAAGGTCTGTAGGTTCATGTCTTCAGTGCTAAACACAGTGTCTTAATAAATGACACTTAAAAAGGCACATAATAAATGTTTGATTTGGTTTCCTGTGAATAAGTTTATACTTTAACTAAACTGGCTTTCAAGAGAAGAACAAAGGTTATTTGTTTCTAACTTCATCAGAACTTTAATGCTTTTGACTGAATGCTATTATTGAGAGTTTCCAGTTAAAATCTAGTTGAATATAGTAAGAAATTGCTCACATGTTAATCATAAAAAAAAAAAACAAATGAAGTCTTCAGCAAGTTGGATCTATTTGTTTGTGTCTGTGGGTAGGTATCCATGCATGCATGCAGCTTTTTAGTTTAGACAGCTTTTATAAATGAACTAGACAGGAAAAACTAAGTTGTTCAAATTTCTGGTCAGGTATGCAGGCTGCCTCCAGCAAGATGGTGTCTCCTGAAGTGAGTGACAGTAGGAAACGACCTAATGAACCTGAGATAAGTGGTGGAATCAAATCAAAGAAAAGGAAATGCTTTTGGTAAGTTAAATAATACTAGTTGCAATATTTAAGGCCTTAAATTATTGAACAAATGACTATGGAACCACCTATTAGCCTTATGTAAAAATGTTTATATGATAGTGAAATGGGTGCTCAAAAATATTGTAGTGGAAAAAGCGTTGGAATTTGGAATCAAAGGATTTAAGTTTGAATTCTGCCACTCATCCTTCCTATGACTGTGACATTAAGTTATTTTGCCTCCCTGCGCCTCAGTTTACTTATCAATAACATGGGGAGGTTATGTTAGATGATCTCTTGGTTCTGAACCCTACAAACCTTTCCAAGGCTGTATACGGCCTTTAAAATGAAATGCTTTCCCTTTCCTTAATTTAATAATGTTGGCTGAAATACTGCTATTATTGATTATTACAGAAATAGAATCAACAAAATTCTTTTTGTCATAATCAGGGTGAAAAATCACAGAAGAGCAAATGTCTTTTTATTTTCAGGGCTTTTGGCTTATGGGAGAAGTCAACTTCATATACTGTGCAATAGATAGATTGATTACTTGTCTGTGTTACTCTTTGTGTTGGCCTACCTTTTCTTTTCCTTCTTTTTGTCATTATTCTTCAGGAAAAAAAAGAGTAAGTACCTAATTGAGAAATGGTTCAAAGATATGAATAAGCTATTTTCTAAGAAAGAAATCCAAGCTGTCTAAAGCACTTCTGAGGTGCCACCTCACACCCTTCAGATTAGCAGAGTTGACAGAAACAGAAAATGACTTGTTGGAGGAGCTGTCAGTGTTGGAAAATGGATATATTAATGCACTGCTGAGGAAGCTGTGAATTTGTCTAGCTAATTTGGAATTGTGCCCCCAAACTGCATTCCTTTTGACCCATTGATACCACTACTAGCCCTTCATATCAAAGAGGAAAAGAACTCATGAGCAAAAATATCTATGGCAGCTCTTTTTTTGGTGGCTAAGAACTGAAAACAAAGGATGCTCATCAATTACAGAATGTCTGAACAAATTATAAAGTGGAATACTATTATGCTGCAAGAAATGATGAAGGTTTCAGAGCAACCTGGGAAGACTGGTATGAAGGAATGGGACCAAGAGAACAATCTACAACACTTAAAAAAAGACAACTTAAAAAGATTTAAGAATGCAGTGATTAAGCACAATTCCAGGGGCCTATGATAAAGCGTGCTAAACATTTCCTGACAGGCTCAGGGTGCAAATTAAGGCATGTAGTTTTGGGATGTGACCAGTGTAGGAATTTATTTTGCTTGGTTATACATACTTGTTTCAAGAGTTTTTTCTTTTCTTTTTTTTCCAATAGAGAAAGAAGAAAGGGAGAGGGAGAGAAAATAGATTTTTTTAATTTAAAAAGTGAATTTTTTTTAAAGTAAAATTTTGACATTTCCTTTTAATATTTGTGGCTTTATCTAATTTCTTAGGATTGCGGTTAATTCAAAATTAAAAAAAAAAACTTCTACAAATTAAATGAACCCCTTAAAATATATTTACTAAAAATCAAAATTCATTATGAAGCAATGGTACTTTCCAGTTTCTGGATCTGTTATACCAGTGTGTATCCTATATCCTTAAAATTCTCTTACTTCTCCTGCCAGTTAAGCTCCTTTTTTGTCACACTAACCCTTTCTCCTAGACAAATAAATAGCACAGTTTTTCAAAACCAGTAGCTGTAAATCATATTGTTTATTTTCTGACAGGATGGGCATGGACGGCCTGGAGGATGCTGGAAGTTCAGATGATGGGGACAGTGAAGAAGTCCCTAGCACTTCAGGAACGAGCTTCCACTTGCCAGATGGCTGTGCTGATAATACTGGCAAGTCAGCAGAATTTTCCAGCAGTTGTAAGGATTCTGTAGGTGTGAGTGTATCAGAAAAACTACCGGTGCCCACTATTAACTCTGAGACTGTTGCCCCAGTGGAAGTGTGTGATGAGCTGGACAAGAAGCAGGTATTAGAGAAGACAGAAGAAATGCAAGTGGAGAGAGAAATCGGGGTAGAGAAGGAAGCATGTGTGGCAGGAAAGGAGGAAGAGACAAATATAGCACAGGACAGGAAAGACCAGACCAAAGAAGCGACTGAAGGAAACCCAGAAAAGGTGCCACTTGATAAACCTGAGGGAAGCCTGACAGGAAACAAAGTAAGTCATATTCTTAGGGTGGGTTTCTTAGAAATCTATTTTCTTCTCATATTTATAGTAATAAGAAGCGTGACTTTTTCATGTACTTTTTGCCTGTTTTTGTCATTAGCCACTTAGTGAAATGACTTGCTTGTTTAGAAGTTCAGATAGAGATCAAGTTTATATGCTCTGGTTATTTTTGTAGGTCTCTTCCATTACAGGGCACTGGAAATACGACATTTTGTCACTAGATGGTGCTCGTGTATTGGATAGTGAATGTCTTATCTTGTGTAAGCAGGAATGATTCATTCTTTCCTCCTGAGTAGAAAATAGAATTTGAATGTGTGAAAAGGCTTTCAGGAGAGGAGAGCCCTTTTTTTGAATGAGTGGTCATCAAATCTTAGTGACTCCACGTTCTGCTTTATAATGATAACATAATTTTCATTTCATACTGTTCAGAATAGGTATCCAAAGTAACCTTTGGGTAGATTTTAGGAACGCCTATCTAAGGTCATACTTGGGTTTAACAGGTTTATGGATAGAACAGATAAAATCTGAACCAACAGTATAACTTCTTTGGTTTCCTTTTACGTAATTAAATTACATCATTGATTTTATAAATCAGCATCTTGTATTCAGGACATCACATGTAGCTTTCTAAAATTTCCTAGAGCATTGTTAGTAGAATCCTGCAACCAATAACGAAGCTGGCTTTGGTCAGTGCAGCCAATCTTTCTTGAATTCTTAGTTATTTGTAGGCAAGAATAATCTTATTTCCCCACCCCACCTTTTGGAATATCACTGTTGATAATCTAATATATAAGGGAGTTTATTCCTTATATTAAGAAAAGCTCTGTCATAGGTACTATCCTGAGTCCCTTACTTTGCAAATGGTACTCCAAGAATGATGTAATAGCATTTTTTAATTTATTGCATTGTCTTTGGAAATAGGAAAAAGAAATGAGTAATCTGTCCCTAGAGCTTTATCATCTCAAAATAACTTAAGAGGAAACATTATTCTTGTTCAAAGTTAATGCTTTCAATAGAAAAGGACAGTTCTCCTCTTAGTTTCCCTATCGCCATTAGGAATTTTTGTTTTGATTAATTTGTTGTTTGTTTGCAAAGGTACCAGGGCTAGAGAGAAGTTGAATATATTTGAATTTACTAAGCCCTATGCAGATAGAAAGAATGACAGCAAATTACTAGAGTTAATGGGTTCAAATCAGCAAAGGTTTCTTTGAGATAACAGCTTTATTCTAGATAAGTGATGAGGCATTTTTTGAGCATTTTTAGTGGATAACTGGGGAGGAAAGATTGAGCTGAGTGATCTTACATATTTTAAATGGCCTTTTATTCTCTTTATTACAGTTTTAAAACAAAAAAGTGGTGCTTATTTATGTAAATAGGTTATAAAAGATTCTTACTTGATTACTGATAATAGCTATTGAAAAATTCCTATCACTGAATGCTTTTGGGGGTAAAATATAAATTAGATGGAAATTCTATAAAATGGATGTTTTATGGTTTTGTAGTTGAGAAATCTATATTCACGGAAACGTGGGATTTGAATCATTATTTTCTTTTTTCTGTTTCTTTTAGTATGTTCAAGAACCTATAGATCTTCTGGCATTCAGCTCTGTTGAAGAAATGGAAGTGTTGGGTTTGGATAAGCTTAAATTGGAATTAATGACATTGGGACTTAAGTGTGGAGGCACCTTACAGGAAAGAGCAGCAAGGCTCTTCTCTGTCAGAGGACTAGCAAAGGAACAGATAGACCCTAGCTTATTTGCCAAACCCACTAAAGGGAAGAAGAAAAAAAATCCATAAAGGCTCATTTCTTACTGTTTTTTGTACCAGCAGGTTTCTTTCTCTGAAAATGTTAACCTCTATTGCTATTTCTGCAATTATTGTTGTTTGATTAGAACTGAACTTGATTGATTTAGTGGTTTGAAAACTGAGAAAGGTACCACTCTAAATTCCAATAAACATATGTTTTATAAGTCATTCAAAAGGAGAATTTTATGTTGTAAAAGTCATTACTACATGTTGTGCTTTAGGTCTTCATAAAGAAAATAGCTGCTTTGTTTAAAATGTGAATATTATGAAAAATATAGAAATAAAATTGTTTCATTAGTTTTATTATATTCAGAATATTTTTTTAGACACTGAGATGGACTAGAAATGGTCAACATGCCAAGTCAAATCAACAATCATTTATTAAGCCCCTGCTGTATGCCAGGCACTGTGCTTATTGGTAGAAGTACAAATAAAGGTAAAAAACCATCCCTTCTCTCGTTTGAAGAATAGTTGAAGGAGCTGGGGATATTTCTACTGGGACCTGATAAGTTATCTTCAAATATTTGAATGACAGTTATTTGTAACTCCAGATGGTAATCTTTTTTTTTTTTCCAGTTTTTTTAAGATTTTTATTTAAAGTTTTGAGTTCCAAATTCTACTCCCTCTCTCCCTTCTCTGCTCCCGCCCCCCCCATAGTAAACAATCAGATATAGGTTGTACATGTGTAATTATGTAAAACATTTCCATATTAGTCATTTTGTACAAGAAGACTCGAAAAAAATGATAGAAGGTGAAAAATAGCATGTCTTCAGTCTGTATTTAGTCAATATCAGTTCTTTCTCTGGAGGCAGACAGTATGCTTCATTAGTCCTTTGCGATTGTCTTGGAACATTGTATTGCTGAGACTAGCTAAGTCATTCATAATTCTTAATGAAACAATATTGCTGTTATTATGTACAATGTTCTCCTGGTTCGGTTCACATCACTATGTGTCAGTTCATGTAAGTCTTTTTAAGTTTTTCTGAAATCATCCTGCTTGTCAATCTTTACAATACTATTACACTACGATTATATATCACAGCTTATTTAGCCATTCCCAAATTGATGGACATCCTTTCAATTTCCAATTCTTAGCCACCACAAAAGGAGCTGCTATTATAAATATTTTTGTACAAATAAGTCCTTTTCCTTTTTTTAGATGTCTTTGGGAAATAGACCTAGCAATGGTATTGCTGGATCAAAGGGTATGCACAGTTTTATAGCCTTTTGGACATAATTCCAAATTGCTCTCCAAAATGGTTAGATCAGTTCACTATTCCAACAGTGCATTAGTGTCCCCGTTGTCCTATATCCCCTCCAACATCCAACATTGTCCTTTTTTGTCATATTAGCCAATCTCATAGGTGTGAGGTGTGGTACCTCAGAATTGTTTTAATTTGCATTTTTCTAATCAACAGTGATTTAGAGCATTTTTTCAAATGACTATAGATAACTTTGATTTCTTCATCTGAAAACTTCATCTGTTCATATCCTTATCAATTGAGGAGTGACTTGTATTTTTGTAAATTTGACTTCAGTCCTCTATATATTTGAGAAATGAGTCCTTTATGAGAGATACTTGTTGCAAAAAAAATTTTTTTCCCCTAGTTTTCTGCTTTTCTTTTAGTTTCATTGGTTTGTGCAAAAACTTTTTAATTTTATATAATCAAAATTACCTCTCTTACATTTTGTAATGATCTCTATTTTCTTTGGTCCTAAATTCTTCCACTATCCATAAATCTGACAGATAAGCCATTCCGTGTTCTCTTAATTTACTTATGGTATTACCCTTTATGTGTAAGTCATGTACCCATTTTGACCTTATCTTGGTATACAATATGAGATGTTGGTCTATGCCTAGTTTCTGCCACACTGTTTTCCACTGTTCCCAGAAGTTTTTGTCGAATGAGTTTATGTTCTAACAGCTTGGATCTTTGGGTTTATCATATACTGGATTACTCTGGTCGTTTACTGTAATGTAATTTGTACCTGATTTATTCTACTGATCCACCACTCTATTTCTTAGCCAGTATCAGATTGTTTTGATAATTACTGCTTTATAATACAGTTTGAGATCTGGTATGGATAAACAACCTTTGTTCACATTTTTTTTTTCATAGATTCCCTTGATATCCTTGAGCTTTTGTTCTTCCAGATGAATTTTGTTATCTTTTCTGCATCTCTAAAATAATTTAGTAGTTTGATTGGTGTGGCACTGAACAAGTAAGTTAAGTAGAATTGTCATTTTTATTATATTAGCTCGGCCTACCCATGAGCAATTAATATTTTTCCTGTTAATCAGATCTGACTTTGTGTGAAAAGTATTTTATAGTTGTGTTCATATAGTTCTTGGGTTTGTCTTGGTAGGTAGATTCCCAAGTATTTTATATTGTCTATAGTTATTTTAAATGGACTATGTTGGTAATATGTAGAAATGCTGATGATTTATGTAGGTTTATTTTGTATCCTTCAACTTTGCTAAAGTTAATAGTTTCAAGTAGTTTTTTAGTTGATTGTCTAGGATTTTCTAAGTATTACATCATATCATCTGCAAAGAGTGATAGTTTTGTTTCCTCACTGCCTACTCTAATTCCTTTAATTTTTTTCTTCTCTTACTGCTATAGCTAACATTTCCAGTACAATATTAAATAATAGAGGTGATAATGGGCATCCTTCCTTCACCCCTGATTGTATTGAGAAGGCGTCTAGCTTATCCCTGTTACAGATAATGTTTACTGGTGATTTTAGATAAATATTACTTATCATTTTAAGGTAGAGGGTAATCTTAAGACCCATGGAAGATAGAAGTTAAAGGGAAGCATATCTTGGTTTAGCCTAAAGAAGAGTTTTCTAAAGTAGTTTGTCAACTACTTTGCCCAGGAATGAGTTCTCCATCATTAGAAGTATTGAATGATTTCTCTGTCAAGTATGTTGTAAAGGAGATTCCTACTTCTTACTGGAACATTAAACTAGATTATTTCTGAGGGCCTTTCTAACTTTAAACAGGGAAAATTTTGTTGTATGTGGGGGAACAGACTTAAATGTTAGAGAAAAGGAAGATGATCCTTATCAGAAATGTTCCTTGTTAATTTTCACCATGGTCTTGCCTTTTCATTAAAAACAAAAGAAAAAAACCTGCCCAATTCCCTGGAGAACAGGAAGGTGCTCAGTAAGTGAATGCTGATTCAGATTTACAAAAGTAATTTGTGTTTTTATTTGTGACTAACAGAAATCAGGAGAAATTAATAAAATATCATTTACAATAGTAACAATGCTTTGAATATCTGGGTATGCATTTCAGTTTAACATACTCCAAATGCCTTCCATAAGTGTGCAAAGGCAGTTGCCAAGATACACAATGAACCTATGTAAAGAAAATTATAAAGTGATTTTTATGCAAATGAACTAATTAAGCAAAAGGGATGTTTTATGCATCATGGCTTGGTTGAGGCCCTAAAATTAATTTGGGAAGTGTCAAAATTTTTACCAATAGCTTCAGTACAATACCAGTCAAAATGCTGACAGGTTATTTAATAAAATTAGATAAAGTTATAACAAAATTTATAAGGAAAAACATATCAAAAGGAGCTATGGAAAAGTGATAAAAAGAAGACTTATGCCCTGCCTTCTCCACCCAAAAAAGTTATAGATTGAAGATTCCATCAGTTCATACCATTTATAACCTGTTAGATAAATTTTAGTTGCTTGCAGCTTAGTTAGATTAAATAAGCCACAGTGCCTCTCAGTTATCAAAGAATTGTTTATCAAGCTATCCGGTGCTACGTTACAGAAGACAGGAAAGTAGATCAGTGGGAGAGAGGCAGCATGGCATAGTGAATAGAGAGGTAGCCTTACATGCCACCTCTGAGGAGTGTATACTGGCCATGTGACCCTAAGCAATCACAACCTCCCACCTCTCAGCAGCTTTCTAAGACTATAACTACAGGGAATGTGGCAACCTAAATTGATAGGGAGAGTTTCCTACCGTAAGAATTCCGTATCCCTAGATAAGTGGGATGGATTTAGGGAATCGATTAAATTAAAACCAAAATTTTATCTGAAAAACCTAAGATTGGGGAAAGAAATTCAGTAAAATTTATTAGGAAAATATCTATAGCAAAAAAAATGAATTAAAATCTGCATTGTGCACTGTAATAAATTTCAGTTTGATCAGTGATCAAATATAACTTTTTACCCAGAAAAGTGGCAAACAGTTGACAACAATAAGATTGTGTATTAACTGGGTTGTAGGAAATAGGGGCATTGCTGCCTTGAGGAGCTGTGGAGTGGTGCAGTTTTCTGAAAGATAATCTTGACCATAGACCCAACAGGTTACAAAATTGATTCTACTAGTTGGCCTGGTGATTCCACTGCTAAGAACTATTACCTCTCTATGGAAAAAAGGCATTCATAGCAGTTTTTGTTTTTTCAAAAACATTTCAAGTCTTGGGGAAAATGGTTGAAGTGAATTAATTGAATGTATTATTGATCCATAAAACATGACAAATGTGGAAAAAATGTAAAGTATTATAAAGGATCAGAACAATAGACCCTGATTATCACTACATATATTTTAAAGGCAGAAAATCTGATATATATATATATATATGGACAGAGGAGGACATAATAAGATATTTTGCCAGAGTGATGTAGGGAGAAGGATGTTGAATTTAGAGTCTGAAGACCTGGGTTTGAATTTCAGTAGGAACCTGTGTGACCATGGCCAAGGTACTTAACCTCTCTGGGCCTCAGTTTCCTCATCAGTGAACTGAGGGGCTTAGGCTACATGACCACTGAGGTCCCTTCTAGCCCTGCTTTCATATATTCAAGGTGTTCCAGAAGTCTTGGTGTCATTTTAAGCTTTAATAGCTTACACATGCACTCTTAAGTTTTAATACCTTAAAAATCCACTAAGACTTTTGGAACACCCCATGTAATGAGGCAGGTGTATTACAGAGTCACACACCTCTTACACACACAAGTAGTAGAAGACTGAGGGGGTGCTAGGAGCAGCGGCCACCTGAAGGCTTATCAGTGACGCTATTGGCTGCAATTCTTAAAGAATGCTGAGTTCTTGATGTAGGCACTTTCTCCATGGATGTGGATTGCAACTCCCTAGTAGTAGATAGTTTTCACCTCATTGATCAGATCAGCAAACACGTACTTACTGGGCACCTGCCATGTGCTAGGTATGGGATACAGAGCTCAGAACAACAATCCCTGTCTTCTCTGAGCTTACAGGTTCACAAGCACTTACAAAAAGTAAACTGAAGAGGAAGAGAGCATTAACGAATTGGGTGGGGAGGCAGGGCTTCACTTCAGTGGTGACACCTGAGCTAAGCCTGGAAGAAAATATGCAGGGTGAGTGAATTCCAGACACGGGCCAGCGTGGCTCCTACTCCACAGTTAATGTCCTGCTGGGGTTGTCTTTTCCATTTGTATCTGATCCAGTGCTTAGGACGGTTGTTTTCCATAAAGTGAGCACTTAATAACGGTTTTTCATTAGTTCATTCACAAGGAGGCATTAGAGGATTTTCATGGAATTTGAATATTTTTTTAAAATAAATTTTTATTGATCTTTTTTTTTTTTAACATCATCAAAATTTCTCCTGGCATCCCTCTTCTATTACCCTTCCAGAGGTAGATTTTTAAAGGAAAAAAAATTTTAATCAGCAAAATCAATCAATACATTAAAGTCTAAAAATATCTGCTGAGTACACAGATGTGACCCTGCTACCTTCTGCAAGGGACGAGGGTGCGGCTTCTCGTCTCTTCTTTGGAGCCAGACTTATTCTTTGTAATTTTGTAACATTTACTTTTGATGTAATCCTTTCCATTGACATTGTCATAGTCATTGTGTATGTTTCCTTGACTTGCCTTCACTCTGCATCAGATCCTGTAAATCCTTTCATGCTTCTCCATATTCATCATATTCGTTATTTCTTACCACACAGGAATTCCATTACATTCATATGCCACCGTTTCTTTTGCAGTTCCCCAGTCAATGGGCATCTCCTTTGTTTCCACTTCTTTGCTATCACAAAGGGTTCTGTTATACATATATCTTGGTGTGCATAGGGACTTTTTAAAAAAAATTATCAATAACCTCCTTGGGGTATAAGTTTAGCTGTGGAATCTTTAATAGTCAGCTGGGTGGTATAGGACAGAACATTTGGCCAAAGTCTGGAAGACCTGAGTTCAAATCCAACCACACAGCTGGTAAGTGACCCTGGGCAAATCACTCAACCTTTATCTGTCTCAGATTTCTCACCTATAAAATGGAGATAACAGCATCTACCTCACCAGGGGTGTTTGTTTTTTTGGTGTTTTTGGTTTTTTTAGCCAAAGACAAGGTTTATTAAAGATCTGCCATATTAGCCAGACTCTTAAGGAATCCGAGCACCTGCGAGCTTTTGGCAAGAGTGTAAAAATCAGAGCAGTGTCTGGATTATAAGAATCTGAACATCTTGACTGAGCACAAGGTGGACCTTATATACAGAAAGACTATGGGAGGGATCTAGGAGTGGCCAAGTAGTCTATGAGGTAATAGAAGTCCAGAGACCTAGATCACAGTGGTCAAGGGAGAATGGAGCCTAGATAGGATTAAGGCTGGGAAGTGGACTGGGGCAATAGGGAGGTAGACAATGGAGGGCTAGGCTAGGTTAAGGGTAACAGAATTGGGAGATTGTGTGTAGCCACAAAGAAAGGCTGGTTGATGGGATTATAGCTTTGGTGGCCCCCCCCCCCCCCCAGAGATTTGGCCAAGTGGGAAAGTCCAGGTTTTTCCTTTTTGGGGCCTAGATCCCATCCTCATCATTCCCCCCTCAAATGGGATCTAAATTCTTTTGGGGTAAGGGGCGAAGGTCTTTGGCCTCTGAAACTGCTTCCTGCCTCAAGGGGGTCCCAAAAAGGAGGTTTGACAAGAACCAAGCATCCAGGGAACGATGGGACATTGGCTGGTACCTGCTGTTTGCTACCAACTGTAGGTGAATGGCCTGTGGTCTGGAAGACACAAATCTGACGGAAAAGACTTGCAGGGCCCAGATATAAAGCAGGGACTAGATTTAGGGCCCAAATGAGAGGATAAAACATACTTAGCTCTGTTTGGATTCAGATAATTCAGTTTTCCAACCATGCAGTATCAAATCCATGTCATAGCCAGACTCAGGAATAGCCAGTGGGGGGGGAGCATTACCTTTCAAAGGAACATAATGAGGAAACTGAGCCAGGAAGATCGCGTCTTAGACTGAGGCTAAAATTGTCCTCTCAGGTTTTCTCAATGCTGACTTCCCACTACTTTCACATTCTCTCTGAGTAGCTTGTGGCATGTCTCAGATGGTGGATTATTGATTTATGGATGGATTATTATGATCCATTAGACAAAATAAAATCATGAACTTTCTTTTAACCTCAAATGGCAAGTTTCACTAATCACAGCTTAGGAAAAACTTTTCCAGGATTTACGTCTCAAATTTAAATTTGTCCTGGTGTAAAAAGCCAATCATTAGAGATTATTTCTATATACTTGCAAATTCTCAGCAAGTCAAAACCCAAACAAGCTTTTTGTCAAATTTACACATTAAAACAATAACCAATAATAGCCAAATTATTTCAGCAGTAACCAAATCGCGAAAAGTTGTGTGACAAACTGATACAAAAAGTTCACCAATTTGAAACATGAAACAAATTCATTCCCAATCAGGTGACTTCAGTTCTGTTAAATGCATTTCCAAATTACTTTACACAGAGAATCAACATATCATTAATAATTAAAACTACAACTTTAAAAGAGCATGCAAGTTGTTCTTTATTTAAAGAGCATTTTGCAATTAAATCTATATAAGTATTTTGTGTACTTTAGTGATTGATCCCCAGATACTTTATACATTTTGTAGTTACATTGAATGGGATTTCCCATTCTATTATTGCTTCTTGGATTTTATTATATAGAAATGCTGTTAATTTTTGTGGGATTTTTTTGTAGCTGCTACTTTGTTGAAGTTGTTAATTGTCTCAATTAGTGTCTTTGTTCACTCAGAATTTTCTGACTAAACCGTCATGTCAGCAAATGGGAGTGATTTTATCTCTTCTTTGCCTATCTTTATACTTTTTATGTCTTATTGCTAGGGCTAGCATTTCTAGAACCATATCAAATAATAGCAGAGTGGGCATCTTTGCTTTATAGCTACATTTATTTGGAAAGCTTTTAGTGTAGCCCCATTGCATATGATGCTTTTGGTTTCAGATATTTTTTATGTTATTAAAAAAAGGTCTCTCTGTACCCACACTTTGTAGGGCTTTTAACATAAATGTGATTTGGAATGCTTTTGTTTTTTATAATACAAGAATTGTGCTGATTGTTTTCCTATAGGCATATATCCAACTTGGTCATAATCAATGATTTCTTTGACAAATTGCTGTAGTCTATTTGACAGGATTTTTGAGTTATTCTTTAATGATATAAGTCTGTAGTGCTTTGATTTGTCCTTCCATGGTTTAGCAGTTAATACTATATTTGCCTTATAAAAGGAGTCTAATAGAGTGCTTTCTTAGTTCTTGAGAATGATTTGTGTAGTATTGGTACTAATTGTTCTTTAAAAGTTTAGTAATGTGTCACAGTGGATAAAGCACCAGCCCTGGATTCAAGAGGACCTGAATTCAAATCCGGGCACAGACACAAAACACTTACTAGCTGTGTGACCCTGGGCAAGTCACTTAACCCCATTACCTAGCCAAAAAAAAAAAAAAGTTTGGTAAAATTCTATGAAACCAATAGGATCAGGAGTTTTTTTCTTTGGTAGTAGAAGTTGAGTTTTCCAAGGAATAATGCCACACATTTATATAGTGCTTTATAATATACAATGCAACTTGTTTATAACACCAAATATGTTGGGGGTCAATAATTTGGAAATCTTCTGAGCACTGGCCACAAGAGTACCATAAAATGAGGACACAGTTTTGCCAATAAAAGCATTTAATAGGCTATAGGAAAAAGTATTAGCTCAATAATTGAACATTTATCCACAAAAGTATGAACATTCTAAGTGAAAGCCTATCAGGCATATGGAGATTCCTAGCTCAGTACAAACATGTAGATCTATTAAAAATGATTCCTATGTAATGGAAATAGAACCCTTAAGCCTAATTCTAAGAATATGACAGACCTATTTCTGGAAAAATATGACAGATTAATAATCAATACCTGTCCCGGTCACAATGGGGCCTTTCTACACATGTATGACCACATGGTCTCCGAACTCTTTGTTGAGAGAGAGGAAAAGAGAAAGCAAAGGAAAAGCTCGCCAGTTGATGCTCAGCCCACCAGAAGAGTAGCCACCTACTTCTGCCCACAGAGATTGTCATCAGCTACTGTTCTCCCTACTGCTTCATCCTCCAGGAGAAAACTGAGAGAGAGTGAGAGAGAGAGAGAGAGAGAGGGAGGGAGGGGGAGGAAGAGGGAGAGGGAGAGGGAGAAAGAGAGAGCGCGTTCTACTCCCCTGGCCAATAAAGAGAGAAGAGTAAGGAAAAGAGCACTAGAGTGAGGCCAAGTTTCTCTTCCTCTGCTCAGTGCAAGGAAGAAGGAAAGAGTGAGACCACATGGCAATCAATTGCTAAAGGGAAGGAAAAAGGAACAGAGTCAAGAGAATCTCCAGAAGACCTGGATCTTGAAGCCCCATCCATGACTGCTTGTTGAGTCTGATCACATGCTCCCAATCATGTTCCTTCTTCCAAGGATCCAAAGATGTTCCCCAGTTCCTTTACTGAGGATGAACTGTTATTTTATGCCAAACTGTGCCAGTCCCAAAAGTTCATGGAGTTGGTTTCTCTTTTTCCAAGGCAGAAGTCAATTTTGAATCAAGAACTTACCCAATTCACAGTAGAAAACTGTCCCCTACTGCCTGGAGCCCACAATACTTAATTCTATGGATGCTTCCTTGCTCCACTTCTAAACAACTTGAGCATGTCACTTGTAAATTATGATATTGTTAAGGATGGCTGGGCTGAGCTGAGGAAGTCTCTTATATTAACCGGTTGGTGGGTTGATGATTTCCATTATCATGCACACTGCATTTGACTAAGAAGGCAAGCTCCTAGTCTCTTAAGAGACAGGCTGGAATAAGTCCTTCCCTCTTCCCAGTGGCATGTCAACGATAGTAGTCATGTCCACCACATCAAAAAATATGTGTATGGATTTTTCTGGTTATACATGCATTAATGACCAGTTCTTCTGAATATAAGGACAGGAATTTCCTACTAGTAGGAAGATATAGGTACTTTTTATTAACACACAATCACAGTCATACTGAGTTTTACACGTGAAACATGACAACCAAATACAAATCAAAAACATTTCACAACCTTGAATTTTATGATTACATTTATTATTCCAGTCTGTGCTTATTAAAGCTCTCAATATTAACAGTGTGTTCTTAACGTTTTGCCCTAAGTGGTACACTGCAAAGTTCCCAATTCTAAAATAGTTTCTTTATACATAGGGAACATATCTTGTCTCTTCCCTACCAGTTGCAGTCTTGAAAATCTCTTGGTACTGATGCTCCCAGTAGAGAGTTTACCTACAAAGCTGGACTTCCCAGGCTCTCAGTCCAATGTGGAAGGGAATTCTTATCCCTGGTTTTCACAAAATTTAAAGGAACTTAATACTATGATCCAAACCTAATTTAAACAGCAGCTAACTCAAAAGGGTAACATAAGTAAATCCCTAGAAATACAATAACATAGTTTCCTATATAATTAATTCCCTTAATATTGTAACATCCTAATAAAAAAAACAGTGTTCCTGAAACTCAACATATCTCCAAACCCCGTGCATAGTCTATCTTTGGCTTAGAACCCAAGGCCAATGTATC
The DNA here is from genome assembly GCF_900497805.2 of Vombatus ursinus. Taxonomy (NCBI): domain Eukaryota; kingdom Metazoa; phylum Chordata; class Mammalia; order Diprotodontia; family Vombatidae; genus Vombatus; species Vombatus ursinus. The sequence goes on from NW_020954576.1 coordinate 25,310,984, forward strand.
TTCATTCATCAAAGATTAGACTCTTCCAAGACTGTAACAGGTAAAACCTATAGATTTTCCATTGCCTGTTTCAGTTAAAGCCAGTTAATCAAAACCCATAGAATGATTCCACTTAAATAAGCCAACTATAGCACTCAGATCCTCAGAGAGGATATTACCCTAGTGTTAACATAAGTATCACAATCTGTTAGATTCCTTCCCCAAGAGTAGCACACAGCCTTATAATATTTTCCAAAATATATTAAGAAAAAGTTTTTAAAAGCACAAACATAAATTTATAAACAATTCATATATAAAACAAAAGTCTTCTGTTACGAATTAAATAATATTAGTTCAGTTGAATACAGTTCCAAATTAACTCTAGGCACAAAAACTACATCATGCAAGTTTCTCCCACTTTTGAGGTTCCATGTTGATTGTATTAAAAAACCACTACAGAATACATTTATCAATATTTATGTAACAGGCAAGATACAAAGGTTGGGCACTGTTGTCTATCAATTGTATCCACAATAAAGATGATCAGCCATTCCATAGATAATAATATGGACAAGATGCATTCTCAAATCATATATATTAAATATGATTTTGTTTGCATTAAATCCAATTTAAATCTGAATCCAAACTACCCTATATTTAACTATTCCATATCTATTTGTATTTATTCTGTAGTTATATACTTGTTTCCCATTATAATGTAAGCTCCTTACAGTCCTCCTATACATCCTTTATACATCCTTATGTAAAAGGTTTAGGGGTTTTTTTGAGGGATTTTTTATTTGCCCCCCAATTTATTTATTTATTTTTAGTTTTCAACATTCACTTCCTCAAGATTCTGAGTTCCAAATTTTCTCCTCATCCCTCCCTTCCTCCCACCCCATGATGACCGGCATTCTGATTCCCTCTTCACCCAATCTGTTCTCCCTTTTATTCTCTACCCCCCTTATCCCCATCCACTTCTGTTTTCCTGTAGGGGAAGATAGATTTCTATATGGGGTTGGGTTTTTTTTTTTTTGCATCCTCAGCACCTACCACAGTGCCCAGCACTTAGCATGCTCTTAATATATGTGTTAATTAAAATATCAAATTATTCACTTGTCAAGAGATAGGATCAAATTGCTTAGACAAAAATATTATATGTGTATGAAAATATACACATGTGTATATGTTTATATATTTGGTGAATGGTCAAAATCTATAGTAGAGAGTTGCCATTAAATGGTCACACAGCTAGTATATATCAGACAGGACTTAAGTTTTTCTGACTCCAAGGCCATCCCTCTTTCTACTATGCCATGTTGCCGTCTTGCTTCACATCCAGTATTTAGAGTGTTCCAAAATTCAGGCTACTTTTCCCAAGTCCACACCAGGATTCTAGCATCTGTGAAATTCAGCTTGAAAACTATTGACATTTCCCCAATTTCCTGTTGAACAGAGACAGTCTCCTTTCCTAAGACAGTGTTTCCATTGCTACAAACTGCCCTGTGCCTATTTTCATTGGTTTAATGGTCTTTCTCTTTCCCTCCAGTCTTTTCTAGATTCCACTGTCCTTGCAACTCTTACCTTCTAGGTGAACCTCATGAGCCCTTACCATTGATGGGAATTGCTTTCTCCTTGTGGTCCAGGCATCTCACATTTAAAACAAGCATTTCTCCCAGCAAAGTTCATGGTTCTGTACTGATGACTTGGCCCCAGTTTCTTTGGCATCTTCCCCAATCTCCAACCCCAGCAATTTTTCCTCCTCCTGAGATCCAGTTTATCTCTTTTCCTGAAGCTAGAAGAACTGTATGTGGATTCTCTATTTTCTCCCTTTCTGTGGATTTTTCTCCCTTTCTAGCTTTGATCTCCCTACGTCTTGCTTTTTCTTCCTCCCCCTTTCTTCTCTGGTTACCCAGTGAGGTACACATTGTGATTAGGCTAGACCCCAGTCTAATGGAGTGCTAACCTTTGAAGCATCATGCCAATGAATGGAAAGAATGTCCTTCACATGGATTGAAACCCATACTCCGGAGGTGAAAATGTATCTATTACACTACTGAAGAAAGAATGAGTACACCAGAATCACCTTCAGTATCAATAGAAAGTGAAGTACCTGGAATTGGGATCTCATTCTTAAATTCCTGATAGCTTGCAGTCAATTGGTTAAGATGCTACTTTATACAGAAGTCACTTGCAACCTAGACTTCAAAGTGACCAAAGTTTATTTCACCTACCCAAGAGGAAAAGTACATGATGTTCTTTCCTTATGTGTGAGGCAGAAACCCTAAAATCCCAACCTACTGGGACTGTTTGATAAATACTAGTTCAATAAATTCTTAGGTCTTTTTGTTAATTATTATGAAAAAGATTCTGGAACTTTGAGATTTAAACCGTATGAAGATGACAGTGTGAATGCCACTATAAGACATATACCCTAAAGAGGTCAATTACAGAAGTAAAGGTCCCATATATACCAAAATATTCCTAGCAGCAATTTTTGTAGTAGCCCCAAACTGGAAACAAAATGGCTGCATATTAATTTGGCAATAGCTGAAAAAAGAAGAACCAGGAGAACAGTATACACAAGACTACAATAACATAAATTACTATAATACTACAAGACAAATCAGATTAAATGTGGTGACAATTCTTGGTCTGGGAAGTAGATGACCAACTCTGAAGGAATCTCAGTCATCTTAGACCTCACTAGGTACGGGACAATCAAGAGCCTGCTTTGAAGGAGACTCTAGACGCTTTCAGGCCTCAGCCTCCAGGCGTTGAGGGTGTGGGGCACAGCAGGGAGACTGCTCCAAAGGGAACTCTACCATCAGGTACCCAAATGGACTGGTAGAGAGATGAGGCTGGGAAGTTTTTACTTTTGAGGACTCAGATTAGACAGCCCATACACTCTGCAGCCCCCTTGCCTAATATTGGATGAGGCTCTGGGATGGGTGTAGAGTTTTGAGGTCAGTACAGCCCCCCGAGATCGTAATCGCCATCCTCCAACACCAGATATCACAGAGTTATAAGAAATCCTGGGCCTTTGGGAGTCTAAAGCAGTGAGCCCACTTTGACTTCATGCTAAGAAATTTCAGGATTCCAAAGGGTGGGCAACCCCTATCAACTGGTTAGTTCCTGTAGCATGGTGGTCAGATTCCTATGTCTGGCTTCCTTTGTCTCCATGATGTAGAGTGAAATGAACATCTTCTGAAGAAAAAATCCTCTACTCCTCTTATCTCTCTCTGAACTCTCATCTGGATCCAGTCCGGCTGCTTCTAAGGCCTCATTGTCCTTTGCCCTACCATTCTATCATGACCTTTGGAACTGCCCTATTATAAATGCAATCCCCGTTTTTCTTGTTTCTCTTCACTTCATGCTTCTTACTCTCTTATACTAATAGAAACCTGATCCCCCCCAAGATGCCACTGTACCCTTCTGTATCCTCTCCAGTACTGGGTGCTGCCTTGGCCCATGGAGTACTTACTCCAGGAGGAGGAGTTTGCTGCTCACTCTCCCTCCACCACTATCACTCAGCAGCTTATCCCTTGGAGGGTCACTAGCTCCAAAATCCTGATTTTCAGTCATCTCCAGGTCTCCAGGTCATTCTCATTTCTCAGAGTTCAGTATGTGGCTCACAACCTTTCTAGTCTATCCCCCCACCCCCAATACATATTGGGGTCCCTGTATATGTCTATGGCCCCTTGAGCATCCTGACCTCCTAATTCACCAACCTCCTAAAAACCTATGATTTATACCTTCATTCTGCCTTGGAGATACACAAGGCAGTTTATCCCTGTCATATGACCACTCATAACCAACCCACCTCTGAAACCAAAATTCCTCTTTCTGATCATAAAGTATCCTTCAATTTCTATGCCTTATTCCTCCTTCCTCCTAATTTTTACCCTTACTAAGTTTTCCAGAGTCCATCTACTCCTTCTAGTTCTCTCAGTCTCTTTTGTCCTTCCCTCTTGACTCTATGAGCAATTTGACCATAAACTATCAGCAACCCTAAATCCCAACTCTCTGTTCTTTTGATAGCTGAATTGTTCTCATAATTTTCTTTCCCTATGCTTATTCATCTGCTTCTGAGCACTGCTGGACAAAGTCACCTAAATATGCCAACCATTACAAATGAGCACCAGGTTGCTGAGACCTAGGAAAGTTCAGGAGGCTCTACATAGGCTCGTGGAGATTTGAAAAGACCTTTCTTGGGGTATAGAGAATCCTTGACTATACTGTTTACGGGCTTTGTTTGTTTTGGGGTTCCCATGGATCTGAGGTAGGTACTTCTGCCCAAGTTTTGGGGTTCCAGATAGAGGAGGCAGAGAAGTGAGAGTGAAATATGAGGAGACAAGTATAGGAATTAAAGAATGAGAGGAGAAACAGGCAAGCATGTGGCAGCAATGACCTAGAGCTGAAACCAGATGGATTCAGCAGCTGTGGCAGCTAAAGTCCAATCAAGAGGTCCTTTCTTCTTCCTGCTTTTCCCATAGCATAGTATTGGGTAAATTTCCAACCAGAGTGAAAATTCAATCCCATTTGTCATCACTTCCCACCCTTAGACCAGCTAGAAGTAGGGTGAAAGGTGAGGAAAAACAGCGATCTTAACTGCCATTTCCATTATAGCCTTTAATATTTATTTTAATATTTGAGTTCCTCTGTTATTTGATACTGCTCATAAATTGTGTGGCCACTAACTGATTTTGGTCTAAGCCTATAGGCTTGTAGTGAAAACTGAGAGAGAAATGTCCCCAGTTTTATTCCAGGATGGAACCTAAATCAACCGGAGAAAGACTTTCTACAGTTTTGGTAATTTGCTGAAAATATTCCAGAGCATACCTACTAGAATACCTTTAAATCCAGAGACAGAGGCAGAGCCAAGATGGTGGAGAAAAGGCAGGGACCTGCCTGAACACTCCCAAATTCCCCTCAAGATAACTCTAAATAATGCCTCAAAACAAATTCTGGAGCATCAGAACCTACAAAAGGATGGGGTGAAACAATTTTCTAGCACAAGACAACTTACAAGGTTGGTAGGAAAGGTCTGTCACACCAGGGTGACAGTGGAGTACAGTCCAGTGCAGGCCACACCGCTGAACCCTAGCAAACCAGGAGCAATTGGGAGTGACTGAATCAGCATGGGTAGCAGCAGCAGCAGCAACCGTTGACTTCAGAATTATCAATCAAAGGGGGTGGGACGATTGGTCAGAAGGAGATTATAGAGGTCCCTTTGCCGTCACCAGGGACAGGACTTTATTGCATTGCCCATTCTTGGATCTGGATTACAGTCCTGGGTCTCAGTCCCAGGGCGAGGAGGAGCATTAGCACACCAGAGCTTGCAGCAGCAGGGGAATGGGGACCCTGGTCATATTTCCAGTAGTAAATATCTCTCCTTGGATCATACCATCTTGGAAGAACTGAAAACTTACAGGTTCCCTAGGAGTATTTCTGAAAATAACTGCACAAAAACCCTGAAGCTTAGGACAATGCACCTTCCACCCCAGAAACAGAACCACATTTTAGCAAAGGGTTAAAAGTCAAGAAACAGGCTGGAAAAAATGAGCAAACAACAGAAAAAATTCTGATTACAGAAAGTTACTATGGTGACAAGGAATATCAAAACACACTCAGAAGAAGACAACAAAGTCAAAACTGCTACATCTAAAGTCTCAAAGAAAAATATGAATTGGTCTCAGGCCATACAAAAGCTCAAAAAGAATTTTTAAATCCAGAGGCAGAGGATGAATAAGAAGTTGAGTCTGGAATAGAGGGTTTTCCACATAACTAGGGCTTTCTATCTTATTGCTATATGATGCTGCATGTCTAATCTTGGCTTAACATTGTTGGTCTGCTGAATATCATTTTTATTTTACGCTTATTTGAAAAACTGGAGGCTGACATGATTGAAATGTATTATTGCGTAATGGGTGTAGGGACACATAGACGTCTCTTGATACTTGGTGTAGAAACAGGTTACCATTCATGTAAAAGTAAAAATTAAGGACATTATAAGATTATTGAAAAGGCCTATAAAAATGTGAAGAATTATAAAACATAGTAGGGTCAGACTAGGAGAAATCACTCAGGGGGTGTTTTGTGAATTTACAGATCTATTCAATCATTAAAAAGTCCTGATAACAGTAAGAGCTGGAGATATTACTTAGAAATTTATCTCTAGATCCCAATCTGAGAAGGAAGAATTGATTAAAAAACTGGATGGTGGGGGTGGGGAGAGCAGAGAAGACTTGTTAGTAGAAAAACTATACATGCCTAAATCGTAAAAAGATGATTTTTACATAGATATGGCCTCTGAGGTCTCTACCAAGCTCTGTGACAGATAACACTGAGTCTACATGGATATTATAGGTCCAAACTAAGAATCTTCTCAGGAATGGTCCCATGTCCCCTGGGTCACAACCATAAAAAGTCTAAATTATCATGTGACAGAATCACTACAATATTGGTACCTATCTGGTTATAAAAAAGTGGATAAGACAAACTTTTAGAAAACCCCAAAGGAGCAGCTTTAGTAATTGTGCCAGGATTGAAGCCTGCATGCTCTGCCTGTGCTCACATGGCAAGGGTGTTGGGAAGATCAGAGAGGCTCTCTGGAGAAGGTAGGACACATAGCAAGTTGATGCTCCATTCATCCAGCCTGTCATTCAGTACAAAAGTGGAAAGACCAACGATATGACCCATGGCAATGTTCAAGTATAGAGACTGAGAAAGAGAGGAGTAATAAAACCTAAGGAAGCTGATGGGGTCAGACGAGTGAGAACACTTCTGTGCTGCTGCATAACCAAGCACAGGTGCTATACCTTATCGATTTTGAATTTCGACAGAAGTTACTAGATTTGAGCCATTTGCTAGAATGAGTGAGGCAAATGGAGGATGATCTCAGTGTTGCAAAGAGGAATCTAAATTGGGAAAACCCAGTTTTGACTAGTCCTGAGCCATCTTTTTGTTTATGGACCATGAAAGCAAAGCAACAGAGCTGCCTGGATGTTACAGATTCAGAGGCTGGAGTCCACAGGAAGCAGGCCTGGTGAGAGCAAGAACCACAGACAAAACTATTCTTCTTGGAAAGATAAGGACAGAGGGAACATAGTTACAACGTCCCTAATACAAGTCCAGTATCAGCAGGATACAGCCAGAAAGGCAGAACTGTTTTCTATCAAAAAGGTGGATTATATGGCCATAAATATATTAGGTGCACTTGAGAGGAGGATTATGTCTTGGTTTGGAGGAAGCTGATGCCTTCAGAATACACACTGGAAAATAAAGGTTGGACCAAAGATGGAGGTCACTCTGGAGCCCCAAAATATGAAGCACAACCATTTAATCCTCAGTTTCTCATGGAGTCTATCCTGTCTATACTCATAGGATCCTACACAGAAGTGATAATGAAGACAGAGAAAGTGGAATGCACTGCCTTATTGGACATTGGCTCTTGACAGGTCATTAAATTTCAGTCATTCTATGAAAAAAGTTTGAAGAAAATACCTTTACAGCCTACAAAAAGACTAGAACTTGGTAGACTGAGTGATAGCCTGTCTTCTATTTGTGATACATCGGCGTAAGCTTGAAGCTTCCTTGAAGTTGTTGAGATCAACAAGAAGGTAGACACTGCTATGTCCACCTTCCCTAATTACTGCAAGACTGTCAGCACGGATTGCAACCAATTCTAACCTATTTAAAGTAATGTCACTGCAGACAAAAAAGCGGGAGCTGGTACTGCATACTGTGATCCTCCATGCGGTTATGCAGAAGCCGACAAGAAGAGGCAAACAATAGCAATCAATATCATTAGAGCACTGGCCCGGCCAGCTTAGGAGTGGATCCCGAGAAGTTCAATCTGAGTGACTTCCCCCAGCTGAAAGAATGGAAGGATTGGTCAGGGCAGAAGTTCAGCAAGAGGATGGGAGCTTTCTGTTTGAAGGAGTAGGATGTGGGGTATGCTTAAGGAACAACTCAGAGAGTCTGCTTTGCTGATTCGCTCCAGTTCCGGGGACAATCTGGGAAGATTCCTCTTTCTGTAACGGAAGACCTCCAAAACCACATGCAAGAACCGATGTCATCTTCATGAGAGGCCAGCAGCCTGCATGCATCACCAGTGGTGGTGGTACAGAAGAAGAATGGGAATGTCTGTAGATGACTAGACTCTGAACAGGAGAACCAAGTGGACCAGTACCCCATGCTAAGAGTTCAAGATGCTTTGGATAATGTTAGGTGGTCAGTGGTTCTCAGTGTTGGATTTATGTAGTAGATACTGTCAGATACTTATAGCAAGAAAAAAGAAGATAATTTTCATCTGCCCAGTTGGAGTGTATACCCCAAAGCAGTTTGCAGTACCCGTTACTTTCCAACAGTTAATGGAGACGGTGACTAGAGACATAAATTACCTTGAAGTGTTGGTGTGCTTAGGTGACTGTTTGGGGAAAGACATGAGGAGAGACTGATGACAATGTTAGATTAATCTAACTAAGCAAGGTAATCTGAAGTTTTCAGTTGATAAGGCCAAATTTTGCAGAGGCAGAGAGCAGGCCTTGAAATCAAGAAGATTTGGGATCCAGTCTGACCTCTGACACATAACGGATGTATGATCTTGGGCAAGTCAACTGTATAAGACTATAAGTGGCACAGTAAGAGCCAAACCACATTAGTAGAGGGAGTTCCTTTACCTGGGAGGTCCCTATACCAATGAAATCACAGGTCCAACCCTGGTCCTTTATTCAGTTTTGCAGAACATCTGTCAAATATGTGGGTCCCATAGTATCTTAGCAGCAAGGCAGAAGAACTAATCCTGTGAAGACAGAAATAGTCTTTAATTGACTGTGTCCTAAGGACCTTCAAGAGCTGAGTACTTTTCTAGTATTTGGTGGCTACTCTTGTGAATTTGTTAAGAGCCATCACACAATTGCTAAACCACTCAACAATCTAACTTGCGGATAGATAGTTTAAAAGAACGAAAGAATCAGAGGGGCAAGAAAGCTCAAACTGTTCTAAATCTCAGGAAGCCGTTTAGGGATTGTAGAACAGACAAGGGTGAAGAAACTTTCAAAGACTTGATTGTTTCCCACATGTACCAGTGCTGGCCTATGTAGAGCCAAGCAAGGCTTTTGTCCTGAGTATGGATGTGAGCCTAGAGTGCTTGTAACAGTCTTTTACCTAGAGTGATGATTAGTAGAAACTGGTAATATTCATAAGCAGAAGACTGGTTGATAGTGAGATTAGCTATCCCATAAACAAACTGGTACCCTTGACTTTGATTGAGCTGTCTCTGAAAAGTTCAAAGATTTTGGGTATGAAGTTAAATTACCCATGTGTACTAACAACAGTCCACTGACAGATACCTCAATCAGCACCAAGTTAGATGCTACGTGCCAGAGACAGGTAGAAGCATTTGCTAACTATGAATTCAAGATACACTAACGTCCAGGGGAAACTAATGTAGGTGCAGATACTCTGTCCCAAAGGTTACATGAAACTGACATATTTGTGATACCTAAAGGAACGAAGACTATATGTGATATCTGGGAAGCCGAGTCATCGTCAAATGGAAGTACATCTGAGAGTCTGGGACTTGTACCAGACAACATACCTGTGAGGTATACAAACCTCGTTTTATTAAGCCAATGCTTTTTGCTTCCCTTTCCTGTGGATAACTGGCAGCAAGAGCAGAGGGCTGAGGAAGTGAGACAAAAAATGCTGCAAAAAGAGATACAAGCCAAGAAACAAAGAAGTGAAGTTAAAGGACTCAAATTCTACTCCCAAGAAGACGCTTCACTATCGAGACAGCGGCAGAAGCAATGAAGCGCTGCCCTAGACAGTAATTCATCACAAAACATGGTTCTACAAAGCAATTGGGGCTACATAGTGTGGGTCACTCTATGGCCACGAGAGCGCTATATGATAGCTTGGGAAACAGAGGCTGAGAGAACCCCAGAGCTAGTGAACGACAATATTCCAGGCTTCAGGTGGCAGTGAGAGGCAGTATGGCATAATGGGTAGAGAGCTGGCCTTGGAGAAAGGCTCCCACCTATGGCATACTGGCTACGTGATGCTGGGCAAATCACTTACCTCTCAGTGCTTCAAGCAACTCTCTAAAACTCTAAGCTGTAGAGAAGGTGCTGACTTGCATCGTTAGAGAGCATTTCCTCACCTGGGAGTTCCCGGTACCAATGAAATCACAAGTCCGGTCCCTGTCCCTCTTCCTAAGATGGCAACAGATGTCATTAGGAAGTATGAGAATTATTGTATTCAGAGAAAAGCACGACAAACTTGTGCTGCATATTGGAAGAATATAAGCACCAACACTCCTCCAAACTTATTTAAATTGTCTATTTATCTCTGAAAAAGATAGCCATATCTTAGTGTTGACTGCTCACTTCACCAAATATGCTTAGGCACAACCAAGTAAAAACCAGAAAGCTTCCATGTTCTTAGAGAGGAAGTATTTCTCTGGGTATGCATTTCCTTCCAGGATACACTCTGATCAAGGTAGACTTTGAGAGCGACCTAATTAAAAAAAATATTAGCTTTGGTAAGCTACAAGAAGTCTAGAACTGTTCCTTACCATCTCCAAGGAGATGAACATGTTACAAAAACTGAGAGATGAGAAAATCAAAATAGATTCTATTTTGTAATTGATTCAATTGAGTCAATCACTGCTGACACTTTATGTAACTAACTGCCTACGCCATGTTTCTTTGTCTTCGACTTAAGTTCGGAAACTCAATCTTCCTCTCTGAGTTATGTTTAAAAGTTGCTTCCCTATAAATCACTTTAATGAAAAGAAACCTGTTATTTCTATACCATTTACTGTCCTTGTATAATGAGAGGAAATGTTATCTATAAATCATTAGTTATTCTTGCAGGTGGACTAAATTAATCAGAATTTCCTAGCAAGATGGACAGAGAAGTTGTTGCCAGCCCCACTCCAGATTTCTATCCAATCATGTTGTTCTGCATGCCTATGATGCTTCTGACTATTGTAACAAATCGTGTAGTCTTCACCATCTATGATGCGGACTTCTGTTTTTTGGATGCTTCTCCTTTTGTCTATAAAAATGATGTCAACCCTCATTTGAGGTTTTAGCTTGCTAAGGAGACTGGGACCCTGTTTATATTGTGCTTGAAGTTTGTGCCTCAGTTTATCTTAATTTCAATTGCAACAGTTGGCAAACCAGCTAGGAGCAAGGGAGGGAGGCCAGTTCCCTGGGCAACCTCTTGAGAGGACCCTCTGAAATGCTCCCATGGAACTTTTCACTGAGGGATGACTGTACTGGGGACCTAATTCTCCCCTCAGCCCCAACTCTTCTGAGTCAAGGTAAAGCCTGTTGCTGGCAGAATGTGTAACAGGTACAGGGTTTAGGTAAAGATAGATGCAGCAAGTGGTACATAATAACTGAAATTCTCTGAAGATTTAGATGAATTGTGGGTTCTTAATTTGATGTTTTTCTTATAGCTCTATTGGTTAAAAAGACCAGCACCTATAAGGCTTGAGCAGGTTTTTCACCACATGAACTAAAGAAGGTTGTACTAAATTGTACTGAGTAATTTCTACAAGTAACTTGGAACCAGAGAAGCATATCTTCAAAGAGGAGCCCTCTTTAGAGCTGCCCTGAGAAGGAGACTTCTTCCACAAATGTCCAAGAGATCTTTCCAGGGACCAGAAGACAACATGGGACATCTAGGACCCAAGATGAAAGGTATTGATCAAAATGACATTGCACGTGGGTTATTAGGATGCAAGATTTGATGTCATTTAATGGTGATGATCATAATTGTATTACTTTGACCTTTTGTTCATAGTGGTTATGTTTGCTGAGTTTTCTTGGTTACCTTGGTGACATGTAAATTTCCCCTCTCAAATTAGTCCATAGTGAGCCTTCTAAGTAGTTTGAATCTCTCATTTGAAATTGAGAAGTTGCCTCAGGCCTCAAGTGAGTTCATCTTTCCCTTCAGATTGAGACAGATGGGGGCAGCTGGGTGGCGCAGTGAATAGAGCACCCACCCTGGAGTCAAGAGGACCTGAGTTTAAATCCAGCCTCAGACACTTGATACTTACTAGCGGTGTGACTCTAGGCAAGTCACTTAACCCCAGTTGCCTAGTCAAAAAAAAACCAAACCAAAACAAAACAAACAGATTGAGACAGATTCCTTAGCTATTCTTACTGTGGCTCAGGAAGAGGCTTGTATTAAGATTAATCAATCTTGTTGTTCATACATTAACCAGTCAGGAGAAGTTGTGACAAATCTATGTTTATTATTGCAGTCACAAGCACCCACCCCAAGTAACCTCTGGTGGAATCCTTCTTCTTGGTTCACTTGGTTACAGGGAAACGGCCTAATAGCCACTCTTGGTAAATGGGCCTTTATCAGCCTCTGCCTTATAACCCTGTTTAAACTTTGTATTAGTTGCTGTGTTAAAGCCTGTTCCAAGCTTGCACCAGGAGGCTTATGTTAGCATGCAGTGTTGATGTTGACTATGTTTAAATTAGCTTGTAGATAATATATAGATCACTTTCCATGGGAGACATGTCTCCCATTGATCAAAGGCGGGAATTGAGAAAAGCAAATTGATTATATTCTGTATCACTGCTGACACTTTACATAACTAACTGCCTAAGTTATGTTTTGTCTTTGAATTAAGTTCAGATGTTCATAGATTCAGAAGTTTAGTCTTCTCATCTGAGTTATGTTTCAAAGTTCAATTTCCCTATAAATCACTTTAATTAAGAGAAACCTGTTATCTCTGTACCATTAACTGTGCTTGCACAATCAGAGGAAATGTGTCATTTGCATACTGTTAGCTATCCTTGCAGGTGGACTAAATCAGAATTTCCTAGCAAGATGGAAGGAGGAGTTGATGTTAGACTGCATTCCCTATTTCCATCCAATCATGTTGCTCCCCATGCCTATGATACCTCTGATCATTATAACTACTCATATTGTCTTCCCCTTCTATGATGATATTTTCTATTTTTTGGATGCTCTTTCTTTTGTCTAAACAAATGATCTGTCAGCCCTCAAGCCTTAGCTTGCTGAGGAGTCTGACGCCCTGTCTATTGGCAAATTTGCACTTTGCTAATAAATTGGTTGTGCTCAGTTGGAGCTTGTGCCTCTTTGCCTTAATTTCAATAACAGCAGAGGTGAACAACAATCTCAGCGGAGTCAACGTGTGGCATTTCTAATACAAATTTACAACTCCACTAGAAATGATACTTCTTGATGTTTGGGTGAGAGCCAAATCTACCAACTGATTTGTATTTTGGAGCCTTGGAAAATGAAGAGGACACACAAATTCACAACCAGTAAATCCGTCAGCTGAGATAAGTTGAATAAAGTCTTCCAACCAGCTATGACTTCAGTTCAGAAGAGTCCTGACAGAAACGAATAATGGGATGCTGCTGCATAACCTTGTTCTCAAAGAACTTCCAACACGGTGACAGAGTTTTGTTGAGAAACCTTAGCGTGTAGGCAATACACATGTTAGGGAGTGGATCGATGGAAAGTCACGCTTTATCAAATCATTGTGACACTGAGTGACCGGCCAGTTCATAGAGCACCCACCACTGTCTGAAACTCTTTTATAAGGGCAATTAATTAAAACTATCTATTGCCTAGAGGAGAGATAATTTGAGGAGCAGGATTAGTTAGCTAAGCAAACTTGGAGCAGAAAAGCCTGCCTATCAGCCACAGAAAGAATGAGCCAAATAATAGTTCAGAAGCTGTCATTTCAAGTGAATAAGATACTGCATGCTGTAACCCAACAACTTTGACTAAGACTGAGGAGTATTCAGATTCAGATGGGGAAAAGGCGGGAAGACTGAACCCAGACGCAGCACATTTCATGCCTAGAACCTCAGCTGTTGAGTTTCCTAGAGTACAAAGGTAATCCATTTAATTTAGAAATACAGCCAATGTGCGTAGGTCCCCAACAATTTCAGGTTCAGGAATGTAGACCTAGCCTGGAGATCTGATGATCATGATGATTATGCCATATCATCAACTCACTCAGATACCGATGTAGACAAGCCAGTAAGTTACAAAAGAGCTAGAACTCTAGAACCTGGAACCGAAGTGATTTAGGATGTTGCAGAAGGAGGCCAGAGGACAATCCTGATGCTTGCCCCTGTAATGTATGCCTTGAATTTAATCGCCTACGTGGGTATATTTTGATACATGTGTTAATTATTGCTGATGTCTTGTATTTACTGTAGCAAAAAATAGAAGCGTGATTTGGTACTATTTGCACATACATTAACAATTATACATGTATTGTTACTAAAAAGGCCTATTGATATTGCTGATGCTAGAGTTCTCTTTTTTGGTTGTTTGTGATTATTTGCAATTGGACTCTGGATATGCATGCACTGTTATAATGTGTGCATGTAAATGTCTTGAGGAGGAAAGTATTTCTGGGTTGCTAAGACTGGGGAGATTCAGGAAGACCTGCTTAGGATCACAGATACTTGGAACACCTTACCAGGATCCAAGAGAATTTGGAAGATCTTCCCAGGTTATTAAGAAGCCTTGGGCATTTGGAGGAAGCAGCAGGTTTTGTGGTTCCTATGGCCATGATAAAGGGTCTTCTGCCTACGGTCTGGGGCCTAACAGGGGAAGCAGGGAGGTGAGAGTAAGACACAAGCAGATTAGTGTATAGACTGGAAAGTGAGAGGAGAGAAGATGGACTCACACCAGGAGTGTACCAGAGTTGAGATTAGACAGAACCAGCAGTTGTGGTGAGTTTGAAGTCCATTCAAAAGCTCCTTTCTCTATTCTGCTTTTCTCAGCGCACAGTGGGGGGAAAATTTCTACTCAGAGCAACAATCTCAATTCCTTTCTTGGCAATTCCCCCTGAGACCAGGAAGAGTAGCCTGAAGGAAGGGAGAAAAAAGGTTACCTTAGTTGTAAGCCCCATTGCCCCCTTTAACACTTTATTTAAATGTTTATCTTCATTCCTTTGTTATTTGATACTGCTAATAAATTACGTGGCCATTGCAAACGATTTATGTTTAAAACTGGAGATCTGGAGTTCAAGATTGAGAAAAAGGAAGCTAGTTCATTGGAGAAGAGATTTCTCAGCTTTTTGCTCTGGGGTGGGGGCCAAGCTAATTAAAGAGTTTTTGTAATTCTGGTTCTCTACTGAGAATATTCAAGAGCATACTCTAAGAGAAAATTTAATAAATGATCCAGCCAGGATCTGAGAGTGGTGGAGGTTGACCTGGTTGTCCCTGAATGTTGACACTCAGTATGGACACTTCGAATTACCACAGATATTATCTGATCTCAACTGTTCCCTCGCTGGTAACATCTTTTTATTCTTCCCTTGTTCGCTCTGTAACTCTTCTCTACTCTTTGGAGTAGTTACTCCAAACTCTTCTCCTATCTTACACCCTTCCTACATCACCTCCTCTTCTCTCTCTCTCTCAGCTGAGCACGATATCTCTTCCATTTATGGGCACACCATTCTCAGTCACTGCCTCCATTTCCTCACCACCCCCTCGCCTTTCTGCTCTTCCATATTTAATTTCCCTTCACATTCTCTCTGTAACAGCTCCTGGACACAACCTCTCCTCTCCTTGCCAAAGCACAGCTCTTTTATATGTGGAACGCATTCCCCTCTCACCTCTCACCTTGCAGAATTCCAATTCCTTCTAAGCCCAGAATAAGTAACACCTCCAACAAGAGGCCTTTCTCGATTTTCCCCATTGATAGTGCTGTGGCCCTCTTGAAATTACTTTGTAGCTTCATTTTTTCTTACCTGTGTATGTGCTGCATCCCTGTAGGTGAACATAAAGGTTCTAGAGAGCAGGAACTAGTTCATTTTTGGTCTTTTTTTATCTCCAGTGCTTAACCTAGTATCTTACACATTAGACACTTCATAAATGTCTGTTGGATTGAATTGAACTGATGAGGAAACACTTCCCTCCTCTCAGTAGAGAGACAGTAGACTGCAAATATTGTCAAGTCATTTTCACCGTATTGATTGGTTTTACTCATTTTTCTTCACTATAAGGGAAGTTTCCTCCACAGAGTCCTACTCTGATGACTTGTTATGAAAGGGAAATAATTCTGTGCTCTTTAAGTCCGTGCCAGTAGAATGCAAAGCTATGCCAGAAAGACTTCACAGACTGTCCTGACAGACAACACTTGCTTTCTGAGGAGCAATCAAGCTAAGGACAGAGAGGCTCATCACCACTAGGGGGGGCCATTGGGTAATGAATTCTTTGTTCATGGCCACCCATGAAACAAAGAGAAATTTTAAATGTCTCCTCAGTCCTGTCGTGTGGTCCCTTCTGCTTCTGCAGTGAAGATAGCCAAATGGCAAAAACGGAAGCAGAGGGCAATAAGAATTACACACTTTTATGAGGCAAAGCAAACACCAAATAACATCACAATTATAAAGCTGATAATATTTTAACAGACAGAAAATGACTGGTTATTGATGTGGGAGTCATCCCCATATCAGTTGTCAGAGCAAAGATCAAATCAATAACAAACTAGAAAAATACAAACAAGAGGATACAGGATAGAACCGCAGCAACTCCAGTAAATAAGATGCTGGGGCCAAAAAATTGGAAAATGGAAAAAAGAACATTGACAGACCGTCACCATTTCCTAAACAAGTGTAACCTGTATAAATTAATTGTCATAACCCAGAGACCAAAAGTACTGAAAAATCACCTTCGCCAGAAAACTCTTGGTCTCCTGGCTAAGAGGAGAAAAGAGCTGTATACAGGTTTAAGCTAATTTGTAAAATCTTACAGAGAAAATGATAGCAGGTGAAAAGCAGAATTGCTTCATAAACCAGCAAAAGTCAACAGATAGAACTTAGTTTTACCCAAAACTGAGTGACAGCCCCAACTAACCACTCTTTTTGAGTGCATTTAAGAATGAAACTAGGCAAAGCACTTCCAACAGACAAGAAAGGAAGATTTTTCTAACAAACTATTTTCTCCACCACATTTGGACTTACACATCAGAGTCCTAGATATGCCTGTCATATGAGAAATTGAAAACACTTAAAAACAATGGGAATGGCAACTGGACTAGTAGACTAAGTTTAATACAGGAGAGCTCTGTGTTAGAGGCATCACATTTTGGGGGGCATTAAGGGATCAATTCTCAAGATTTGAGAGAAGGATTCAAATGCTGAAGAAAAAATATTAGAGCTGGCCTTCTCTGCCTTTATTGCTAAGGGCCGTGCCAGACCGCAGGTGAGGTCTGCAGAGCTGCTGAGGACTTTGTCAATATTAACTATGAGGCCATAGAGAAAAGAAGAGGGTACAGACAAGATTGTGTAGCTAGGTGGCACAATGGATGGCCAATAAGTGGCACAATGGATGGCCAATAAGTGGTGCAATGAGTCAGGAAGACTCATCTTCACAAGCTCAAATCTAGCCTCAGACACTTACTAGCTGTGTGACCCTGGGCAAGTCACTTAACCATGTTTGCCTCAGTTTCCTCATCTGTAAAATGAGCTGGAGAAGGAAATGGCAAATCACTCCAGTATCTCTGGCAAGAAAACCCCAAATGGGGTCACAGAGAGTCAGATGTAACTGAAAACAACTAAACAACAAAAGACTAGTTGTACTTTGATAGAGCTACTTTGTCTTAGAACAGAAGAAATATCCTATCTGGACAAGACACTTTGAATAAGTTTTTGGATATTTTTGCTTTTCTGCAAGTTCCTTATCCACATGTTAGAGAGCCAAACTGTTCACAAACAAGCCACTTGGAGACAAATTACTCTCCTTGTGGTAACTTGAGAAACTGAAGTTTGTTGGAAACCAACACCACTGTTTCCACCAGAACTTGCTGTTGAAGGCACCGGCCACACCTAACAGCACAACATGAAAGATCGCAACTGGCTTCTTCCATTCCAGGATTAGTCTACTAAGTCCTGGCAAAAACGGACTGTTCTTTATTAGCCAAATGTTCTTTTTTAAAACTATGTGAAATTCATTCCTTTTCTCCTGTTGTCCAGTTCACTGCAGAAGTGCCATAAACCCAGGCTTTGTGGAGACTGATACAGCTTTAAAAAAAATATATTAAATCCCTAGAAGCAACATTTGTGGCTGTCCTGAAGAGCCCTGGAATTTTATTTGTATAACATGCCTTTAAAACACTCTGATATTGAACTTCTGAGCTTACTACTTTGTTAAAAGGTGACTGCACCAAGATAACAGTGTAAACCCGATCCATCTCAAGAATGGAATTCTTTATTCATATAGTGCTCCATGGGCACTCTCATTAGTTCAGCATAACATCATAGGAGACTCATGTGGGGTTAATAATATAAAAGCACTTGCCTCCGTTCAATAAATAATGAAAACTGCCTCAACTTTTGAGCCTTCTAAGACAGGACAATAAAAACACTGTTTATTTTTACTTGTGTTTACTTGTGTTTTCCTAACTACTCAGATGTTCTGGAAGTATATGTGTGAAGAGATATTCAAATTATTTTTAATGAATTAAAAATATTAAAAATCACCATAACTATATATTACTAGATACACATACATTACTAGATCACACATCACTAGATACATTTGACTAAATTAATTTTAATACATGAATATCATAATTTTATAGTTGCAAATATTCATTGGCTTCTTTGATCATTCCTATTCACTTTTCCTTTTATATGGTGGTAATTAGTAATATACTATGTTTCCTCTAGTTCTTTCCTCACTTGGCACTGTTTCATAAAGGTCTTTTCAGATGCCTTTATATTCCTCATGTTCCTTTATCTTAATTATTTGTTGATTTCACTGTATTATGGTAGGCTATTACATTCAAGTACCACAATTTATTTGACTAACCTGTGGTAGGACATGTTGTTTCCAGTTTTTTTTTTAATTACAAATGATGCTATTAAAAAAAAAAAAACACTGAAAGAGTATCAGCAACTTCCAACCCACATGCCTGTTTTGCCATTTCTACAAATTTTTATGAGAATCATCTTCACACGTCAGAGGAATCTTTGGTGAAGGTTTGAGAAGGTAAACAGGCAGGTTTTTACCAGATTCTATAGCAGATCATAATCACACAATTGTCCAACAAACATGAGATTCCATTAGCTTGTTTTTTTGGGGGGAGCGATATAAAAAAGGTATTTGATTAGGTAGAGCAAAAGGCCTTAAAAGTTCTCCTATAAAGGTTCTAACGTACATGTCAAATCATACAAGATTTCTTGAAAGATGTAGCAACAGAGATAACTTTGTTGAGCACTTCTCTGATCGTTAATCTCAACCAAGCAATAAAAGAGGGACACGTACGTCCACCAAAAGTTTTTGACACTGCCACGGACAATGTCTAGGGCAGAGTACACATGGAAGAGGGATTCCTCATATATATAGTGATATCCTCCATATATTCCTGTTTGTGAACACTAATTGCATCAGTCCCTGAATGACTGCAGTGCCTTCTAAATTAGATCTATAACCACTCAAGAAAGTATGGCTTAACTATCCACACAGAAAAAATCAAGTGGATGAAGAATGCCTATTCTCCAGACTGTGACAGGCAGTTCTATGGATAATCTGTAGCACTAGCCCATCAGAATAGCAGCGTGGAGAAATGCTACAAATAGACAATAAGCTCAGACCCGGAGTTAAATGAGAGGAAGAGAGAAAACAGGCTTGTCATTGGGAAATTGTGTAGACTTTTTTAATGATCCCACATTTTTCCCTAGAACAAGGGCCCATAATTTTCATATCATTATCCTTTTAGGGATTCTATATGGCTTTGAGTCATAGAATACCCCAGTCTCTGAAGAATTAAAACTGAGGGACAACCAAAGGCCAGTGGGGAGATACATAGCGGCTACGACCAAAGAAGCGCACAAGAAAAATGGCACATTATAAGGAGTGTATGACTGGAGAAAAGATGGGCCAGTCACATAGCAAGAGTGAGGATGACCATTTGCCCATTCTTGTCTCTGCACCAGCAGAAGAACTCCCAGGATGCTGGATGGATCCCTATAATGGAATTATGGAAGCACAAGGACACGAGTCACACAGGCGGGACAAGAATGGACAGGTTGAAATCTGTAGAGTTGGGGGAAGTACCCATCTCAACTACATCACAGATCCATCCAAGTAAAGGAGGGTTCTGGGTGTGTTTGGGAGTGGGGGGTTTATTGAGAATTAATTGTGGTTTAAGAACAAGAAGCAGAAATGAAACTTAAAAAAAGCCCCACCAATGTCTAATTCATTGACTTCTAATTCATCAACTACCTTTGCCCCTTCCAGAACAAGTGACTATCTAGATCAAACATGTCATGAAACCATTAATAGAGTTAAGTTCCATAATGAGATACAATAAATGATGATATCTTTATCTGCTCTCTATTGCCTTGGAGGACTCTCCCAAGGATCAGTAATGCTAAGTGTCATCTAAGGAGCTACTACTGAAATTCTAACAAAGTCCATTAAAAAAAAATCATTGTCAAATCTAGACGAGTGGTTGCTATAGAACTTAAAAGTGATATTATTCACTCTAAGCAGCTCATTTACCATCTTTGGGCATTGTGGCATATTGGACAGAGTAGATTTAGAAGTCAGGAAGACCTGGGTTCAAATTTCACCTCCGACCTTTTACTAGCTGTATGACCCTGGGCAATTCACTTAACATCTCAGCCTCAGTTTCCTCATCTGTAGAATGGGGGTTGTAGGTACTACCTACGTTGTAGTACCTACCTCAAAAGCTGTTATGAGCTCAAATGAGATAATGTAAGTAAAATGCTTTGCACACTTTAAAACACTCTATAATATCTGTTATCATTCCCATTGTGATTGTTGTTGTTTTTAGAGTTATCTTATCCTGAGCCATCCAATTCAGATCACCAATGATGGCAACTGAGCACAGTTCACCATTCCATAAAACTAGGTCAAATGAAAATTAGGCATCTATGTTCGTGTAATTTCTTTCACATACAGTAAGTGGGTTGGAAGTTGCTGATACTCTTTCAGTGTTTTTTTTTTTTTAATAGCATCATTTGTAATTAAAAAAAAAACTGGAAACAACATGTCCAACCACAGGTTAGTCAAATAAATTGTGGAAACCAGAAAACCCAAGGAAGACATCAGACTTGCTTTAGAACTCTTAGAACCAACTGAATAGAAAAGTCATTAGCATCATTGATCTCCTTGTTTCAACTGATCTCAGAAGAAAAAGTCAGGTCTTCATTTCCCACCTTTACAATGCTGGAACTCATGTTGAAATAGCTTGTGATAACAGTAAAGACTTCTACAAGAGGACGATGGGGTCCAATTTTGACTGTAAAGAAATGAAACATAAGAAAAATGGCATCTCTGGAGAAAGCTAATAGTAACACATTAACATCCAATTAGAACAAATGTAAATTTCAGCTAATAAAGAACTCTATAAGGCATCTTATGAATATTCTGTGTAATCGATATTGTTTAGCATGATGCCCTTTTTATAATAATGATGGCTAGCATTTACATATAGCACGTTAAAATTTACAAAGCATTTTACAAACATCTCATTTTATCCTCATGACATCCCTGGGAGGTAGGTGCTATTGTTATCCCTCTTTTATAGATGGAAAAACTGAGGCAAAGAGGGTTAATTGACTTGCCCAGGATCATACAGCTAGTAATTGTCTGAGGCCAATTTGAACTCAGATCTTCCCGTCTCCAGGTCTAGCACCCTATCTGCTATGCCACGTAGATGCCTTTGAAAGATTAAAGAATACTATACCTGTAAATGTTTTTTCTCTCTCCCTCATCTTTCTTCCTTCTCTTCCCCCGAAATCTTATCAGTGCCCTAGGCAACTCTGTAATAAGACTATAGTTGTAGGACTTGCTGATTTACACTGATAGTGATTTTCCTCACCGAATTCTATCCACCAATATACAATACACAATGTACAGGTTAGAACCAACAAAAAAATCATGGTAAACTATCCTTCTTTTCAGTGGGCGGCTGTTCAGAATTGACAGACTGCTAATATCATGGACACGTGGTGGCCCCAGGCTCTGCACCACCACCCCAGCTACACAAAGGTGCAGTTCAAACAAACTTCAGGATTATCTGCTGAGGCAGAGTGAAAGTATTGATACAGTATTAGTATCTTTTAGTATGTGTAGCTTTTGCAGGTATGTGCTTTTGTAGCTAAAGTGTTGGACCAGAAATTGATGAGCCATCTGCCCACTTGAAATTAGTGGGACTCTAAACTGAACCCTTCATAATTTTGGACAGTATCTCTAATTCTGGTTGCCTTCAGTTTTGTTCCCTGTCAAGTATTGACATAACTCATATATCACTAGGGCAGCTAGGTGGCACCAGACCTGGAATCAGGAAGGAGGACCTGAGTTCAAATGTGACCTCAAATACCTACTAGCTATGTGACCCTGGACAAGTCACTTAACCCTCTTTGACTGAGTTTCCTCACCTGTAAAACGAGCTGGAGAAGGAAATGGCAACACACTCCAGTATCTTTGTCAAGAAAACCCCAAATGGGGTCATGAAGAGTCAGACACAACTGAGCAACAACAAAGTGTTGATTTAAAGGTTTAGGCACAGAATTCCAACCAAACTTCAAGTTTTAAAATAAGTTTCCATCACTTGGGGGATGTCTGTGCTCAAAGGTTAATTTTGGTATTGTAACGTAACAAAACTGATGAGAGAAAAAAAAACCTCACAGACTGGCAAGATGTGGACGTATATTCTATTCTCCCACACGGCTTCTTGGAAGACCAAATAGAAGCATAATGTTGATTTGATAAGAACCTCCAAATCCATGACGTCTCTCTTTAAATGGCTTCAAATTATTTCTGCATTGCAAAGGAAAACCAAACTCTAAAAACAAATAAGCAAAGAAACAAATTAATTAAAACTTCCATAAACATGTTTCCATTTCTGGTACACTTAAGCGGTTGTTCTTGCCTCAGCAGTTCAGAGTAAGGGCTCTCACCTCCTTTAACTAGCATGAAGTGGAGACTCTCCAAGACTCTTCCTGATGTTAAAGCATCGGAATTGGGACCACGGAGTTAGCGTCTAACATCAGTTGGTCTGAACAATTCTTTAAACTATTCTTTAAAATTTTCAGTTTCTGCCTTGAATTCATTATGATTCCTCTCCAGCACCCAACACAGCCCGTTAAATTTTAACTGAGATTCAAATTTAGGCTGTGCTAATTCAAGTTTCCATTTAATCTCCTTTAATTCTGTTCTTAGTTCTTGCCTTTGAACCTCTGCATTGTTTTCTGAATTTCTGACTGTTTACAAATTTTCTGAAACTCAGTTGCAAGTTAGTGCATTTGTTTGCATTGATTAAGAATTTTTTCTTTTTGATGTAGTCCAGATAATTTCTTAACTTTTTGCTTTTCTATTTTCAAATCACATTTTGTAAGTTCCAAATGTGTTGTTAGTTTTTGCTTCTTTTTTCACCCTACTTTTGTTTCTTTTAAAAGTTAGCTCGTTGTTCACTTGTGTCCTACTCTTCACGACCCCATTTGGGATTTTCTTGGTAAAGATAAAGGAATGGTTTGCCATTTTCTTCTCTAGCTCATTTTACAGATGAGGAAACTGAGGCAAAAAGGTTAAGTGACTTGCTCAGGGTCCCACAGCTAATAAGTGTCTAAGGCCAGATTGGATCTCCTGAAGAAGAGTCTTCCTGACTCCAGGCCCAGCACTCTATCCACTGCACCACCTAGCATATACCTCTCTCTAGGGGGCTTATTTATTCTTTCATATTTAGGCATGCTACCCAAAAAGCCCCTGGGGCCTTAGCCCCCTTTCTGGTTTGACCTGAGTTATACTTCTTTTCTTTTTTTTTAATTTTTAGATTAATTTATTTATGTTTAGTTTTCAATATTCACTTCTATAAGCTTTAGAGTTTTAAGTTTTCTCCACCTCCCTCCCCAAGATGGTGTGCAATCTGATATAGGCTCTACATATACATTCTTATTAAACATATTTTCACATTAGTCATGTTGTAAAGAAGAATTAGAACAAATGGGAGGAATCACAAAAAAGAAGAAAAAAAAAAGACAGAGCAAATAGTATGCTTCAATATGCATTCAGACTGCATAGTTCTTTCTCTGGACATGGATAGCATTTTCCATCATGAGTCTTTGGGAGTTGTCTTAGATCCTTTCATTGCTGAGAAGAGCGAAGGCTATCAAAGTCAGTCATCACACGATGTGGCTGTGATATCTTCTATGACACTTCTGGAGCACAATTCCTCCTTATTTAATGGTTGCTATGTATTCACCCCACTGTGCCCTTTTTCATTGACCTCTGGGTGACTTGCAAAATTCTTAAGAACCTGTGACTTAGGAGCAGCTAGATGGTGCAGTGAATAGAGCACCTGCCCTGGAGTCAAAAGGACCTGAATTCAAATCCGGTCTCAGACACATACCAATTGCCTCACCTAAATAAATAAATAATGAATGAATAAATAAATAAAAGAACCTGTGACTTACAGCCATACAGAATTGCTAGAAGAATGTTGGTATATAAAAGACAGGCACTGTTTCAAGGAGAAACCTAGGCTTTTTAAAAGACTACACAATTTCCCAAAGACAAACCAGTTTACTCTCCTCCTCTTCCCGTTTAATGATGGGCTAAGTTCACTATATATTTGTCATATCTGTACCAGATATGTGCTGATGGAACAGCTCTCTGGTTTGTCCATCAAACTGGTTATTGTAGTCTAGACAATGGGCATTCTTTATCTATGTTTGGATAATCAGGCCAGACTTTTGAGTGATTGTGAATCCCATTTGGGAAGTTATGCTGTGTTCCAGAACTTCATGCAAACGACACATTAGCATCCACAAATAGACCTCAGCATTAACATTCCATGGGTCTCAGTTTTCTCACCAGTAAAATGAGAGGATTGGTGAAGATGGACCCTGGTATCTTCTAGCCCAAGATCTATGATTGTAAGATATACAAGGAACTCTCTCTTCCCTTTGCATTCTGTCCTAGACATCCTCCATGACAGTGGCAAAAACCATTTATGAACATATGTCTCCCAGTTTTATGTCTCACTTGATATCACCAGAGGACCATTGAATATTGATCTCTGTTGTTACATCCTTCAACAAATCTCATATGATTTGGTATGTGCAAGAGAAACATCTTGCTGGTGGAAAGTCTTTAAGGTAGAATTTTGCTTTACCAAATTTTTTTTATAGTCACATGCTTTTCTTTTTTTAAACAGTCAACAAACTATAAGTAAAATAGGTTCTCACATTCTCTGCATCTTTCATCAGTTGTATGGCTGTATTCTAACTAGTAGACAGCAGATTCTTAATAAATGCTTGTTGATTAATTGCCATAGAATATCATTTGTGAAAACTTGCATATTCCTTTTCCATACCATCATCAAAGATATACTTAACATGTGTAGATCATTCCCTTAAAATTTTTTGTGGAGCTGGGAATGCAGGCATATGGAGTGGTAGTTATATTTTCTCATTCACTTCTTTTTTTTTTTTTTTTGTAATGCTAAGGACTTGTATTTTCCCCAAGTGCTAGAAAGTTTTGTAGAATTTCTCACTTCCTTTTCCTTCACCAAAGATGATGGCACATAAGGAATTATAATAGCTTGCATTTACATAACACTTTCAGTTTTGCAAAAGGCTTGACAAATACTATCTCATTTGAGCCTCACAACAACCCTAAGAGATATGTGCTATTATTATCTCCATTGTACAGATAGAGAAACTGAAGCAGGCTGACATTAAGTGACTTGCTGTCCAGGGTCACACAGCTAGTAAATGCCTGCAGTAGGATTTGAACTCAGGTCTTCCTGACTCCATTCCAGTGTGCTATCTGCTATCACTCATCTACAAATATATTCGACAAAAACTACAGATATTTTCATGAGGGTCTTTGTGCAAATGTTTATAATGAGCATCACAATAAAAGATGACTGAGTGTCTGTTGCATGAAATCATGATTCTTGTTGTTGTTTTAAGACCCATCATAGGGGGCGGAGCCAAGATGGCAGAGGGAAAGCAGTGACTGTCTTCAGCTATCTCCCAAAGCCCTCCAAATACATAAAAAAATGGCTCTAAACAAATTCTAAAGCAGCAGAACCCACAAAAAGACAGAGTGAAACAAATTTCCAGCCAAAGACAGCCTGGATGGTTGATCAGAAAAGTACATCGCGCTGGGTAGGGAGAGGAGCGCAGTTCGGCGTGGGCGCGCAAGCCGCAGCAACCCTGGAGCAGGACTCAGAGGACAGAATCATGGGCAGCTGTGCCGGTTTCCAGACTTCTCAACCCAGGAATGCCAAAGACAACGTGGAAGGTCAGTGGGAAAAGTCCATGACTGCGGTGAGAGAGGAGCTAGGTCTCAGCCACAAGTCTCGAGTGTGGCCTGGGGCAGCGACTGTTTCCTGAACTTCCAGCCCATAGACTGAGGGGGAATCAAATGGCTGACCAGAGGGGGATTGCAGGGATCTCGTTGCCAGTGCTGAGGCAGGAATCTCTTGCTTTACCGGTGCTTAGATCTGGGTCACAGTTCTGAGGGGCGGTCCTGGGGCTAGAAGGAAAGCTGGTGTGGTGAAGCTTGTTGTGGCGCTGGAGAGAAAATACCTCACCCTTTATCATACCACCTTGGAAGAACTGAAAATTTACAGGTCCCTAGAAGTACCTCTGAAAACAGCTGTACAAACCCTCAAAGCTTGGGACAGTACACTCTTCACATTGGAAGCAGACTTTTACCTTAACAAAGAGTTTAAAACTCAAGGAATTGGCCCAGGATCATGAGTAAGCAGCGCAAAAAGAGTCAGACTCTATTATCTTACTTTGGTGACAAAGAAGATCAAAACATACAACCAGAAGAAGACAACAAAGCCAAAGCTCCTATATCCAAAGCCTCCAAGAAAATATGAATCAGTCCCAGGCCTTGGAAGGGCTCAAAAGGGATTTTGAGAAGCAAGTAAGAGAAGTAGAAGAAAAACTGACAGTGATACAAGGAAATCATGTAAAACAAGTCAACAGCTTGCTAAAGGAGACCCAAAAAAAACCTGGAGAAAATAACACCTTAAAAAATAGCCTAACCCAAATGGCAAAAGAGGTCCAAAAAGCCAATGAGGAGAAGAATGCCCTAAAAAGTAAAATTGGCCAAATGGAAAAGGAAGTCCTCAAGATTACTGAAGAAAATACTTCCTTAAAAATTAGAACAGAGCAATTGGAATCTAGTGAGTTTATGAGAAATCAAGACACTGTAAAACAAATCCAAAAGAATGAAAAATTAGAAAACAATGTGAACTATCTCATTGGAAACACAACTGACCTGTAAAATAGATCCAGGAGAGAGAATTTAAAAATTATTGGACTATCTGAAAGCCATGATCAAAAAAAGAGCCTAGACATCATCTTTCAAGAAATTATCAAAGAAAACTGCCCTGATATTTTAGAACCAGAGGGCAAAATAGAAATGGAAAGAATCTACCGATCTCCTCCTGAAAGAGATCCCCAAAGGAAAACTCCTAGGAATATTGTAGCCAAATTTCAGAGTTCCCAGGTCAAGGAGAAAATATTACAAGCAGCCAGAAAGAAACAATTCAAGTATTGTGGAAACACAATCAGGATAACACAAGATTTAGCTGCTTCTTCATTAAGGGACCGCAGGGCATGGAATATAATATTCCGGAGGGCAAAGGAGATAGCATTACAACCAAGAATCACCTACCCAGCAAAACTGAGTATAATTCTTCAGGGGAAAAAATGGTCATTCAGTGAAATAGAGGACTTTCAAGCATTCTTGATGAAAAGACCAGAGTTGAATTGAAAATTTGATTTTCAAATATAAGACTCGAGTGGAACATGAAGAGGTAAACAGGAAAGAAAAAATCATAAGAGACTTATTAAGGTTGAACTGTTTACATTCCTGCATGGAAAGATGATATTTGTAACTCATGAGACCTTTGTCAGTATCAGGGTAGTTGGAGGGGAAAAAATTATATGTATGTATATATAGATATAGATAGATAGAGGGCACAGGGTGAGTTGAAAATGAAGGGGTCATATCTGGAGAGTAAAATTAAGGGGTGAGAGAGGACTATACTAGGAGAAGGAGAAAGGGAGAGGTAGAATGGGGTAAATATCCCACAAAAAAAAAAAACAGAAAAGAAAAGGCTCTTACAGTGGAGGGGAAACGGGGGAAGGTGAGAGGGAATGAGTGAATCTTATTCTCATAGGATTTGACTTACGGAGGGAGTAACATACACACTCAGTTGGGTGTGGAAATCTGTCTTACCCTACAGGAAAATAGGGGGAGAAGGGGACAAGAGAGCAGGGGAATGATAGAGAGGAGGGCAGATTGGGAAAGGGAGTAATCAGAAGCAAATACTTCTGAGGAGGGACAGGGTCAAAAGAAAGAATAGAATAAATGGGGGGAGGGGCGGGATAGGATTAAGGGAAATAGAGTTAGTTTTTCACAGCATGTCTACTATGGAAGTGTTATGTATAACTGCACGTGTATAGCCCGTATTGAGTTGCTTGCCTTATCAATGAGGGTGGGTGGGGAGGGAGGAAGGGAGAAAATTTGGAACCCACAGTTTTAAAAACACATGTTTAAAAAAAGATGTTTTCACATGCAACTGGGAAATAAGAAATACAGGAAATGGGGTACAGAAATCCATCCTGACCTACAGGAAAATTGAAGGGGAAGGGGATAAGAGAAGGAGGGGGAGAGATAGAAGAGAAGGCAGACTAGGGGAAGGGGTATTCAGAATGCATGTCATCTTGGGGTGGGGGAAGGGGCGAGATGGGGTGAAAATTTGGAACTCAAAATCGTATGGAAGTAAATGTTGAAAACAAAAAAAATAAATAGAATCATATCGCCCTTAAAAAAATAAAATAAAACAAACAAACAAACAAACAAAAAGACCCACCATATAATCAAATCCATAAGTTTATTTGCCCTTCTACAGAGAACCTGGGTTCGTCCTTTGATTTAACTGCAACATCCTTTATAACAAGAAAGGAGAGTTTGATACAATCCAGTTCATTTAGTAGTCTGTCCATGCACTGATCTCTAGACAAAGTTTGCAGAATCACATGAATGTTTACAGATGGTCTCAAAACAATGAGTTTCTTTTCACCCTCTGTCCCCTTTTCTACCACTCCACCACTGTCACCATGTTGTATTTTTCTTTGTTTCATGGGTTGCAATAGCTAATGAATTTTTACCAAGTAGCCAGGCTGCTAGTACTGAGCCTTTCCTTATTTAGGCTAGTCCTCCTAAAACAGAGATTGTCTGTTGCCAGGACCATGGAATGGGATGGTAAAACATTTATTAAACACGTACAGTGTGCCAGCCACTATGCTAAGCACTCTAGATAGAAATAGAAAATTGAGACAGACTTTGCTCTCAAGCAACTCACATTCCAAGCAGGGATCACAACATGTATTGGAAGGCTCTGCTATAGGGCAGGTGGGAAAGGCTAGTGGAACTTAAGGAGCAATGGCAGGGAAGATGGGAAATCAGCGTGGGCCACCATTTTACCAGAACCACATTTGGTTCTCCTTGCTCTCTGGCTAACCACCCGTTGGAATGAAGGTAATGAACTCCAGGGTCAAAGTGGAGCA
>NW_020954576.1:25340568-25372541 GCF_900497805.2 Vombatus ursinus
GTGGGCCCTCAGGATACCTGTTGGAATGTGAGTGGCTGCTAGCTGGAACAGAAGGTCCACAAACCCAAAGCCTTTCCAGAATGGTAGAAACTATCTGAGTTTGCACTCCTGGACATAGCCCTCATGAACCCAAGGTTACTTCCACTTAACGATGAAGGTTTAAAGGATTTTGAGAAGGATCTCCAATTTATAAATGAGAAAGCAAAGGCTTGGGGTGGTTACGTACTTGCCTATGATCATATAGATAGTAAGTATCTGAGTTGGGACTCAAATTGTCCTATCAACTCAGGGGCAGATGGAAAAGGCTAGTGGAACTTCGGAAGCAATGGCAGGATAGACGAGAAGTCACAGTAATCCATTATCTTACCAGAAGTGTGGTAATCCAACTAGTGTGCGTGGCCATGCTCTAATTCTTTCTCTTATAGTCTATGTTCTTTCTATTCTAGCCAATAGGCTCTTTTCTTTCTATTATAGCCAGCTATACTAATATAATAACTAAAAATGGTATTTCTGATCACAGGTGGAGAGAATATGTGACCACAGGAATGTTTCCGTTTTTAGTAGCACTTTTCCCCATGTGGATGTCCAGGGTGCCCTACATGGGGAAATCAAAACAGGGTCGTCTCTTTGGAGAATTTGGGGTTTGCCTCTAGTGTTAGGATTTCATGCTAGCATTTGACCCGTAGAGGGTGCTGTCTGCTTTAGTAATCTGTAAAGGTTGTGTTAGCGACAGAGCTTTACAGTCACAGTCCGGTATCCTTTCAGAGGTGGTTGGGGTGAATGAAACCATCGTTGATGTTCCTAGAGCATAGCTCTGATCATGTAAGTCTTCTGGTTAAGAAGGTTTAGTAGCTCCCTACAGCCTCTAGGATAAAATGCAAAGTCCTCTGTCTGAAATTCACCGTCCCCATCTGGCTCAACCCTATCTTCCTTTTGGTTGCTCCCACTCGTAATCAATGTTCCAGACAAACCAGCCTCCTGGTTGTCTCTTAGTCAGAATGTTCCATCTGCTTTTTCCAAGCCTTCGTCCATGCTGTCCCTGATGACGGGGACACTCTCTCTTCTTACCTTCCTGTATTGGAACCGCCAGCTCCCTTTCAAGTGCAGGGTCCTTCAACAAGCCTTTTCTGATTTCTCCAGTTGTTAATGCCCCAACCACATTACTTTGTATTTATTTTACATTTATCTATGTTTACTTATATGTTGTACGTGCTCTATTTCTCTCCTCCCCTTCTCCACTCTCCCCTGCCCCCTCCAGGTACAATGTAGGCCCCTTAAGGGTAAGGACTGACTTGTTTCTGTCTTTGCATACTAGTACACTGTCTGGGACACAGTAAGTGCTTAATTAATACTTGTTGAATTGAATAGTAATAGTAAACAGTGCAGCCAAAGGATTCAGCCATTGGTTGGAGAGAAAAAGACTTAAATTTCATTCTATACACCTGCCAGAGGCTCCCTGAATGAAGGTGAGCATATTCCTTGCTCTTTTTTTTTTTTATTTCAGTTTCTCAATTAAACTCAGTATATAACCGAGTTGGATTATTTGATAAGGATAATTAGTCATCTCCTTTTGTTCACCAGAGAGCTTAATGTAGACTTGTGGTTTTTGTCTTTTTAAAATCTAGAGACATTTTTATTTTTAATAAAATTAAAAAAAAATTTAACATTTACTTTTTAAAATTTTGAGTTCTGAATTCTCTTCTTCCCTCTTGCTCTTCCCCCACCCATTGAGAAGGCAAGAAATGTGAATCAATTATACATATGAATTCATGCAAGACATATTTTGATATTAGCCACGTTGCAAAAAAAAAAAGTCAAGAAAAATAAAGAAAGTGAAAAAGTTATGTTTTAATATGCACTCAGACTCCATCAGTTCTCTCTCTGGAGGTGGATAGCATCTTTCATCATAAGTCCTTCAGAGTTGTCTTGGATCATTGTATTGCTGAGAACAGCTGAGTCATTCATAGTTGATCATTTTACAATATTCATGCTACCCCTTTTTAAGGATCATGGGAGTGTACTAAACTCTCAGAATCCTATCAATAATAAAAAAAAAATAAAACTTTTCTCCAAGAGAATAAGAAAGGTAGGGTGCTGAGGGAAGACTGAAGAGAGCCAAGCTATGCTTTTTCTAGTTTAATCCTCCTACGATGGAGTGGAAAGGTAATGTCCGACACATGGATCAGAGTGCAGCTGAAGGAGAAGATTAAACAAGTCAGATGTCAAGTAGTGGAATGAAGCCTTGTGTCTGGTGTATCTGAAAAGTGTCTTTTAGACATGTATCACCTTGGCAACAGGTTTATTAAAAGGGAAAGATGATTCTAGACTTCGCTCTGTCACTAACTAAACCTTCAGTTTTACATGAAGAAGATGAAGAGGTTGCATGGCAAAACCTCTGAGATCCTTTTCAACTAATATTTTATGACTACATT
Source organism: Vombatus ursinus (assembly GCF_900497805.2). Lineage (NCBI taxonomy): Eukaryota > Metazoa > Chordata > Mammalia > Diprotodontia > Vombatidae > Vombatus > Vombatus ursinus. The sequence continues at coordinate 25,343,001 of NW_020954576.1, forward strand.
ATGAATGGACATATAAGAGACTATTGACATTTGACATGTTACCGGATGGTGATCAGTGAAGGGACAGCTTTTCTAGGGCTCATTTCGTAGGCCCTCACAGTCTTTGATCTGAAAAAACAGCATTGCATGGAGTGAGCCCAGTGCTGCCATGTGCTTTGGGTAGGAAGCTTCAGAAAGACCTCCTCTACAAGCCAAGGCCTTCAATGTCTCCTCTGTCTCAACTGCTCACAAAAATGTCCAGCCAGGCTCTTGGTGGCAGCAAAATTCTCTCTTGATTGTATTATAACTTTCTATGTTTATCTCATATTTCCCTCTGAATCATTCAAAGGTCTGTATAAATGTTTCTCGTCTAAGCTACTATATAACCCAAAATTCTTATAGGACAGTGAAACTTTCCAAAGGAGAGATCAGTGATGCCTGGTTTTCCTACAAGTAGATTGAAAGCTCCTTAGCAGCAGATTTTCTCTCTCTCTCTCTCTCTCCTCTTTATTTATCTTTCTCTTCCTTCCTTTCTTTCTTTGAATCCCTAATACCTGAAACAATTTCTTACATGTCACAGGCATCTAATAAATACTCATTAAATTGAATTGAATATAACACACTTTGACCTAGAAATATGGACTCTGTGATGGTTCCACTTAGAAAACCCAGGAGTAAGTACTAGCTCAGTTATGCACAAACTGTATGACCATACCCTTCTTAGCCTCCTTTGTAATGAGCTTTCCATCTATAAAATATGGGCTTAATCAATCAATAATATCAAGAATCTCCCTGATAAAATTTGTTGTATTGGTCCAAACTTATGATTCCATAGGTACAGGGAACTCTGGGTACATAAACTCTCTCTCTCTCTCTCTCTCTCTCTCTCTCTCTCTCTCACACACACACACACACACACACACACACACACACACACGCACGCACGCACGCACGCACACACACACACACACACACACACACACACACACTTCAAATCTGTAACTCACAGTCCCAAAGAGTTCCCTGGAGCACCAAAGGTTAAATGACTTGCCCAGGAGTCACAGAACCCATCTATGTCAGAGGCAGGACTAGTAGCCAGGTACTTACTCCTGACTCCAGGTGCGCTCTCTACTCAGCTCATTGCTTCCCCACCACCAAATTCACCTTCCTCCAACAGTGGCTCCTCATTACAGAATCAAGTTCAAATTCCTTGGCTCCACACTTAAGGCCTGGCAGGATCCCCTCCCTTTGTAACTCATACTCCCCTCTAGGAATCTTCTGGTCCAGCTGACCTGGCAGAACCGTCCCTTGAACTCAAACCTTGCTGCCTGCCTTCTCTCATACTACCCCTCCCTGCTGCTCTCTCTAACTCTCTCCAATGATCTAATTTTTGCTCTTTCTTCAAGGCACAGTTCAAATCCCATCTATCATTACCATTCCAGATCTTTCTAATCTCTCCCTTCTCCGAGCACTTATGGCCTGTACCATTCACAGGGCACCTAGCATAGGTGTCCTTTTATGATTAGTTCTCTTTTTAATCACACTCTTTGTTTCCCCATTTAAGTGGACATCTTCTTGAGAACAATTATTTGGTCCCCAGTACTTTGCATGATTGCCTGAGTAGAGAAAGGAGTTGCTCAGTGAGTATTTTTTTGATGGTAGATGATATTATGAGCGCTGAATCGGTTTCCCAAGTCCTCATTTAGTCCTTTAAGATAGGCCCAAAGGTAAATAAAGGATCCATGGCTGTCTCCCAGGAAATACTCATCACCAGGAAACTTATCATCCAGGGACTGCATCAGTGTTAGTAGTCATACCTCATCAGTACCCTCATTAGCCTCTGCCCTTCTGAATGGAGGGCTGGAAGATGAAGTCAAAAACCCTTCCCAAAACCTGCATTTAAAGAGGACTCATGGCCTAGAGATCTCTTGCCAGCTGAACTCCTAGATTTCATAAATTCCTCAGGAAAACCCACAGTCAATTATAGACAATTTATTGTATATTTGCATGTGTACCATATGATATATCCCCCTCTGCTATATTTTATGTTCCATAGGGACAGAGATTGTCTTATGTGCCTTTGTATTTTCTCTTGTGTATCTTGTTCTGTGCAAATTGGGCATTTAATGGTTGTTTGAACAAATGTATAGGGAAGGCATATCCAATCAGAAGAAGACATTTCCCATGGGTCTATGGGCCTCATATGGGCTTCATATGGGCTATATTTTCCAGAAGGTCTAGGAGAAGGGTGGGTAACCTGCGGCCTCGAGGCCACATGTGGCCTTTTGACTGAGTCCAAGTTTTTTAGAACAAATCCTTTTATTAAAGGGATTTGTTCTGTAAAGTTTGGATTCAGTCAAAGGGCCTCACTTGAGGAACTAGAGGGCCGCATGTGGCCTCCAGGCCGCAGGTTCCCCACCCCTGAACTATATGATGTTGGACAAACCACTTCAGCTTTTGGGGCTTCAATAACCTTCCCTTCAGAATTAGGAAGTTGATTTTAGATCTGAGTAGTGTCCCACTATTCTTTTCATTTCCAAATCTTTTGCTTACCTTACTTTTGCTGTGTAACCTTCTGGCTCACTAGATGTAGAGACCAAGAGAAAGGGCACAGGGTAAGAGCCAGAAGGGCTGGACTTTTGCCTTTGCTCCACTTCTAACTCCCTCTGAGACTCTGGACAAGTTAGGCATTCATCCAGGCCTTCAGTTTTCTCACCTATAAAATGAGAAGGTTAGACTAGTGAGGTCTTTTCCAGCTCTAAAATTCTGAATTCTAGATCTGGACAATGTCCTCCATCCTGCCACCCCTCCTCTACACCTTAGATCTTTCCCTTAATTATGTGACCTCAAGGTTCATTGGTAGCATGCTATAATGGAAAGACAGGTCAAGAGTCAAAAGACCTGCATTCTAATTCTGGATCTGCCATGTACTAGCTGGGAGACCTGAGGAAAATCATTTTTACCTCTCAACCTCAAATTCTTTATCTGTCAAATGGAGGGGTAGGGGGTGCCAAGTAATATCTGCTCAACAAAAGTCGCAGAGTTGTTGCAAGGATAAACTGAGATGATGGATATGAAAGGTCTCTGGAAAAGAGTTAAAAGTGCCACACAAACATAAGGTCTTATAAGAGGCTATGGCCTCTCCTTGCCCTAATGTCTTGATGAAATGTTCTGCGCCCCCACCCCCTTTAACCCCTCCACCCCTGATCCCCTGCCATTAGCTCCTTGTCCAGCTAATCTCTATCATTGCTGGATCCAAATTTCCTTTGAGCTGCCAGGGAATTGATGCCTGGTTCTATAGCTGATGACAAAATGGTGGTGACAAAATGGTGGTATTGCTTTCCCAAGAGGTAATATGGCATGGTAGAAATATCCTTGCGTCAGAAGTCAGAAGACTTAGGTTAGAATCTTGGCTTTGCCATTTGCTACTTGTATAACTATACTCAAAGCTCCTAATTTTAAGCCTTAATTTCTTCATCTGTATAATGAGGAATTAAATTAAATAATTTCTGAGGCCCCTCCCAGATGTAAAGGCTATGGCTCTTCTCCCTCTTTCCATCCCCACTCCCCCATTCTTTCATTCACCCCATCCCACTCACTTCCTGCAACGGTGGTAATAAAAGCTAAAAGGAAAAGCACTGTGTTTGGAAGCACCCTCCCAGCTAAGGTATTAGGCATATCAGATGTGATATATTATTAAGACAAAGCAATGAATTCCATCTCCAAGTGATGTACCAAGAAGGTCACTAATGACCTCAAGAACTATTCTGTGATCATAATTCAGTAGAATTAGCTAATTTTTAAAAATAGAACTCACGCCACAGGTTATTTCCTTTTGGATGACTTTCAAAACTGTCAGCCTCAAAACCAATCCATAAACTCTTAAATGTTTAGTATTACTTTAGCTAAGCTCCCAAGTGAGATCCTAGGAAGGGTAGAGAGGTCGAGCCAAGAGGCTTTTTAGAGCTCTATTATCAGGGAAGAGCTTCTGGGCTCAGCCAGAACTTTGACAGGCCCATGACTGGGCTAAGAGTTGGGGTATAGGGTGCTAAGAAATGACCTGGACAGACACAAGACAACCTCTCCTCCTAACCCAGCTGGGAAGAGGTTAAAGTAGTGTCAAAAAGCATTTATTAAATGCCTACTATGTGCTAGGCACCAAAGAAACAAAGAAAGGCTTTCGAAGAGCTCACAACCTAATGGGGTAGAGAATACGCAAGTAACTATGGATATAGATATGTGATAGATCTATGTCTGTGGATATATACAGGATAAATTGGAAAGAAGTCACAAGAAGGGCCCTAGCATTAAGGGGAATCAGGAGAAAGTGGGATTTAGTTGAGACTTGAAGGAAGTCAGAGAAGTGAGTGAAATCAGGAGGCAGAGTTGAGGAAGGAAAACATTCCAGGCATAGAGGACAGCCAGTGAAAATACATGGCATCTGAAGATGAAATGATTCATGCAATGAAAAGCAAGAAGGTCATTGTCACTGCATCACAGAGAGCAGGAAAGGGAGTTGAAGTATGATTGGAAATTTAGGAAGGGGGCTGGTTATGAAGGACTTTAAAAACCAACTAAAGAATTTTATATTTGATCCTGCAGGTAATGGGGAGTCGATGGAGGCTATTGACATGGAGGCGTGTGTGTGTGTGTGTGTGTGTGCCTGTGTGTGTGTGTGTGTGTGGAGTGACATGATTGGACCTATGCTTTTAAGAAGATCACTTTGATGGCTGAGTGGAGGATGGATCAAAGCGGGGAGAGACCTGAGGCAGGGATATCAATAGCTATTGCAATAGTGCAGGTGTGAGGTGATGAGAGATTGCACCAAGGTGATGGCAGTGTCAGAGGGGGAAAAGGAACATATGTGAGAGATGTAGTGAAAGGAGAATCCATTGGCCTTGCCAACAGATTGGAAATGGAGGATGAGTGTGGTAAAAGAATGAGGATTCTAAGTAGCAAGTCTGGGTGACTGGGAGAATGGTGGCACCCTAAACAGTAAAGTTAGTAAGAGAGGGAGGTTTAGAGGAGTAAGATAATAATTTCAGTTTTGAACACATTGAATTTAAGATGTCTACTGGACATCCTTGAGATATCCAATATGGCAGTTAGTTGGAAATGTGAGGCCACATGTGACCTTGGATTTGTTCTGTGAAGTTTGGATTCAGTCAAAGGGCTGCACTCAAGGTCACAGGTTCTCCACCTCTGGTAAAGAGGGAGAAAAGAAGGCCCAGGATAAAGCCTTGGGAGATACTAAGATGAAAGAAACAAGAGTGAAGTCTGGGAAGATAGAAGAATGGTAAATGAGGTAATGAGATCATTGTGTAAGTTGCTTTGCACACCTTAAAAAGGCATATATGAGCTATCATCATTGATATTAACACTTTAATTTTGATTTCATCACAAAATACAAAATAGTTCATCTCAATCACATAATGTTGAAAAGCTTTCTCATAAACAAAATCAATGCAAGTAGAATAAGAAGAGAAACTATCAAATGGAATATCTCTGATAAAGGTCTGATATAGTGAAGATATATAGGAAATTGCCAAATATATAAGTTGCATAGACATTTCTTTAAAAAAAGTGGTCAGAAGGTATTAACAGTTTTCAAAAGAAGTAATGCAAATTAATCAACAATCATATGAAAAAATCACTAATAACAAAATGCAAATTAAAACAAGTGAGCTTTTACTTCACATATGTGAAATTGGGAAAAAATTATAAAATATAGTAATAGTCAATGTTGAAGGGATTGTGGGAAGTGAGACACACTATTAAATTGCTGGCAGAGCTGAGAATTAGCACAACCATTCTGGAAAACATGTCGTAACTATTTGAGACCAGGGACAAGTGACTTTAACCCCTCTGGGCCTCAGTTTCTTAATTTGTAAAGTGACAATAATGACTTAATTATTCATACACTTTGAGGAGGCCAGTGATAGAAAAAATTATCTAATATGTAGCAAAATATTCATAACAGCACTTTTTGTAGTAACAAAAAGTTAGAAACAAAATATGTATCCATCAATTGGGCTGAACAAACTGGTTTATGAATACAATATAATAACAATAGCTAACATTTATATAATGCCTACTACATACCAGGTACTGTGCTAGGCATTTTACAATTATTATCTCATTTGATTCTCACAACAACCCTGGGAAGTAGGTGTTATTATTATCCCCATTCTACAGATGAGGAAACTGAGGCAAAGGCCAAGTGACCTGCCCAGAGGCACATAGCTAAGGCCAGATCTGAACTCAGGTCTTCCTGACTCCAAGGCCAATGATCTATCCACTGTGCCACCTAGAGGCCCCAATATCCCAGATGAGAAGCCTTGTATAAACTGAGGCAGAGCAAAGAAAGCAGAACCAAGATAACATTAAGCACAGTGACTAAAATAATATAAATGCAGCCACACTAAAAAACAATGGAATTCTGATCAAATGCAGTAACAATGTTAGCTAAACACTTCTCTATAGAAAGGAATAAGACATTTACATTTAAATTTTTTTAAAATTTCATATCTTAGTTCTTAATATCTCCCATTAGATCTCCTATTTCAAGAGCAACTTTAAAAACATATGCCCTCCTCTCTTCTAGACTGGTTAGTTTTTATCTGTACCATTGTATTGTATAGAAGGTACCTAATTTAAGGAAGAACAAACACTGAGAGACTGGATCATGTTCCAAGATGGTGAAGGAATGTTAAACCATGTCATAGGAGGACTGGTTGAAGGAACTATTTAGAAAGAGAAGATAACACTTAAGAAGGATATCATAGTTGTCTTCAAGTTAAGTGAAGGGATACACACACACACACACGTATATATAAAGACACATACATAAACATATACAAACATATAGGTAGGTATATATCTATTTACACATAGATAACATGTGTGTAAATAAAAGAGGTGATAGGCCTGAGCACGACGAGCTTGAGAACCAGCCACTTAGGATGGTGCATATTCTCTGGCCTCTTGAAAAGCATGAGGAACTGAAGGGTCTTGGCTGATCCCTTGGTACCCATGAATGAGGGGATAGAAGAGGTGGGAAGGGCTATTCCAAATAGAATTAGCTATTGAGCAAGAAGAGCCACATAAAAGGAGAGACAATTTCTGCTATCACTCTATCTTCCTGACTGTTGAGCTCATCATGACTCTAAGTCTCTCACTGGGGGAGTAGCAGGGGTATTTCTTCTTCCACCCCCTCCCCACCTCCCATCCCCCCAGCGACTAGGGAAGCAGCCTGCACATGGCAGTGAAGGCATATGGACTTCTAGGTGAGCTCAAGAAAGGACCTCAGGGCCCTGGATACTTCTGTTCTGTGTTTCTTTCCTTGAATCCAGGTGAACAAACAGCAATCCTAAAATGGATATTCCTAGTATTGGTAGTATCCTCATCAATTCTAGAGTTCAAAAATTCCTGGGTCTAGATACTGGCTGGCAAGGGGACATGATTCTTGCTACCAAAATGCTTCTTGGAGGAAAAGCTGACCACTGACAGGACAATGAGCCAGAAGATAAGACCTGGAGTAGATCAGGCAGTAGAAGTGAAAGCTAAAAGTAAAATATCTAGTCCACAGTCCCATAAAATGTTTTTAGGTTTTGATGTTTTCATCCTGGAGAAGGTGATTTTGGGAGTTGCTTCTCCTTTTAAGTTTCCTGAATGAGGAGCAATTCTTGCTCATTGGCCAATTCTCTTTGGCAAAACTAAAACTTCTCCCTTTCCTTACCCTCCCCACCCACCAATGACAGGGATCAAGGGATCATTCCAAAGCCCAAATGCTTCAGTAGTGAACATTGCTGCTCCAGAGGTGGCCCAAGTGCAAAAGATCAAGAGGACTTCCCTTTTCTTTAGTTTTTTTTTATTAGTATTTAATATTTTATTTTCCCTCAATTACATGTAAAAACAATTTTTAACATTTGTTTTTAAAAATTTTTAATTTTAAGTTCTCTCCCTCCTTCCTTCCCCCCTCCTTATTGAGAAGACAAGAAATTTGATGTAAGTTTACATGTGCAGTCATGCCAATTATATTTCCATATTAGGTAGTAAAAGAAAACACAGATTGAAAAAAAAAAAGCCAAGAAAAAAGTTTTTAAAAAGTATGCTCCAATCTGTATTCAGTACTTTCTCTGGAGTTGGATAACATTTTTCATCATAAATCCTTTGGAACTGCCTTGGATCATTGTATTGCTGAGAATAGCTAAGTCATTCACAATTGACCTTTGTACGACATTGCCATTATTGTGTACAGTGTTCTCCTGGTTCTGCTCAATTCAATTTGCATCAGTTCATGCAAATCTTTCCGGGTTTTTCTGAGAGCATCTGGCTCATCATTTCTTATTGTACAATACTATTCCATCTCAATCATATATCACAATTTGTTCATCCATTCCCAAATTCACAGGTATCCCCTCAATTTCCAATTCTTTAGAGGGCTTCCCTTTTCACTCCCACTGCAGAGAGCAAGGAACCCCTCATTTTGCATGATTTCAAAGGACAAGAACCAGGAGGAAGGGATGGAAGTCTCAGTTGCCCCAAAATAGGTGGCCTCACTGGATAAGGTCCCTTCTTCAGCTCTAAATTCATGATCCTAAGGAATTCCATCAGTGGAGCAGGGGCTGAATGGCTTAGGGATTCCTATTCAGGCCCAAGTTGGACTAAAAGACTTCCAAGGGTCCCACCAGCTGTGAGATTTTATAAAAAGTATTGATAGCTACTTCTCCATAGATCTAAGGAACATGTTACTAGTTCAAAGGCAACTAATTCTACACTGTTCCAGCTAAGAACTCTCTTTAGTCCTTCCTGCGGATCAGGTCTAAGGCCTTTCCAAAGGAAGGACAGACGTAGAGCCTGAGCTTTCCTGTGGGTCTGAGGACATGACCTTTGGAGAGGATCTGAACCCATTCGGGGAATGTGGCTTTTCCAGAGATCTGGACTTTCACCACCTGGGGAAATTGTATAATGTAATGGTAAGAGTCTGAACTTACAGTATAAGATCTGTCATATGGTGAAATTCCATTGATGATAAGGGACTGAGACTGGTGACATCAGGGACAGGTGACTTAAACCCCTCTGGGCTTCAGTTTTTTCATTTGTAAAGTGACGGTAATAATACTTATGCTGTTTACACCATGGAAGTTTTGTGAAGACAAGCAACTTGAGGTTCAATTAGAAAGACCCTCAGCTGCCACCTAATCCAATCCACACCCAAAAGAAACCCCCACTTTTACCTACCTGGCAGGCAGTCACCGCTCCTTTGTTCAAAAACCTAAGGAGGAATCTATTGCCTCCCTAGGCAGCCCATGTATTCTGCTGTGGGACAGTTCTAACCATGAGGAAGTTTTCTCTTATGTCAAACCTAAATTTGCCTCTTTGCATCTTCCACTTGACCCTTCTAGTTCTTTCCTCTGGGGCCAAACAGAACAAGTCTGTTTTTTGTTTTTGTTTTTTTGGAAGGGGGGATACTATTTTATTTTTTTCCAATTACATGAAAAAAGAATTTTTAATATTCTTTTTTAATTTTGAATTCCAAATTCTCTCCCTTCCTCCTTTCTTCCCTCCCCCTCCTTAAGACAGTAAGCAATTTGATATAGATTATACATGAGGAATCATACAAAACATATTTCTATAATCGTCCTGTTGTGAGAGAAAACATAGACCAAAAAAAAACCCCACAAAAAAAAGTGAAAAATAGGATCAGACTCCATCAGTTCTTTCTCTAGGTGTGGATAGCATTTTCCATCATGAGTCCTTTGGAATTGTCTTGAATCATTGTATTGCTGAGAACAGCTAGGTCATTAATAGTAGATCATCATACAATATTGTTGCTGCTGTGTACAATGTTTTCTTGGTTCTGCTCATTTCACTTTATATCAGTTCATGTAAGTCTTTCCAGGTGTTTCTAAAATCTGCCTGCTCATTATTTCTTATAGCATAATAGTATTCCATCACAATCATATACCACAACTTGTTCAGTTATTCCCCAATTGATGGGCATCCCCTCAATTTCCAATTCTTTGCCACTACAAAAAGAGCTGCTATAAATATTTTTGTACAAATAGGTCTTTCTCCCTCCCCCTTCTTAAAAAATCTCTTTGGATACAGTCCTAGTGGTATTGCTGGATCAAAGGGTATGCACAGTTTTATAGTCACTTGGACATAGTTTCAAATTGCTTTCTAGAGTGGTTGAATCAGTTCACAACTCCACCAACAGTTCACATTAGTGTCCCAATTTTCCCACATCCCCTCCAACATTTATCATTTTCCTTTTCTATCATATTACACAATTTGATAGGTGTGAGGGGGTACCTCAGAGTTGTTTTAATTCACATTTCTCTAATCAATAGTCATTTAGAGCATTTTTACATGACTATAGATAGCTTTGATTTTTTTGGTAAATTTTAAAAATTCATTTTAAACTTAAATACAAAATGAGAAAAGAAAAAGAAAACATTGCCATGTACTCAGCAGAACATGAGAGGATTCAATATAAAATAATACATTTCTATTTCAAGAAAACCTACATAATAAATACTACACATTGTTTTCAAAGCTACCCAGCTTTTTTTTTACTTCCTTGTAGGTTTTCTTTTGTTCTCTCCTGTGCACTTTGTAATTTTTTCCCCTCACTTCCCCGTCCCCGCCCAAGTCTACAATTAAACATGGATATATAGACATATGCATAGAGATCTATAAACATACACATATACATAAGACCATACTATGCTTATTTCCTTCTATTATCTGTTTCTCTGAAGGTGGATAGCATCTTCCTTCATAAGTCCAAGTCTTTCCATATTTTTCTACATCAACTAGCTCATTTCCTACACCACAGCAATTTTTCAACTCAATCACATCCCATCTGAGAGATTGTCTATGAAAGTTTTCCCCCAATTTTCTGCATTCCTTCTACTCTTGGCTAGGCTGGTTTTATTTATACCAAAAATTTTAAATTTAAAATAATAGAAGTTATCCATTTTACACTTCAACAATGTTCTCATCTTATAATATAGTTTAAGGTTTGATACTGCTGAATCTGCTTCCTCTACATCTTTTTTCTCCTGATTTCTTTGAAATTCCTGACCTTTTGTTTTTGCAAATGAACTTTGTTATTTTTTCTAACTCAGCAAGATAATTTTTTAGTAATTTAATTGATATGACATTGAATAAATAGATAAATAAAATTCTCATTTTTTATTATATTGGCTTTACCTATCCATGAACAATAAATATTACTTTAATTATTTAGATCTGACTTTATTTATGTAAAAAGTATTTTGTGTTTATGTTCATATAGTTCCTGTGTCTGTTTCGGCAGGTATACTCTCAAGTATTTTATACTGTCTAGTTATTTTAAGCAGTTTAAAATAATATTGAATAATATTGCTGACACATAGTATAGTTTCCTAATTTTTCTCTTTTGATTAAATCTACTTTAGCTTTAACTTTGTCTGAGATCATGATTACTACCTCTATTTTTTTTACATAATAAATTCTATTTTCCTGCCCTTCATTTTATCTTTGTGATAGGTTTGATTTCTTCATCTGAAAACTGCTTGTTCAAATCCAGGAATCTGGAGGAGAGGGACTTCTCTAAAGAACTTTCCCACTTGCTTCAAGTAAGCCCCTCAGACATGTGGATGCAAACCTACTACCTATGTATATGTATGTGTAAATATATACATATATGTGTGTGAATGTATATCTTAAAATATTAATATAATATATAAAATATATGTGCTTATAATTTATAAATATATAAACACATGTATCTTTATAATTTATAAAAAACAAAGTATTAATATACATGAGTTATTATTACCTAATAAATGATGGTTCTGGGAAGCCTGGAAACTGCAGCTTCATCTTTTTCTTCAAAGAAACTAGAAAACAAATTCAAAATGCATGTTGGTTGTTGATCCCCTTTACTCCACCACCCAAAGACCTAGAAGGCGTACTTACCTCCTGACTACCTATCCTTCACATTACATTTCAGCCACTTCAGCTTACTCCTACTTCCTGTTGCCTCCGTGGCCACCAGTCCATTTTATTTGGCTTCTCCTTTGGCAAGAGGGGCAAACTGGGCTTGAATCCTGACTGAAATGTACTGGCATGGTGACTGGGGGTGGGCAAGATGCTTAACACTTTGGAACCTCAGTTTTCTCATCTGTAAAAATTGAAATAATAATACTTGTGGAATAGGGTTGTTGGGAAGAAAACATCTTGTAAACCTTAAGTGCAATAGAAATGGAAGTCGTTTTCATTATATTAGCCACAACTTTTCACTTGGCCTCCTAATCCATTTCTTCTACAGTGATCATATCATCTCTGACTTCTGATGTGCTCAACTCTCACTTGCTCTCTGCTTTGCTGGCCTTGACTAGCCTTAAGCACGACTCTCCCTACTCCCTCCCTAGTCTTTGAATGCTTCAGATCCTCCAAGCGCATGTTGAATTATCATATCCCTCCTTAGACCAGACTCTTACTCTCTTTCAAGATCCTGCAAAAAGATTATCTCCGTATTTCATGGTCCAGGATAATATCTCCTTGGATAGAGGCAACACTGATGCTCCCCTCATTTTTACAATATAATAATAAAGACATAATCCTCCTAAATGGATTGTGATTTCATTAATCCCTGCACTGCTCCCTGCACTGATGCAGATCCCCGTAATAATCTCCATTATTTTTCATATGACTTTCACCTGCATAATTCCAAAAATACTCTATGGAAAATCTACCCAAAGTGCTAAAGCCCTCCCTCTGGTTATTGGAATATATCAAGCAGATCAATCTAATACTCAAATTGTCCATCTTTTGCCACTCATACTAACTAGATGAGCAACCTACTACTTTCTCTGGCAATGTCTCTTATTCCCCTAAATTACCATTGGCAACATGCTGGTGATTTGCTCTCAGTGTACTCGCATCCATTGTATATCTTTCCATTGCCCTGAAGGTCACCTGCAATTCTTACTCTTCTAAGAGAGCATCGTTTAATGATATAGCCACAGAGCAGGGATGATGCCCACAGGGAGACAAGCTCAGGGTCATTAAAAAGTGCCGAGCAATTTCCCACTTGCAATCTAGCCTGGTCTCCTCCTACTCATCACTAAACTCATTATCTGGCTCTCCTTCCCATTGGAGATATAGATCCACTGATTAGTCAATCAGTTAGCAAATAGTCATTAAGTTTCTACTATGCCTAGGCAGTTGGGATAAAAACACATTTTACCAGTGGGCTGTCTGTTCAGCTACAACATCACAGTCTGAAGAATAGCCCTTTTTCATCCTCTCACGTTCTTTGAGTATGGATGATTAAACCAAAATCTTTCAAATAATTTTGTGGATTTGACTAAGGAGACTTTATAATGTTCTAAGATTCTATGCAATGAGCAAGACACGACATCATCTCTCAGTAAGATCATTTGTAGAACGTTGGCACCAGTAAGGAATTCTCCTGTTGTCTGGATTCCATGTGGGACAACGTCTATAAATAACAACTATAACTGATGTCTGTGTGGCACTTTCAAGTTTATCAAATATTTTGCATAGTGAGTGTCTTAGGCATAATGTTAATTAGGCTCCATGTTAATGTTCAATTGGTCATTGAACAGTGATCTCTTGTGGTTGCATCTCTATTATAGGATTTTATGTTATTTAACATATGTGCAGAAAGCACCTCTAACTAAGGCTGAATATTGTTCTGCTAAATCAAGTGCTTTAAAAAGAAATGAACAAAAATGCAGCAGTTAGTATATTATATTCTCCATACCTCACAATTACTGTAAAGGTGTGATCTGCTAAAGAAAACAAAAAACAAAGCAAACAAAAAAAAAAACCTTTAAAAACCTGCCTCTTCCCTTTGCACGTATTTGTTAAATGCATTATAACAAATGTACTTTCTAAGTCACAAGCAGATGTTGTGACAAGAGCCCCTATCCTTGCATAACCTTCCTTACCCATTGAGCCTGTGCTGACCTTGTTCTACTGAATAAACCTTTTCTGGTAATTGGACAGATGTTCAACCCTTTCCCCAACTGGGAGAAGGTTTTAGCAGAAGTGAAACACACAAACATACAGGGGAACACTGAGTCCCTTGCCCCTTCTCTCACATGCTTCTGGACTAGGTGAGTCTAGTGGGCATACTCAGGTACAGATTGGGTCAGAATAAGAGGGTACAGCCCTAAGGAAACCTGGGACTTTCCTTGTGCTGCTTCACTAAGCTACCCTGGGGTTCTGGAGCACCCAGCCATGTTGGATGCCCCAGCTCTGAATTCCTCTGCCCTAGTTAAAGACCTAGAAGGACCATCTAAGTCCTCTCACTTCTTTATTTTTTGGTTGTTGTTTTAACAACTTACGCGTGATTTCATTATAGGTAACCAAAGCAGATCAGCAGCTTCGGGTCCAATGTATATTATAGTTCTAGGGAGTTTCCAGGAGGCATTGAGAGATTAAGTAACTATTCCTCCATCAGGAATAGTTTTAGTCTTCCTCACTCTGAGGCCAACTTTCTATTATCCACTTAATTTTACTTCATCAATAATCCTCTAACTTCAATTAGCTTCACCAAAAGGAAGATGATGAAATTCTGGCCCAAAGGCCTATAACTTTCATCAAGCACGTTTTCGGCTTCTGTGTGGCTCTTACAACTGAACCCCCAAACAATCTCTTCACGTCCAATCCCGCTTTCCCTAGCCCAACCTCCTTTCTTTGCCTTGGGGCTAAAGCTAGTGATCTGATTCTAGCACTCCGCCTCTCATACTCACTCCATCCTTTCCACCCGCACAGCCATCCCCTGACTGCTAAATTATTCTAATAGGCTCTTGATGACTCTTCCAGGTTCCGCCATCCCCCACATCACTTCCGAGTAATGCCGCTAAAGGCACCGGTCTGGCCTTGCCAACCCCATGAACCAAAACTTTCAGTGTCTCCCTATTTATTTCCAGGATGAAATATAAACTCAATAGCCTAATGTCCACAGCCCTACACAATCTAATGCCTGTTTACTTATCCGGGCTTATTTCGTATTATTCCCTTTCCTCCATTTCAAATTCCAATCAAACCTAATTATCATTTGTTCTCTAAATTTAACATTCCAGCTGCCACTTTCATGCCACATGCCTAAAAACTCCCTCTCCCCACTGAGGCCTTTCAGAATCCATATTTTCAGGTCTCAGCTCAGTGGACACATCCTCCTTCATGAAGCTTTCTTTGATTCCTGCTGTAGCTATTGCTTTCTTCCTCCTCAGATGACCCTCTATTAGACTTATTTGTGTTTATACTATTTCCTCCAAGAGGAGCATAAGGATATATGTTCTAGGCGATAAAGTACTGACCTTAGACATAACAATAATAATAATAATAGCTAGTATTTATATAGCATTGCTTACAAAAGTTATCTTATTTTATCCTCACAACAACCCTGAGAGATAGATGCTATTGTTATCCCCATTTTATAATAAGGAAACTGAGGCAGACAAAAGTTAAGTGACTTGCCCAGAGTCACATAGATTATAATTGTCTGAGGTCACATTTGAACCAGGTCTTCCTGACTCCAGGCCTCTCCACCGTGCCACCTTGTTGCCAAGGGACCTGGGTTCAAATCTCAACATACAAGTGTTATTTATTCAGTAAAAACTACAGAAAGAACGTGTAATGGAGACTATATATACAAGACCCTTTCTTTTTCAGGTAGGCCTCCATCTCCTCCCAGGGATCTAAATGGTCCTTTCCACATTGAGTGAAGCTCCCAAAGTAACTCAGTGTTCAAATCCAATCCCTCTTCAGTGAGCCTAGGACTCCCCATTCCCTATTTCCATCTATAGGGTCCTCTCAATCAATCAATCAGTGTTGATTAAGAACCTTCCTCAGTAGCTAGTGCCAAGCACTTTGCAACAACTTAAAGGTGGAGCACCTAACAAGAGGAAAGAACTGAAAGTGTGCTAAAGAATCCAGACACCCACCCTTCCTGGTGAGCCAACACCCGCCAGGAACCTGTATAGCCGACATGACCTAGAGTACTGCCCTGAATGGGGACACATCAAGGGAGGAGGTCAGGGTTTGCTCCTTCTTATCATTCATGGATCAGGCTGGTCCCTCAGTGCTACAGCACCATTATTCCCTTAGCTGGGGGTATCACGGGTTCATCTCTTCAGTGTTTGGCTCTCCTGGTTATCCTCCTTAGCAGGAAAAAGTGCCAACTGTAGAGTGTCATAGCTCCCTCTTTCAGAAGGACTTGATACTCTTTCACTTATACCCTAAGGACCTTCTCATCTTCAGCCCCAAAGAATCAAACTTTCAGTTGTTCCAAAGGGCAACAGGGAGATTCATGACAGGTCTAAGTAGGACAAGGTGAGCACTACACTGGCATTCATATCATGACATTAAAAACAAAGCACTGGGTGGAACTCTTCTGGAGGATGAATGAATGAAGGAGGGAAAAAAGCATTTATTAAGCACTTATGTGCCAGGAACACTTTTGGGAGGACATCAAAAAATAAGTCACACAAAGTGAAAAGGCATGGATAAACCATGACCTGTACCTTTGGGCCTCAGTTTCCTCATCTATAAAATGGGGGGCTACGGACTCACCGACCTTTAGGGTCCCTTCACACTCTGAATCTAGCATCCCCTAATTCCATGAATACTCACAGCTATGAGATCATGGTTCCCACACAAGTATTGAAGAACAACGTCGCTTCATTTTCATTTTTCCCCAGCATGTTTGGCAAAGTGCTCTATACATAGTGGATTTGTTGGCCAATAAATCTTTGTTGAGTTGAACTGAAGTGAGAGACAGAAAACTGTCTCTGTCCCCTCAAAGCAGAATGGGAACATGCTGGTCTCTAATCTCTTGGATACTCCCGACTGACCTGCCTTTTGTGAGAGCTGCTTGTTCTATGGGGCGCCTCTCTGCCCAGGCCAACACCAGTGGAACTTTCAGCCAAGGGCAGTTAAACTGATTGTTTAACTGACAAGCCCACAACCCAAGGGCAAAGATACCAAGGCCTTGGGCCCAAATTTTCTCTCTCTGGGAGTCATCACCCCCAGGCTCAGAATTCCAACTCCACATTTACCCCCCTGCTTTTTTCTGGGTCCCAACTCACTCCCTAACCATGATTGCTTTTATTCCCTTTATTTTCTTTCTTTTTTTTTAAATAAGCATTTTTAAAAATTACTATTTCCTTCTCACTACCTCTCCCTTCCATTGAGCAAATAAACAAAACAAAACAAAACAAAACAAAACAAAACACAAGATGAAAAATAAAGCCTTCCATACCAAGCTGCTTAGTCTGATAAAAAAAAATCAAAATAAAAAATTCCCATATTAGCTATGTCTGAAAATGGATATCTCTGTATTTTAAGTTCATCACTTCTTTCTCAGCAGGTGAGTGGCATATTTCCTCTTAATTCCTCTTGAATTGTTTATCATTGCACTGATCATTCTAAAATCTTTCAAAGTTGTTTTTCTCTAAAAATTTGCCATTGTATAATTGTTCTATTTCTGCTCACTTTGCTCGCTTTGCTCTGCATAAGTTCATAAAAGTCTTCCCATTTTCCTCTGAAATTGTCCACTCCACAATTTCTTACGGAACAATTACATCCTACTTCATTCACCTGCCAAAATTGGTTTAGTGGTTCCCCAACAGGATGAGCCCTTAACTTCCAATTTTTAACTATCATGAAAAGAGCTGCTATCAGTAGTTTTAGGGCAGCGAGGTGGCCCAGTGGATAGCGTGCAGAGCCTGAAGTCAGGAAGACTCCATCTCATCTTCCTGAGTTCAAATCTGATATCAAACACTTAAAATAGGCTTGTGACCCTGGGCAGGTCCCTTAATTCTATTTGCCTCAGTTTCCTCATCTGTGAAATGAGCTGGAGAAGGAAATGGCAAACTACTCCAGTATCTTTGCCAAAGAAAACCCCAAATGGGGTCATGAAGAGTTGGACAGGACTGAACAACAACAAAATTGGGCAAGGAGACTGTTTCTTCTTAGAACAGCAGAACTGGAAGGGACCCTAAAGATTGTCTTGTTTGACTCCCTGATTTCACAAATAAGGGATTAAGCCCAAAGACCAAAGTCACTCTTTCCAGTCATAGGGCCTGGGTTTTGAACCCAGGTCCTCTGACTCTGAGCCCAATGTGCTTTCCCTGGCACCAGTATTGCATGGTGATGGATGAATAGGTTCTCCTTCAGGCTGAAATCATATTATTGCACAAGGTCACTGTGGCCAGATTTGGAGAAGCCTTGGGCAAGGGTGAGGTTTGGAATAGTAGGGTGACAGATTTAAAGTCAGAAGGATCCTTACCAGTCAGCTAGTCTGCTCCCCCTCACTTTACAGATGAGGAAACTGAGGTCCAGAGAAGTTAAAGGGTCTTACACAAGGTCACACCCAGAGCCAGTGTGGCAAAACTTGAACCAGGAGTGTACTGGAGCCAGCTCATACTGAAAGCCGATTGTTAAGTTTTGAGTGTGAGCATTTACCCTGGGATGATGGCAATGTTACATATAAGGGCTTGGCTTATTGTTTTGTTGATTGTCTGGACTTAATAAAGTAATGGATAAAATGTTAATAATGCAGATTTAATTTAAAAGTGTGCCCAGTTTT
The DNA here is from genome assembly GCF_900497805.2 of Vombatus ursinus. Taxonomy (NCBI): domain Eukaryota; kingdom Metazoa; phylum Chordata; class Mammalia; order Diprotodontia; family Vombatidae; genus Vombatus; species Vombatus ursinus. Next base: position 25,361,599 of record NW_020954576.1, read on the forward strand.
CTTGTCTTCTCATTGGGCAGGGAGGTGAGTAGTAGGAGGAAGAGAATTTGGAAACAGAAAAAAAAAAGAATAAAAAAGTCTGCTTAAAATAAATAAAAAAAAAAACACAAACAGAATAAAAGGAATGGGACCTAAAAAAGTGTGCCTTTTGGGAGAACCAGCTTCAAAAATTTACCAAACACATCTCTGATTTGAACCCAGACCATCTGACTCTGTATCCGTTATTCTTTCTACTGAGTGTAAAACAGCTCGGTGACTCAGGACTGGTTGCGCTCTTCTGCTGAATTGCAACTCTGGGGCCACCTACTCGTCCAAGAATCCTTGGGGTTAGGGTTTGGGAACCTTGGCCAGAACCCCCAAGCCATTGCTCATCTCTGCTCCCAGCCTGCTCCCAGACAAGCGTTTCACGTGGAAAAAGAGCAGCCTTTCCAGCTTCCATTGTTGGTGTCAGCTTGGATCTCGGTAGATAGGAAAAGGATAAGGCATCTTTCCCTCTTTTGTGCTAGACAGTGGTGATTTCCCAGGATCTTCCCCTGGTCAAACCCCAAACTAAGCCTAGAAAGAACTCTAGAGCTGTAACTCAGGGGAAAGATCCTCAGCTGGAAACTAGCTGGGATGGGGGTGGTGGAGAGGGAAGATAGATGGCATCAGAGTCGTGCTCCATTGGGCCCCAAAAGTCAGAGACACCATCTGTTCTGTCCATCCTACAAGAAGATGCAACAGAAGTGGTGTAAGGTCACCTAATTATGGGGCCTAGAAAAAAACGGCAATGAAATGAGTGTCCTTTGCTCATTTTGCTTTTCACTAGACTGTTAAGAGAAAAAAAAAAGTTCCCATAATTCACTTACTAAGAACCTATTTTGTGCAGTAAGGTACCCTTGAGTTTACTCTTTTCTCTAGCTCAGCTGTCCTATCTACAGATCACAGGACTGAGATGTAGAAAACATGTCAGAGAGTATCTAGGATTAACCCCCTCATTTTGTAGATGAGGAAACTAAGGAAAGACAGGTGAAATGACTAGTATAATTCAATTCAACAAGCACCTGTTGAGTGACCTTTAGGTACCAGCTTTTGTACTAGGCAGGTGCTAAGGGTACAAAGACAAAAATCAAACAAGCTCTGCCCTTAAGGAGCACATTCTGCTTGGGATGTGGGGAAGGAAATAACACATACAGAGATAAGTGAATATGAAATATATATATATGTAAAATAAATGCAAGGTAATCTTTCAAAGGAAGCACTAACAACAGGAAGGGAATGAAGACAGGCCTGCTATAGGAGGTGACACTTCAACTGAACCTTTGGATGGCAGTAGAGTTTTCAAGGGGCAAAGGTAGGGAGGAAGGGCATCCCAGGCAGAGAGGACAAAGGCATGGCTGTGGGACATGGAACGTTCTGTCCAGGAAACAACAAGTAGGTCCGAGGTGAGTATGGGCTGCAGGAAGTATGGGAATTGTAATAAGCCAGGAAACATAGGATAGAGTCAGACTATGAAACTCCAAACAAAGGAGTTCACATCTTATGGGGGGGGGGGGGGAGGGGGAAACACTGAAGCATGGCAGTAGTCAGACCTGTGCTTTGGGAATATCAGTTTGGGAGCTAAGAGGAGGAAGGATTGGAGAGGGTAGAGACTGGATGCAGAGAGACCAATAAGGAGACCACTGCAGTAGTCTAGGTGAGAGGTAAGGAAGGCCTGAATTAAGATGGTGATTGTGAAGCGAAAGAAGAGGACAGATGCAAGACGTTCTGTGGAGGCAGAGTTGATAAGACTTGTTAACTGATTCTACATGGCGGAAGAGTAAGGATGAAGAGTGATTGTGAATCTGGTGAATGGAAGAATGGTGGTCCCTTTAACAGAAACAGGGAAGCCAGGGGGTAGGTTTAAAGGGAAGCATCATGAGTTCTGTTTGGAACATCCAGGAGGATATATCCAGTAGGAATCGATTACATAGGACTGGAGTTTAGGAGAGACAGCTGGATATTTAGATTTGGGAGTAACCTGTATGCAGATGATAATCAAAGGCGAGAAATCTAATGGAACTTATCAAAATAGAGGATGAGATAGAATAGAAATGAGCGTCCAGGATAGCTCTGGGATACACACAGGCATGGGGCAGGCTAAGAAGCAAAGGAGGCTAAGAAGGAGTGATCCGCCAGGTAGGAGGAAGACCTGAAGAGAGCAATATCACCAGAAGAAGAGAGTATCCTGGAGATGGTCGACAATAATCTGGCAATTAAGATCATTAACAAGAAAGCAATTTCATTTGAATGGGGGAGGGGGGAGGATCAGAATCCAGATTGCAAAGTGTTGAGGAGTGAGTGGGAGGTGAGGAAGCTGAAGCAATAAGTGTAAATAGACATTAGTTTGTACTTTGAAATCTCCAAGTTTAAGAGCAGAAGCTGGGAAAGGGAAGAAGTCTGTGAGCCAGGCACTGAATTCCTTGAAAGAGGAAAGAAAATGAACTGGAGTCGTTCTATCACCAGGCTCAGGAGAGGATGATAGATCTGAATGGAGCGCATCTTAAAAGAGGTGGTAGGGGATGGTCACATGCACGTCGGTAAGCGAGTTGAGATTAGAACCCACATTCTCTGACAGCAGAATCAACATTCTTACCACCACATCATGCTGTCTTTGTAGCTAAACTAGAATTAGAGTGAGGGGGAAAGTCATGGTCTCCTGTCAAGAGGAGGCCTGGATCCCATAAAGTGGGCCCTATTGAACAATAGAGAAGTTGGATAAATGGTATCTTGTTCTTTGGGTCAGAGCTAAAACCTCAGCTGATATGGCCCAGGTTTGACCGTCACGTGATCTGAGAGAAGCAATCAGGCAGGCATATGATGATAGGTGGTCTATGGAATGACCTGGACTTCCTGTTTTGTGTTTTTTTACAGAAAAGCAAAGAAAAAAAAGTGTGACCTTCTGTTCCTGGAAATGGGCCTGTTGGCCTGACCTCAAAAGAATTTAACTAGCCTGCTTTGTAGAGGTCACTCCCAGTCTGTTTTCCACATTCTTTCCTTCCTATAGAAAAAAGTGGCAGGTGCAGTGTGACTTCACTCCCCCTGTGGAGGCCCATATGTGTGGCCATTTGCAACACCTCCCAATACCATAAGATTTCTTCCTAAAGCCAAGATTGTGTGGGACTTCTCCACTTCCTGAGCCCAGGCAGGTTCCTCCTTCAGTGCAATAGGGAGCCTTAGGGGGAAGATTCTTCTTTCTGGGAGTCTTGTCTTTGCCTTCCATCCTAGACTGTGAAGCCCCTGTGAGATTCCATATACAACTGTCCCCCATGATATCTGTGGGGTAACATGGTCTGTTAGAAAGCTGTCCTCAAGAAAACTGGTCTTGGCAGTGACTATTAATAACAACTTACATTTATAGGGCACTTTTAGGTTTCAAAAATGCTTTCTTTGCAACACCTATTAATGCAAGTACTGTTACCTTCATTTTACAAATGAGGAAACTGAAACTCAGAAAGGCTTATTGTCTTGCCTAGGGCCATACAGCTAGTAAATATTGGTGCTAGGAATCAAACCCAAGTCTCTCCTGACTCCAGTTCTTTCCACTTCATCATAACCTCTTTCGACTTCATTGTATGTCTTTACAGATCACATAATTCCTGAAGCCTTAAAGGGCCTTTGGGGTAGATATTAATTCCTGAGCAATAGGATAGAGTAGGCTATTTGTCAACCAGGGCCAGGTGCTGAAATGTAAATTTACAAACTGACAGGGGGCTTGGACTTCAGATTCTATGGAAGTCAAAGCATTGGATCATTGGAGCATTTATTTATCTCTGTATCGATTCCATTATATAAAAAGGATGAAGTTAAGGGTGGGATCACTCAGGAGAGCAGATTAAACTCCTGAAGACAGCATTCAGAGTCAAGGTTTAAACTAGGCCAAGAAATAGAGATTACTCCTCCCCAGCATGTTTTCCCCTTACAGTCAGTTAACAATTTCTGGACAAATCCTTGACATAGGACTTTGGTCAGTCATAAACTCTACTCTGACTGGTGGCTCCCAGAAGGAGAAAGGTGGATTGAAGCCACATTCTGGGTAACTCAGGCCAAACACAGAACCCATAATGACCTAGCAGTAATCCCACTTCAGCCCTTCCTGTTATTTTTTTCAAGTTCCAGAAAACCCAGCCTCTCACCAACACCTTTGTTTACCCAAAAGTGACAAGATGCTGAGATCTGGGCTTTGTATTGCAAAGGAAGTAAGAAGTATTTCCTAGATATGTTGACAATAGCTGGAGTGGCACCTATTCTAATCAACACCTGGTAGGATGGGGTTTATTGCAACAACAGGGTCTCACCAGGGAGGATGCTAAAAGCTTGTTGATCTTCCACAACACGTGCCAAGTTCAAGAGAAAATGCTGAAGCCAAGAGGACCGGAACTGACCTGAAGGGACAAAGTCTCACGCTGGTGACACACTGCTATGATGTTGGTTGTTATTTACTAGGAATGTCATTATTGGGCCCGAGTTCCCAATGATGGTTTTGCCTAAGCTCTTCAGAATCCAATAAAGGGAAAAAAAATCTACCACTTCTGCTAGAGGTGAGGGGAGAGATAGGCAACCATGGAGACTGGAAAATGTCGGCCAGTCAATAAGCTACCATGTGTCAGATGCTGGGCTAAGCACTGGGGACATAAAAAGAGACATCCCTTCCCTCAAGGAGTCCACAAGAGACCATATGAAAACAAATATGTATAAACTAGCTGTATACAGGCTAAATATGAATTAATCAAAAGAGAGAAGGTACTAGAAAAAATTTAGAGGAGTAGCTTTGTTTTAAATATTTTTGCAAATTTCTAATGTCTGGCTTAATAGACAGATTCTCATATCTGCTTCTGCATGCAATCTGTTGAGATGTATTGTTTTGATTGAAGTATATGAAGAAAATCTGGCCTCACCTAGATATGTAGCCCCCTACACAGGAGTACTTTAATAGGTAAGTAATGTTTTAATATTATTTTGAAAATAGTTTTGACCTCATGGACCACATGAAAGGGTCTCAGGGCCCCTGGGAGTACACAGGCTACACTTTGAAAACTGCTGCTCTACAAACACCAGGTGTTTCATGTAACATCAGACACACCGAACCAACCAGCAGTAAGGTACAGACAAGAATACTTACGCAAGAGGAGGTGTAGTATGGTAAAAAGAACCCTTGACTCCTAGAGTCAGGAGACCTGGGTTTGAGTCCAGACTCTGCCACTTACTAGCTGAGTTATAGGAAATCACTTCATCTCCCAAGCACTCAGTTTCCTCACCTATAAAATTAGGATGTTAGACTAGTTCATCTTTAAGGTTCTTTTCAACTCTGACATTCTAAGCATTCAAGGAACAGCAGGTTTAGTCTAGGCAGAGTTCTTTTAGGGGAGTAGTGGGAAAGAAGGTAAGCAGGAGTCACATCTTGTAGGGCCTTGAACAGCACACTAAGGAATCTAGAATTTACTTATAGATGATGGTGAATCATTGACTATTTTTGAACAACGGAGTGGCATAATCAAAGTAGTATCTCAGAAAGATTAATTGAATGGCAGTATATATACAGACAAGCAGAAGAGTCCAGTTTGGAGGATATTGTTGTTATATTTGACATGAAGTAATAAGTGACCGAACTTGGGTGGTAGCAATGATGATAAAAGAAAATGATAGAAACATTATAATTATCTGGTCACACATCCCTCACGTGTTGGGTGTGTTAACAGGGAATTCCTTTGGTGTATGGGTTGGACAAAGAGACCCCTAAGGTCCCTTCCAGCTCTCAAATTTGATGGTTCTATGGGTAGATTTAAGAGGGAAAGGTAATCTGGATTTGTTGAATATCGTGTTACAGTTGAGGTACTTAATGGCATATTCAGGTCCAGCAGTCAGTTGGTGATGTGGGACAAGGGTTCAGAAGAGAGATGAAGGATGAGCACTCAGTACAGTGCCTGAAACCTAGGAGGCTCTTAAAAAATACTTATTGACTGACTATTGACTGTCATGTAGATTTCGCAGTCATAGAGATGAAAATGGAACCCGTGGAAGCAAATGAACTTACCAAAATAGAAGACAGAGAAAGAAGAGAATAGGATCTAAGCACATGGAACTGGATGATGATCCAGCAAAGAAGACTAAGGAGTGGTCAGAAAAGTTAAGAGGAGAACCAAGAAAGAACGGTGTCAGGGAGATCCAGGGGGCAGAGAATATCCAGGAGGAGGTGGGGGGTCGGGAAGATTGATTGTTTCAGAATTCAGAAAAAGTCACTGGATTTGGTCACTAAGAGATGGTTGGTGACCTCAGAGCGTTTTCACCTGAGTGGTAGGGCCAGAAACCAGATCAAACAAAGGGTTAAGAAGCGAGAGAAAGGTAAGGAAGTATTGACAAGTATATAGACTCTTTTTTTCCCAGAAGTTTGGAGAGCTATAGGATGCTAGCTTGAGGGGACTGCACAGACAAGTGAAGAGTTTTGTTTTTGTTTTTGTTTTTGTTTTAAGGATGATCTGGGCAGTTTAAGGGATTTAAGGGAAGAAACTAATGGATAATTGAAAATTGAGGACCAGAGGGTTTTGCTTCTGATGTTTTCTGAGCTACAGCTGTTCATCTCCATTTCTTTGCCTGGCTTCTCAGTAAATGTGGCTATATCCACATGAAGCCAAACATCTGGATGAAGAATGGAAAGTATCAATCATATCTCTGGTCTTGTGATGTGCCATCTAGAGAGAGGAAAACAGTCTATCCGACTATCAGTCTCCACCTTTGATGTACCTGTGGACATGATTTCAAGAGAATGAGAGAAGAACATCCTGGTTCTGGTTCTAATTCTAGTCCTTTCTTGTTCTCTGTAATAGGAAGATGCTGGACATGTCCCGTTAGCTATCTTTGTCACAGTTTTCCTCTCACTAAAATGGGGCATTAGTTAGTCAACAAGGATTTAAGTACTAACTAGTGCCAAGCACTGTGCTAAGAGCTGGGAATACAAAATACAACTCTTATCCTCAAAAAGTTTACATTTTAATAAGTGAGTTATAACTCTAGGGGTAGAAGGAACTTTGTAGGCTATTTAATAGAACTTCCTAATTTTACAGATGAGGAATATGAGACCCAGGAAAGTTAAGTAACTTGTTCAAGGTTGCTAAGATGCTAAGTGACAGAGCTGGGATTTGAATTCAGGTCTCATAATTCCAAGGTCAGCAGAAAATTCTGGTATCTTTGTCACTGCACTACAATGCTTCCCATAATAACGTTTATACTTCATAGCATCAGTGCAAGGAAAAGTGTTTTGCAAACCTGTAAATGCTATAGAAGTAGAAATTATTATTTCCTCTACATCATGAAATTTTTGCCTTATTCAAATCCTGTCCATCTTTCAATGCGAGTCTCAAATTCTACCCCTCTCCATGCCCTCACCTGATAACTCTAGCATAAATAACTGATAACTCTAGGCAGTGCCATACTACTGGACCCAGAGTCAGGAAGACCTGAGTTCAAATCCAGCTTCAGATACTTATTAGCTGTGTGACCCTGGGCAAGTCGCCTAACCTCTGTTTGCCTCAGTATTTTCATCTATAAAATGGGAATAACAAGAGCACCTACCTCCCAGGGTTGTTGTGAGGATCAAATGAGAAAATAATCATAACGTGCTTAGCACAGCACCTGGCACATAATAGGTGCAATATAAACGGTTATTCTCTTCCACTCCTCTTCCAGTAAATATTTATCTTTTTAGGTCTTTACCACTCTAGACACGTATTTAACTTAGCATTTTGCTATATATTGCCTTCGTAACATTTTAAATTGTTTCATGTGTATAAGATCATAAGCTCCTTGGAGATACGTTTTGGCTTGTGTCATTCTGTATCACAACGATGACTAGCATAGTGGAAGGCTCATAAAGTCACCCAAGGAATGCTTGATGCATTGAACTGGATAAAGAGTTCATGGCTCTAGTTTCCTGCTAAGCTCTCAGAAGAAAAAAAAAAAGGCACATTTTTAGTGCCTTTAGTTTTTAAGAAAATAGTGCCTCTATAAATCAGGATTTATAAAGATAAAAGCTAATATTTCCATAGCTCTTTACACATTGTCTCTTCTGAACCTCACAATACCTCTGTGAAGCAGCCGCTTCAGTAGAATTGTCACTAATAATTAAACTAGGATGCATGTTCTTTATAACCTTTAAAATACTCTATAAATGTCAATATTAGCATCCCCATTTGAGTAAGATGACAAAACTGAGGCATAAAAAGTTAATTTTTTGCATATAAAATGATCACATTTAGCATATTTAGAGACAATAAGACCTGGAAAAAAATTTAAAACTTCGAACTCATCAGGCAAACAATGTAGTCGCAGGGTTCTTAGAACTCTCTAGGAGGAGGGGAACGGGCGCCATTTGTCCTGAACAAATTATATGGAGCTTGGAATAAGTAAGAGTTGTGACGAGACAGACTCCCCAAATAGCAACCTACCAAGACTTTAAAAGCACATGTCTGGTTTCAGAACAATAGCCTGTCTTCCCTGGGCCTAAGTCATTAGTTTGTTCTGTGATCACAAAGGAAGCAATCAAAAGCTCAGCTTAAGTTGACTGGATTTCCATTAGACAAGAAGGAATGACAAGGTGCGAGACAAAGAATTCTAATACTTCACTGCACAAAATGCTGTTAAGCTTCAGGTGAACAGAAAAACCCCCCCCACAGGAACAGCAAGTGTGACAGACAAGATAACAGTCAAAACAAACTTGATTAAAAAAGATAAACAGGGTAATTATGTGTAAAAATATCAGTTAATTTTTAGTTGCCTGTATGTGTATATACCTATATATGTATATACATATACATGCATATGTACATATATGTGTGTGTATATATATGTATTTGTATTCCTCAAATGACACAGCATCTAAATACTTAAAGAAAAATTAAAACAATCATAGTTGGGGAATCTCAATGTACCCCTTTTAGACCTAAACTAATTTTTTAAAAACATATGCAAGAAAAAAGTTAAAGACCTGAACAGAATTTTGGAAAAGGCAGATATGATAGCTCCCTGACAATTACTGGATGGGAATAGAAAGGGATATACATATCTTTCACTTTCACAACACTGTATACAAAAATTGATCACGAATTAAGGCATTATAAAACTTCATAAATATAAACATATAAAACTTTATAAATAAATGTAGAAAAACAGAAATATTAAAAACATCTTTTACTGACCACAATGCAATAAAAATTATATTTATTAAAGAGTCTTTTGAAGAAAGGACTAAAATTAATTGAAGACAATCACTAAAACCTAAAGAACTAGTGGTTCAAAGAACAAATCATTGAAACATAAATAATTGAATCAAAGATAGCCAGCAATGAGAGAACATACTGAGACTTTTTGGATGTAGCTAACGCAGTCCCTAGAGTTATATCTCTAAACATTTTCATAACAAAGGAGAAAAAGAACATAGAGATGAATTGGGCTTGCAACTAAAAATGTTAGAAAAGCAACAAAAAAACCCAAACCCAAAACAACTAAAACCACAACAAATTCTGAAGATCAAAGAAGCAATTAACAGAATTAAAAGCAAAAAACTCTTATGGAATTGAAAAAAATGAGAGCTGTTTTTATATGAAACAAAATTTAAAAATAAAATAGACAAACCTAAGATAGCCTTAAGAGAGAAGGAAACCAAATTACCACTATCAAAAAGAAAAAAAGGAAAATTCACAACAAATGAGGAAGAAATAAAAGAAAACTTTAAAACGTATTTTGTCCAAGTATATGCCAATAAAACTGACAATATAATTAAATGAATGAATATTTATAAAACTATAAAATGCCCAGAAAAACAAAACAAGAAGTAAAGAATTTAAATAACCCAGTCTGAGGAAAAGAAATTGTATAAGCCATAAATAAGCTCCCATGGGGGAAAAAACAACCTGGAATGAGATGAATTTACAAGTGAAATTTCTCAGACTTTGAAAAAAAAAGATCACATTATATAAACATTTACAAAAATAGAAGAATAAGAGAGCCTGCTAAATTCCTCTTATGACACAAAAATGATCTTGATCACTAAACTAGAGAGAGATAAAACAAAGAAACTGTAGATCAATATCTAATGAATATCAGTACAAATATTTTAAATAAAATATTAGCAAATCAGCTACAGCAACATGTCAAAAAGATTGCATCCTACGACCAAGTTTGATTTATGTAAGGAATGCAAAGTTGGTTCAATGCTAGGAAAACTATGAATATAAAAGAACAAATTAATAACAAAAAATTAGTATCAGATGATTATATTGATAAATTAAAAACTTTTGACAAAATCTTACACTCATTTATGTTTAAAATAATAGAAAGCATAAGAATAGGTGAACTTTTCCTTAATATGATAAATAGTATATACCAATCTCTCAATAAACAAGTATTAAGTTTTCAGGCACTATGCTAAGTCCTGGGGATACAAAAAGAGGCAAAAAATGGTCCCTGCCCTCAAGGAGCTTACCATCTAATGGAGGAGCCAATATGCAAACAAATATATATAAAGAAATCTACAGGCAGGATAAATAGGAAATAATTGATAGAGGGAAGACACAAGAATTAAGAGGGACTGGGGAAGGCTTCTGGTAAAAGATGAGGTTCTAGTCAGAATTTTAGAAGCCAGGAAGGTCCATAGTCATTACAGAGGAGGCAAAGCATTCCAGGCGTGGGAGAGAGCTAGAGAAAATTACTGGAGCAGAAGAGATAGAGTGTCTTGTTCATGGAACAACCAGGAGATCAGTGTCACTTGGGTCAATGAATATGTGTTGGAGAGTACTGAAACGTAAGAGGGGTAATGAAGGGTTTTGAATGCCAAACACCATTTTATATTTGCTTCTGCAGGCCACAGGACGCCACTGCAGAGAAAGAGAGAGAGAGAGAGAGAGAGAGAGAGAGAGAGAGAGAGAGAGAGA
>NW_020954576.1:25372551-25403648 GCF_900497805.2 Vombatus ursinus
AGAGAGAGAGAGAGAGAGAGAGAGAGAGAGAGAGAGAGAGAGAGAGAAAGAGAGAGAGAGAGAGAGTATGTGTGGGTAAGGAGTGTGTATGTGTGTGTATGTGTGTGTCCCTGTGTGTGCATGTATGCGACATGACTGGACCTGTACTTTGGGAAAATCATTTTAGTGACTGTCTAGAGGATGGCTTGGAGTGGGGAGAGACTTGAGTCAGACAGACCTACCAGCAGGCTTTGTAGTAATCAAGGCATAAGGTGATGAAGGCTTACAGCAGAGTGGTGGCAGCATCAGAGGAGAGGAGGTGTATTAGAGGGATATTGCAAAGGTGAAACCTACAGGACTGGACAATAGGTTGGACATGAGAGATGAGAACGTAGAGTCTATATAAATAAAGGTTCTTAACCTTTTTGTGTCATAAACCCCTTTGGCCATCTAGTGAAGCCTTCTCAGCACAATGTTTTAAAATGCATAATATAAAATATATCAGATTGCAAAGGAAACTGATTATATTGAAATGCAGTTATCAAATATTAAAAAACACCCAAGTTCATGGACTCCAGATTAAGAGCCTCTTATTTTAAACTAAGACCCAATATTATATATAATGGAAATAAACTAGAGGCCTTTCCAATAAGATAGAGGTACGCGAGGATATTCATTGCGGCCACTATTATTTGATATAGTGCCACCAATGCTATCTACATCAATGAAATAAGGAAAATAAATTGAAGGGAAAAAGCATAGAGTAAATAAAATTATTGCTTTTTGTAGATGTTATGATAGGAGCACCTAGGTGGCACAGTGGATAGAACACTAGTCCTAAAGTCAGGAACACTTGAGTTCAAATCTGACCTCAGACAATTACAAGCTGGGTGACCCTGGGCAAGACATTTAACCCTTGTTTGCCTCAGTTTCCTCACCTACAAAATGGGGAAAATAATAGCAGCACCTACCTCCCAGGGTTATTGTGAGGATCAAATGAGATAATATTTACAAAGCATTTAACATAGTGCCTAGCACATAGTAATCACTATATGAATCTTAGATATCATATCATTATTATTTAAAGAACCCTAGGGAATCAATTAAAATTCATCAAAACAATAACTTCAAAAAATAATCAGGATATAAAATAAACACACACAAGTCATCTGCCTTTCTATATATTAACAACAAAATCCAGCAGAAGGAAAAGTAGAAAGAGAAATTTTATTCAGAATAACTAAAGAATGTATAAAATATTTGAGAGCCCACCTTCAAAGATAGATACAGCAACCGTAAGAATACAACCACTTCTCTAAGCTTCAGTTTCCTCCTCTGTAATATGAAGCAGATGGACATGAAGACCTCTGGGTTTTTCCAGCTCTCAATCCATGATCCATGATTCCATGAACTATAAAGCATTCTTTGTAGAAATATAGACCTAAATAATTTGAGAGATAATATTTGTTCATGGTTGGTCAGTGCCAAAATAATAAAAATGGCAGCACTACCCTAAATTAATTTTTATTACATTCCATATAAATCAAACTACCAAAACATTCCTTTGTAGAATTAGAAAAAAAAAATAACAAAACTCAACTGGAAGAAAGGAAACAACTATTTACTACGTGCCTACCAGATGCCACAGGGCTAAGAGCTTTACAATCATTATCTCATTTGATCCTCTCAACAACCCTGGCAGGTAAGTACTATTATTTATCCGCATTTTACAGTTGAGAAACCTGAGGCAAACAGGGTTAAATGACTTGCCCAGGGTCACAGAGCTAGTGTCTGCTGACTCCCCATCCAGGTCTCTATCCACTGCACCACTTAGCTGTTTTGGAGGAACAAAAGATCAAGAATCTCAAGGAAAATAATGAAAAAAAAAAGTGAGAAAATAGGGCACTAGCAGTTTCAGATATCAAAATATATTGCAAAGCAGTAATCACCAAAAACTATTTGGTTCTGGTTAAAAATGAGAAAGTCAATCAATGGGATAGATTAGATATGCAACACACAGAAGTAAATAAAAGACCTCAACTATTGGGCTAAGAACAGAGTTTTTGGTAGGGAGGGAGAGAATATGGAACTCAAACTTTTAAAAAATGAATGTTAAAAATTGTTTTTACATGCAATTGGGAAAAATTAAACTATTAATAAATAAAACTAATGGCAAAGATGCTAAATGGTAGAAATAACTCATGTAGGACGGTTTGTGGAAAGACAACAACAATAGCACACTGTTAATTAAGAGGTGGATTAGCCCAACCATTCTTGAAAACCATTTGGAATTGCGTGAGAAAAGTGACTATACTATTCATAGTTCTTGATGTTGCAGTCCTGTACTGGCCTATACTGAAAGCATGTCAAAGAGAAGAAAGAAATACATCTCATATATCATAGCAGCACTTTTCGTTATAGCAAAAAATTGTAAACAGCACATGACCCTTAACAAAATTTTGAATTTGTGCTGATTTTATAAGAATTTAATTTTAGCAAGAAGAAAACTTTTCTGTTATCAATCACTCAAAGTGAGTAAAAAATAAAAAATGTGTATCTAAAACAAAACAAAAAAAAATAAAACAACAAAAGCCACTGACTATTTGACCAAAACTTCTGAGAAAACTGGAAATCAGTCTGCCAGAAATCAGGTATAGATTAACCTCTCACAGCATATACCATAATGACCTCCAAATGGATATATAACCTAGATGTAAAAGGTCATATCATAAACAAATTAGAGGAGCAATAGAGGAACTTCCTGTTGCCAGGTGTCTGGATAGGGGAAGAGTTTGTGACCAAACAAGGGATAGCGAGGATCACAGAAAATAAAATGGGCAATTTCAATTACATAAAATTGAAAAAAAAATTTGCATAAAATTAAGGCATCTAAAATTAAAAGGGAAATAGTTACTTAGGGAAAAAAGTTCTTTGTAGTAAGTTTCTATCATCAAGATTACATATCAAAGATATATAAGAAACTGGTTCGAATATATAACAAGCAGCCCCTAAAAGATAAATGGTCAAAGAATATAAACAGGTAGCAATCAAAGGAAGAAATCCAAGCTAGTAACAGCTATATGAAAAATACTCCAAATCATTAATAGCATGAGAAATTAAAACAACTTTGATGTTCTACCTCACAACCATAAGCTTGGAAAAGATGGGAAAAAGAGGAAAATGAATGTTTTTTGAGGAGCTTCCGGAAGACAGGCACACTAGTGCATTGTTGGTAGAAATGTGAATTTGTCCAGCCGTTCTAGAAAGCAATTTTAAACTATACCCAAAAGGTCACAAAATTGTGCATACCTTTTGACCTAATGGGTCTGTAACCCAAATAAATCAAAGAAAGAAGAAAAGTACCTCATAGAAATATAAGAAGCATTATAAAATTTAAGAAAAACCATTATAAAATATAAAAGTATTTATAGTAGCTCTTTTTGTTGTAGCAAAGAACTGGAAAAAAAGAGATGCCCATCAATTAGAGACTGGCTGAACAAATCATGGTATATGAAGAAATTATGAAAGGAAGAGTTTCAGAAAAGCCTGGAAAGACTTGCATGAACTAGTGCAGAGAGAAGAAATTAGAACCAGAACAATTTATACATAGAGCAAGAACTGTGAATTTACTCTCTCAGAGTGAGGCCAGCTCCAACCCCTCTCAGGATTCTAGGGGATACCCCTAAGGTATTGGAGAAGTCTGTCTTCAATACTAGCAGCTTGAGCTTCTATTCCAATATATTTCCCTCCTCTCTGCCCCATAACTCCAAGTGAATGCTGCCTTCGCTGTATCTAAACAATTGACGTCAGCTAGGCAGTTAGGGGGCCTAACAGGACCTGCAGTCAGGAAGACCTGAGTTCAAATGCAGAATCAGATACTTACCAGGTATGTGACTCTGGGCAAATCTACCTTCAATATTGCAATACTCTGCAACACCTCGATACTCTCCGTTTATTCTAATCCCACCCAACCCTTCAATGTCCAATTCAAGTCTCATCTCCATCCACAAAGCCTCCTCTGACTCTCCCCATCCACAATGATCTTAAGAGATCTGAACTCTTACAGCGCTAATGATTTGTACCACACAATTGTTTGTTTAATTACTATTGGGTCTGATGTTGTATCACATCCACTAGACTTTTCCCTCCAATTAGATCATAAGTTTCTTGGAGGCCTGGACCACAGTGGCTTCTTTTATATCCTCATAGGGTCAAGCATATAGAAGATGCTGGATAATTGATTAATTATTCATGCACTCCCAGGTCCAGTTGAACAGAAAACCAAAAGGCTTTTTTCTTGACCAAGCAGTACGTGGACAAAAATCTGCCACAGAATATCCCTGCTTGTTGTCAAGTGGAGAGCTGGCCTCTCTAGTTCACATTATCACAAACTTTCACAAGTAGGCTCTTCTCTCTGCTTCCCTCCCTGACCCCAGGCTCCACAAGGGAGATTGCATCAGGAAGAACGCGCTGCTCATGCTCCTAAGGACTAGGCTTTCATTGACCAGTCTCCCTGTTACATTCATAAATCATCTGACTTAGAGTAGAAAGCAATTTTAAAGATCATCTAAGGCTACCCCACTCATTTCACAGATGAGGAAACTGAGGCCCAGAGAGGCTGTGACTTACCCATGATCATGCAGGTAGCTTGTAGCAAAGCCAGGATTTGAACCCACATCCTTTGAAGTTAGTTGCATTTTTCTTCCCACCACACCATGCTGCCTTTCAAACTGTTCCTGTTTAGGGCCACCAGACAAATATATTATTCTATGCTATAGCAACAAACAAGAATAAATGGACATTATTGTTTGCTAAAAAAAAAAACAAAAACCAGAAAACAACAATAAGCCCAGCAAAAAACTGAGCAGAAGGATTGAACTAAGGAAAAAATGCTCATTTCTGTGCATGTGCTTACAGAAGTCCTGTGGCTACTGTACATGTCCATAAGTCACGGGAAATGGAAGCATTGACTGAAATCTAGTCTGGTGCCCCTATTCTATCTGCAGGAAGGTCGGGAAAACCTGGAGTGGCAACTTCCAAGTTGCCCACGCTGTCCTTGGAGTACAGACTGCTGCAGAACTTCTCTCCTCGATGATGGTAAGGAAGGTTTGGTCCAAGCCACCATCGCTGGGTACATCATAGGCATTCAATTAATACTGGTTGTTTGATGGAGATTCTAGATATAGTCAACCCCCTTCTTCTCCAGGCCCAGGGGGTTGGATCCTAAGTAAATATTAGGAATCATACTATGCTATATTCAGTTCAACAACCATTACAATTATTCCTTCCACGCAAGTTTCGATATGTTGGCATAAGAAATTAAATGGGAATTTGGGGGGAATTTTGCTGAAGATGCAGACAGAATGTGAAGACCAGTAGACAACACAGAGCCTGTGACCAAATACATAACCCAAATCTTACAATAAGGTACTGTAAACACCCCATAAAAGAAAAAGAAAAAAATTCAGACTTCTCTGGTATGAAGGGAGGGCCAAAAAATTTTACATGGATTTTCCAGACCTCAGGGGGTGCCCCACCTCTAACCCCCTGCCATGTGAAAGGGATAACTGTAATTAAGTATTTATCATGTGCAAGGAACAGTATGAGGTGCTAAGGGTACAGAAAGGTCGTCTGAGAATTTAGAGATTTCTTGGACCTGGAGAGAGGTGGGAGGTGGAAATCAAATAGAGCCTAGAAGAAGGAATGAGACTTCAAAAGATACAGGGGGGTGTGTGTGTGTGAGTGTGTGTGTGTGTGTGTGTCTGTGCCTGTGTCTGTGTCTGTCTGTATATGCATGTAAGCATGCACGCATGCACTCAGAGCTGGGCAGGGTGTTCCATTACAGTCTCAGGGTACATAGCAGAAGCAGAATTATGTAGGCAGGAGAAGAAACCTTAGAAATAATTTAGGCCAGTCCTGCAGTTTGCAGAAACAGCGTAAGATCACAGCTCTCCTGGGTCTAAAGGGAATCCTCTTTTTCATCATCCCCCATAGGAGGCATGAATCACAACAGAGCACAGCGGAAAGGGGGCAGGGTTTGGACCAGGGTAGGTCTGAGGGATATTGGTCTGTCCAAAAAGGTTCCTGCTCCATGAGAAAAGGATCCCAGACAGATTGGGGGAAGAAATACAAAGGCTGGAAACCTGGTTACTGAGGAGCGAGGAGGGAAGGGTGGAGAGGAGTTTCTTTGTCCTTTGATGTTTCCCTAGATTAATGAGAGCATCAGACTGAGTGGTTAATATAGCTCCATGAGGTCACAGAGCCCTTCCCACCTCAGTTCAGACACTGCCTGAGGCTCCTTCTATGCAAACATTTGGAAGGGCTAAAATGAGGTCTGAAAACAACTGGTGGCACTTTCTCTGACTTGTTCCCATAATTCAGATAAATCTTGTGGGTGTAGATGTGGTTTGGATTTTGGGTTTGTCTCAGCATAGGAACACTTTCTGCACTTGGGGGTCCCCGGTATATGTGACAGACACAAACATAGAGTATCCTCGGGCATTGGCCCTGTCTTTGAAGGCTCTATGTGTCCTAAGGCTACAGGTCACATTCCACGAGGGTTGGTCCAGGGTCCTCTCTGGCACCTTTGCCTCTTCTTAGAGTAAGCCTTAGACCCAGAGACACTGCCAGAGGAGGATTAGGGAGGGAGACTAGGAGAAAGAATGGCGGAGGGGCCTGGGTCTAGTATGGGAATGGAGGACTGGAATTAGGGATGATGATGAGAGAATGGGGCTAACATTCAGATGGAGAACTAGGAGAGGAACCAGTGATGGTTTTAGCCAAGATAAATGACTAGAGATGCAAATAAACTAGAAATGACTGTAAACATTAGTTGTTCAATAAAGGTATTTATGAGAACAGACCATATAGAGGGGAAATTTAGGACTATAGACTAAAAACTGAAGGAGAAATAGAATTTACCAAAGAGATTTCAACAGGATCTGAGTAAGTATGAAAGATGATAATGCTGTTTTGTTTGAAGGGCTCCCTTGTTTTGTTCTCTCAAACTTCTGCTCCGAAGAAAGGTTTCCTGCAGAAGATGAGGTTTTAGGTGGGCCTTGAAGGAAGCCAGGAAAGCCAGGAAGCAGAGATAAGGAAGGAAAGCATGCCAGGCATAGGGGATAGCGACTGAAAATGCCCAGAGTAAGGAGATGGAAAGCCATGTTCTAGGAACAGCAAGGCCAGTGTCACCGGATCACAGAGTACATGGAGGGGTATAAGGTGTAAAAAGACTACAAAGATATTTATAGCAGCTCTTTTTGTGATGGCTAAGAACTGGAAACCAAAGTGATGCTCATCAATTGGGGAATGGCTGAACAATCTGTGTAATAGAGTATTATTGTGTTACAAACAATAACAAGCAGGATGATTTCAGAAAAAACCCGGAAAGACTTACATGAACTGATGCATGAACAGAACCAGGAGAACGCTGTACACAGTAACAGCAATATTGTTCGATGAAAAACTGTGAAGGACTTAGCCATTCTCAGCAATACAATGATCCAAGACAATCCCAAAGGACTCATGATGAAACATACTATCTGCTTCCAGAGGAAGAACTGATATTGTTTGAATATAGACTGGAGCATGTTATTTTTCACTTTCTTCTTTTATTTGAATCTTTTTGTACAAAATGACTGATATGGAAATGTTTTACCCAATTGCATATGTATAATCTAAATCTGATTGCTTACCATCTCAGGGAGGGGGGAGGGAGGGATGGAATTTGGATCTCAAAACTTTAAATAAAAATGTTAAAAAAAGAAAAAAGACTACAAAGGTAGAGATGGGTGGGAGGGGGAAGGTTATTGAAGCATTTTGAATACCAAGCAGAGGATTTTATATTTGATCCTGGAGGTAATAGGGAACCACTGGAGTTTATTGAGTAGGGGTTTGGCATGGTCAGATCTATGCTTTAGGAAGATCACTTTGACAGGTGAGTTAAGGAGGGACCAGAGACTTATGGCAGGAAGCCCAAGCAGCAGACTATTTCAATAGTCCAGGCTTGGCTGTAGAGGGTGAAGGGTCAAGAATAACACCTAGGTTGGGAGACTGGGTGACTAGGAGGATGCTAACAGGGAAGTTAGGAAAAGGGGAGGGTTTGGGAGGAAAAATAATGAGTCTAGTTTTGACTTGTTGAGTTTAAGATGTCAATGAAATATTCAGTTTGAGATGTCCAATAGGCAACTGGATATGCAAGACTGGAGGTCAGAGGAGAGGTTAGGGCTGGATAAATATGTTATATAATATAATAAATAATATCAGCATAGAGATGGTAAGTGAATCCATGAGAGCTGAAGAGATCATCAAAAGAAGCAGTATAGAGGGAGAAGAAAAGATGGCCCAGGACAAGGCCCTGAGGGATGCCTACTGTTAGGCATGACCTGGATGAGGATCAGCAAAGGAGACAGAAGGAGCAGTCAGAGAAGTAGGAGAACCAGGAGAGAGGGATGTCCTGAAAACCTGGAGAAAAGAGAATATCAAGGGAGAAAAGGTGATCAACAGCATCAAAATGTCAAAGACTACACTTGCAGATATACCCAGGTTAAGAAACCCATAATTTAGTTGTTAAACAATACAAAATCAAATTAAAACACAATATTGGAACAATTTTCATTCTCCAAAGTGATGCAGGTAGAAAGAATCTCCTTTTTGAGCTAGTGGGAGTAAGGAGAACATGGGGGATAAATACACTCTGGTACATTCCAGAAAAAAAAATCAGCCAAACAAAGGGGTTGGTCTGGAGTGGCCCTCCACAGATAGTGTAGCCCAGGGGTGGGGAACCTGCGCTTCAAGTGCAGCCCTTTGACTGAATCCAAACTTCACAGATTGAGGACCTAGAGGGCCACATGTGACCTTGAGGCCACAGGTTCCCCACCCCTAGCGTCGAGTAAGACCCAAGGCACAAGTATTTTAATTTAAGATGATAGATTTAGAGTTAGAAGGGACCTCAAAAGTCATCTAGCCTAATCCCCTTAATTTAAAGAAACTGAGGCCCAGAGAGATTGCTATTTATCCAAAGTCACACAGGCATTAAGTGGCAAAGCCACTTAGAAGCCTAGGTTTTGTGATTTCAAGTGTAGCAGTCTTTCCACTGGACTATGCTGACTTGATGCAGTAGGAATTAAGAAAGAAAGGAAAGAAGCAAGCATTTATTAAGTATCTGCTACGTGTCGGGCACTGTGCTAAATGCTTCACAAATATCATCTCATTTAATCCTCACAACAATCCTAGAAGGCAAGTGCTATTTTATTTTACAGTTGAGGAAACTGAGGCAGGCAGCGGTTAAGAGTCTTGTCCAGGGTCACATGGCTAGGAAGCATCTATGGCCAGATTTGAATTAAATTCTTCCTGACTCCAGGTCCAGTGCTCTGTACAAGATCTTTTGAACAGAATAATGACATGAAGGTGGATAGACAGGCGCAGGGAGAAGACAACCCCACCTCTTCCAATAAACATGAGCACCTATATCTAGTAGAACGCAATCTGAGAGAGAACTGGGTCAGATTTTTTTTTTCATGGTCTTTAAATTTCCCTCTCTCTAGCCTTACTAAAAAGGGCTAGAGCCGGGCCTCTTTTTCCTCCATGACAGCTCCTTGATGTCATGCTAGTCTCGAAAGACATACAACAACAACAACAACACGCTTTGGTCTGACAATCCAGACAACTGGGTCCTTACTTTGACACCTCAACACATTAGGACTGCAGCAGACTGAAGTGGAACCCCAGACTCCTTCCCTTTGCAAGACAAAGAGAATCGCCCTTGGTACTTACAGAAGGAATAATTAAATCCCTAGTAAAAGCACTCCCAATCCACATCCTCTCTCTTCGGCTTTGACAGCTGACTTTAACCTGTTTATTTAGTTACTGTAATTCCTCCGCAAAGCCCATAAACCAGTCTGGAATCCACATTCAGGAAAAGGGGCCTGTATCTTTGGGAAGAATAATGGGTCTGGGGGACTTGCCTTCTGTCTGTCTTTCTAATCCCCCCACGCCCCCATCCACCCCATCCCTGGCCCACACTCAACCCCCAGGATGTGTTGTGCCAGCCTTGTCTCCCCATCTCTCCTGGGTAATAAAACACTTCTTCAGTTGTCTTCAAACGTTAACCTAAGGAATGGTCCAGGCTTGAATTCCATCCATACTGATAACTCTTTCGTGCAATGGAAAGCAACATTAGAGTATGACCAAGATCTGGTTTATAATCTTGATTCTGCTCTTAATAAGCTGAGTGACCTTAAACAAGTTATTCCTCCTCTCTGGGCCTCAGTTTTCCTCATATTGGATGGTATATCAATAGACTCTTTAAACCCTAACATTTTATGACCCTTTGATTAGGAAACAGAGCCCTATGAAGCTAATTCCAGCTCTAAGTTCTATGAATCTATGATTCTCTCAGGCAAACTCAGGTGGAAGATCTATATAAAACATAAAAATAACCA
This sequence comes from Vombatus ursinus, assembly GCF_900497805.2. Taxonomy (NCBI): domain Eukaryota; kingdom Metazoa; phylum Chordata; class Mammalia; order Diprotodontia; family Vombatidae; genus Vombatus; species Vombatus ursinus. Next base: position 25,382,973 of record NW_020954576.1, read on the forward strand.
TAATATAAAATAACACAGATGGACGTTTCCCCTCTCTACCAGAGTTCATTTTTATACTCTGGTACTCATACTGCAGTAAAGAATCAAACTTTCTCTATGTCTCTGTCTGTCTCTACCTCTGTTTCTGTCTGTCTCTCTGTCTGCCTCTCTTTCTCTGTCTGTTTGTCTCTTTCTCTCCATCTCTGTCTCTCTGTCTCTCTCTACAGCCAACCTTCCAACTATTCCTTCTGTAATGTAGGGAAGGCCTCTTCCAAAGAAATATTTTTTGTCTTTCTTTCTTTTCAAATCATTAGCCAAAAAAAGGAGGCTTTGCCTTCTTCCTCTTCATATTAGAAAAACCTTAGAGAAAATCTTCACTGGTAACCAACTTTAAACAATGCCCTAGAGGTCTCATCTCCTTTCCTGGATATTCAGGAGACGGAAAAAGTTAAAAGTTGATGGGACCATTCCAACTCCAATCATACTGCTCGGCCACAGAAAGAAATGTAGATTCTGAATCAACATAATAACAACGCACTTTTATAGAACTGTTAAAGTGGAATGAAGTGGGTAGTACAAGTATTATTATCCCATTTTAAGGAAGAGGAAAGAGTGAAGTCAACTAACTTGCCCTGGGGCTACACAGCTGGGTTGGGACCCAGAATCCGAATTCTGTTCTTCTGACCTCCACTTCAGCATTTCTTCCCACTCTACCCAACCTTTGCCCCTAGACAGAATGAGGACTGTGTGGGGACCCTCCAAGAGAAAGGATTTCCTTACATTTCAACTATCTCTGGGGATAATTATCTGTTTCATAAAACTGATGAGCTTTCCCAACCCTAAGGAATCAGCATCCATTATCTATACCCTATCTCTCCCAACTGGTACAGCCAAGTCTACTTGCTGTCCTGGACCAAGACCATTGCCATACATTTCTTCCTTATGCATAAATCTAGGTATCTAGTAAGATGCCTCTGTTTAAATTTTCCTATGGCTTCCTGACTGCCTACTAAGTAAAATTCAAACTACTCTGCCTGACTGTCAATGGCTTACACAATCTATTACCACTATGCTTTCCTGCCTTATCTTGTATAACTGTTTTCCATAGACTCCGTTCTACTGCTTGTGTACTAATTATTCTCTCCTCATAACCCACCCTGTTCTTCCTTTACACCTTTGCTCACTACCTCTTATGTCCAAAATGCCTCTCCTAGCCTGCATTCTACAGTTGAATTCTCAGCCATCTTTTAAAGTCCTACAGAAAAGATACATCACCCTTAGTCCTTTCGCTCCTCAGATAAAGAATCTGAGGCCCAGAAAGATAATGATTTATCCAAGGTCACACAGGTGAGAAGTTGATGATGTCTCAGACTCCACACAGCACTTTATTTACATCACTCTGATGTACTTCTTATGTGTTATTTTATATTATGGTTATTTTTTATGTTTTATATAGGCACCTAAGAGATGCAGTGTGTAGAGTGTTGGACTTGGAGTCAGGAAGACTTGAGTTCAAATCCTGTCTCACACACTTAACTAGCTGTGTGACTCTGTGCAAGCCACTTAAATTCTCTTGGTCTTATTTTCCTCATTTGTAAAATGGGGATGGTAATAGAACCTATCTCACAGGGTTGTTGTAAGAATCAGCCAAGATAACATACACGAAGCTCTTTGCAAACTTCAAAGTTTGCTAAAAGAAACGAAATGCTACCTATTTTAATTACAGTTTTCTGTTGAACTATAAGCTTCATCAGTATAGAGACCTCTTATCTAGGACCCAGGACCACGCTTTCTACATAGCCCCTTGATTTGCTTCTGTTAAATGGAATTGAACTGAAATAGAAGGTGAGACTTGACCTGATGTGAGACGCTCCCACAGTCCCTGCCTTTACCCTCTTATTAAGTTATCAAGCTCAAGAATGGGCTAAAAGCAGGGAATGAGCCTCGAGATGTCAGCATCTCCCCTCTGACTCCTTGAGAGTTTCTGAGAACTGCAGGGAATGTTTTGGAGTTTTGGGTTGTGACTGTTGTTCCATTTTTTTTTTTTTTTGTATGTTTTGATGAGGAGATTATTAAGATAAGTGCAAAACAACAGCTGGGAACAAAGCTATGACACCTTTAGCCACCTACTCTTCTAGGATTCCACCATACCCGCTGGGCTTTCTCTCACCATGGGGCCTGGATTGACCAATTGATCATTTAATATTCATAAGACACCTGGGCTGGGGCAATTTTCAAAGGCTGACAGCCACAGATTGGGAATCAACCTAAACATGACACTCCTGCACCTTTTGGCATGACTTAAAGGTGCAAATGTTGGCACTGAGAGGCACCTTTTCTGGATAATTACTTGCAAAGAAAGGAACTGAATACTCCTTTGGAGGGGACTTACCTTCAGTAGAGACAAAACAGGAAGGTTGGATGTAGCAAAAATGAGAGAGAAAGAAAGAGAAGAGGGGCATGAGCCTTTAACTGTAGGAAGAGTACCAGACTTGGGGTGAAAAGAACATTAGGCTTTCTGAAAACAACTTTCTTTCTTCCTGTCTTACACTAATGAAATAAGCTGAATGATATTGAGCCAGGACTAGGAATGGAGAGGGCAGAGAAAAGGAAAAAGAAATGAGTGTTTATGAAAGTTTAAGTTTCCCTTCATGTCCCGTAGCCAGGAATTCTCTTCCGTCACATTACCTCTAAATCCCAAATCTATGCCCTCTACACACAGCCTTACCTTTTTAAAATAGGTGGGCCCTGGTTTTTGAGTAAAATTCCAGCTGTTTATGATTGTAATAATAACAACAACAATAATAATAGCTAGGAATTAAGTAGTGCTTTAAGGTTTTGCAAAGTTCCTTACATATGTTATCTTTATTGATTCTCACAATAACCCTGTTATTATCCCCATTTTACAGATGAAGAAAATGTGGCTGAGCAGGATTAAGTGACTTGCCCAGGGTCACACAGTTAGTGTGGAATTAAATTGAAGTCTTCCTAATGCCAAGTCCAACAGTCTATCCACGGCATCATCTAGCTGCCACAATATCTTTAAATCCAAGAAGTTTAAATAGTCATGTGTCTGGAACATTTGATGAGTTTGGAGGTAGAGGAATATACTGAGTGACTTGTCTAAATCTCTCCATTCCCTATGCGGATTCTGTAAAAGTGAGAGTCAAAAGAGACTAGAGACGCTTTTGTGAGTGAAGCAGAACTCCCCCAAGGACTCAGTTTGCAAACACTTTTCTCAAGATTTCTACTAGCTCTATCACCAAATATGGATGGAGTTGGCTGTGAAACACTGAGAATTTCTCAGTTTTCTGTTAAGGCTATGCCAAGCCTGCCAAAACCTACTTCTCAACATTTCAAAATTAAATTATTCTTCTCCAGTAAACCTTTTCCTTTCTATACAAGTAGGTCAGTGTTTAAGAAACAGATTGGGGGGGCAGCTAGATGGTGCAGTGGATAGAGCACTAGCTTTGGAGTCAGGAGGACCTGAGTTCAAATCTAACCTCAGATACATAACACTCACTAGCTGTGTGACTCTGGGCAAGTCACTTAACCCCAACTGCCTCACCAAAAAAAAAAGAAAGAAACAGACTAGCTAGAACTACGACCTCCCCCCAGTTTTTATCTCACCTGTCCTTCTCCAGAATCACAGGTACTCAAGCTAGAAGGGACAGTGGAGGACATTTAGTCTACCTTTATCATTTTACAGAAGAGAAAACTGAGTCCAAGAGGAGTCAAAGGATCTTGGATTCAGAAATGGAAGGGGCATTCGGGGTATTTGAGTTCAACCACTTCATTTCATTAATGAGGAAACTTGGACTCAGAGATGTTAGGTCACCCAACTAATAAATGTATGAGGCAGAATTCAAACCCAATCCAGCACAAACTGCAAATAGCACTATCTATTATGCCGCATGTGACTGAGCCAAGGTCTTCTAGCAAGGTAGGGACAACTGGACTTAATAGAATTTCTAGTGCGGCATGACTGAGTCTGCCTCTGCTTTTACATTTCCCCGGATTTTACTTCATTTCTTGTCAATGATCTGAGAGGTTCCGTCGGCTTGGATTTGTTTCATCAAGTGATTGACCCAGTCAAAAAAGAATTTTCTCTAAAATTGCTCCTAATATGGCCTGGAGTTTGCCACTGTTATAAATGTTATTTTTGTTATTGTTTTTAATCTCTTTTTCCTACTTATTTAATATAAATACGAAAGAAATTTTAGGACGTTATTTTTATTTTTTTACCATCGCAAGTATTTTATTGGCCATTTATTCATACCAGCTCAGAATTCACAGAGATCATGATCTAGTTGAAGAGTCCCACCTGTGTCTCAATTTCCTCAATTGCACTAGAGGAACATGAAAGGATCTCTAGGGCTCTGTATGATGGGAGAAGCTCGGAGTCCACAGGGTATCAGACAGGAGCTATCCCCAGGCTTGCCAAAAACAAAGGGAGTTCAACCTTGCAAAAGTAGCAGCTGTTTAAAAAGACTGAGTGTTCTGTCGCAGGAATAAAAGAGGGAGACCCAACAGTTCTCTGTTGTACAGACTGTGCGTGGAAAAGGGGCCACCCAAAGACATCGTCAGCTGAATGTGGGGCTCAGAGACACAATGAGGTCCAATTCCTTACCTAGGGTCAGTCTGAGACAATCCTTTGTATAGTCTTTGCAGGATATTAACTTGTCTGTCTAATGTGTTTCTAGCCCCAGGGAGTCTTAGGGGGTGTGACCCTCCCATCTGCCCTTCTCCGGCGCTGGGGGAGCTTCCAGCTACCTATCTATATAAGCAAGCCCCCAAACTCTGACTCCTTATTCAGGCAACTGAGCCAGAAGCATCTTTCCAGGCAACAGCTTGTGGAAAACTTCTGCCCCTGCCTTGGTTCAGCAGCTCTTTACCTAGTGCAGTTCGGCTGGACAGCATGAGGTTCCAAGAACTGACCTGGGCAATGTGGGCATTGCTCCTTGCCAGCATCAGAGCAATGCACATGGAGGAGAAGTTCCAGGAGAGCCTGCTGAGGCAACTGCAACTCAGCGAGATCCCTGTGCTAGAAAAGGCAGACGTGGAGCACCTGGTCATCCCGGATCATGTGAGGACCAAGTACGTGTCTCTGATGAAGCGCAGCGCTGAGGAGCCTTCGCCCCGGGGAAAGAGGCACAGCCGAACCATTGCAGGTAACAGCCCTCTCCAAAGTCATGGCCTTGCTCCTTGTGCTGGGGCTTTGACCCACCCTCACAACAGAGCTAGGGTTGGTGGATCTTTTTTTTTTTTAAACCAGACAGATATATCAGGTACAGTAACATGTACCTCTGTAAAATTGCTTTATTTTACTTTCGTGGTATTCATTCCAGTTATTTGTTAATAAAATACTTAAGAAATAAATCCAACCTCAGTCTTATGTGACAAAGGATTGCCCCTATACCTAGGGGCAGGAGAAGGGGTGGGAGTCAGGAGTCAGGTAGGGACTGATAGCAGAAGTAGAGACAGAAGGCATCTTTACTCTAGCATTTCTAGGTCATGGTCCATTAAGAAAAAGTAAAGAAAATCTCTGATAACACATGGCATGGCTCCCACCTGGAGTATTTCATCACATGTGAACCATTTTCTCTTTCTCTGAGTAAAGTTTTGTTGCTCACTGGAACCCCCAAATAATAGTAAAGACCAGAAAAAAATTAGCTAAGAAGTTATTTTCTGAAGGAGAGTAGAGTGAAATAAAATGAGGTTTGAGGTTATCAACGGTTTAAAATTATTTAGGATCTCCTTGTCCCTACCCTTACCACCTTGAAATCACTAAAAAAAAAAAAATTCAATTAAGACTATATTTCTATTTTAACTATTATAAATAGGTAGCTTCCTCCATGAATGCAAACTATGCCTCTTTCCAGTCTCTGGGCCTTTTCTGAGGGAAGTAAAATGAAACTGACTATGGGATTTATGTTACACAGAAATCATGGGCAGAATCTTCTCTGACGCCTCCAACCAAATGCTGGTCTTCAGTATGAAGAACCGGCTTCCCCCCACCAGGGAGCTGGTCCAGGCTGTGCTGAGGCTCTTCCAGAAACCGTCTCCGAAGGGAGTGATCAGGAAACAGCATAAAATGTTCCCCTTCCACTCCTATGCCAGTGTCACCATCTACTGGGTGCAGGTCAGAGAAGATGGCACCAACCGGACATATGTGATCGATTCCAGGTAGGAAAGGATTTAGGAGGAGAATACTGGTCCCATAATCCTCAGCTTCTGCCCAAGAAAGGGGAATGGGAAGAGGGACTAATGTAAGGGGCATTATAAATATTAATGGGAGAGAAAGGGTCAGCTTCATCACTGCAAAGAGCCCAGAACCTCACAAACAGTGTAAACAAGAGGCTTCTGGGTTATTCGCTGAGTCCCTGAACTGTTACAAACCTTCAGGTACCCTTCCCTATCTCTAGCCTCTTCTGCATCTGTGGGTCACCTCTTTCCCTTGTTGCTCAGAGGATTTAGATACAAGGTTGGTCTACACTGGGTGTTTTCTCACTGTCTTTCTCTCCCCTCAGACGAGTATCTATGCATGAAACCGGCTGGATAACCTTTGATGTGAGCCAAGCTGTGAATTACTGGCAGCAGGAGGGCAAGGTCAACCAGCCGCTGGTCCTGGAGGTCTCTATCCACAGGGAGAACATAGGCCCAATGTCTTCCAATGCACACAAATTCATCCACTTCTCCTCCCAAAATCCTGTTGATGGAGAGTTGCATGCTCCCCAGCTGCAACTGCACACACTGGACATGGAGGAATATGGGTATGAGCAAGGGAATGGGCTTGAGGGAACTTCCAGACGGCAATCCTTTGAGAATGAACTCCATCCTTGTGACTGGGGTCTGTAACTATCTGTTAGGATTATCCTATATAAGAATGTAATAACATTGGATCAGGGAAAACTGAATCCCAAGCTCTAAAGGACTTGTCCAGGAGACAGTCTTGGTACCACATTTTGCCGTTAAAGTTGTATGGGATGGAGGGTAGTGAAATCGTCACTTCTTTGGCATGTATGACCTTTTAGCATGTATAAACACCTAGTTCAACCTTCTCCTGATCTCAATGCAGCGCTCTCATCTTGCTTTTTCTTCTTTCATCCACATAGTGCCCATGGCAACTGCAACCCTGATGTCCCATTGACTCAGGGCACCCGATGCTGCCGGCGTGAGACATACATTAACCTTCAGGAGTTCAAGTGGACTGAGAACTGGATCCTGGACCCACCTGGCTTCAAAGCCTATGACTGTGTGGGGAGCTGTCAGCAACTGAAGAAGGAGCACCTGAACTTCAGGTGGCCTTTCGCCATACAAAGGAAATGCCACGTCACAAGTACCGCTCCTCTGCCTCTGATTGTTGCTGTTAAGGAAGGAGACAAGATTGTGACCAAGGTGGTCAACCTTCACAACATGAAGGTGATGCAGTGTAGCTGTTCCTCAGAAGGAATGCCGGTCATGAAGAAACTGAAGCCATAGACATAGAACCCTAGTGTGCTTCTGAAAAACGTGGTATGTACAGAAGGATCTTGGAGGCTATGTAACTCAGGTAGGGGGAGTTAGGAGTGGAAAGTAACTTTTTCTTTAGTAAGTCACTTCCTTTACCTGGTTAGCCAGCCCTATTTTTCCTAGGAAGTCAAGAGAATTCATCGTGAGTTCAGGAGACAGGCTTCCTGGCTACGGATGAGGCCTGAGCCTCTTCTGTGTCTTTTTCTTCTTCCTTTTTTTTTTTTTTTTCTGTTTCCAATAGTTGCTGTGAACTACCTATTTTCTAAGCACTTTCATGTATAAATATTGTCACTCTAAAGTCTTTGATGTTAGATTCGGAAAAGAGAAATTCTAACCAACTCATTACAGCTTTCACTGGGAATGGAAGATTGTCTGCTACCTCATTCTTCCTCTGCTACACTCTGTAGCTCTCAGGCAAAATCCCAACAAAGTCTTATTTTGGAAAGAACTATCTCATTTCTGATCATCAGAGTTCTACTGTGAAGCCTGGAGAGACAGATTTTTGACTCTGGGGTTCTGACCAGGAGAAAATGTGTGTTGTGCTGTGTCCCTTACATAGTAATAATGCCTAATCCAGCTAATAAATTTTTTTTTAAAAAATGGATGCTATTTCATTTTGTATCTTTGCTCACTTAAATTCAACAAACATTTATTAGATGCCTGTAGACAAGTCAATATGCTCAGATACCTAAAACCCTGATACCCTGCAGGGAGGAGGTGAGAGTGGCATTATGGGAAGAGGGGAAGATTATGGGTATAGGGATGAGAAATAGGGGCAATAATAATGTAGTAAATAAGCTATCATATTAGAAATCTGTAACTTGAGTTCTTATCCTTGCTTTGTGACTAAGTAGCTGTGTTATACCAGGTTAACATTTCTAGGACTTAGTTGTCTTGTGTGTAAAATTAGGCCAGTTACCACTTATGGAAATCCATAACTTATATAGGCTTCAGTTGTATCATCTGAAAAATGAGAATAGATTAAATGATCTCTAAGATCTTTCATTTCCACCTTTCCTAATAAAAGGTGCTTAATTGATGTCTTAATTCATTATCCTTTGAATAGTTGAGTGTATTAACATCATGGTGAAGTCATATCATGGTAGGTCTCAGTTTGAACAGGAGAGAAACTGAACTGGAATACAGATTAAATGGAGATGCAGCTTTAGTTTTTGTCTCAGGGTCTTCAATAATGAAGGTAAGAAAACTGATGAAACTACCCAGATAATCATTCCCAGTCCTACTGATTTCCATTTTACAAGGTGTTTTTCCTCCATGACTCTGTGAGGCTGGAAATTCATGCAGCTATTATTCTGAGATGAGGAACTGAGGATCAGAGAATTCAAATGACTTTTTTTTTTAATGTATTAACTTATCTATATAAAATGACTTGTTTAAGGTCGTATAACTTTACTGTCACAGCTGGGGCTAAAACTCACATTTTCTGACCCCAAATGCAATTGTCTTTCCATTACCTTATTCATAGACATTGAAGAAAGTGTGGTTTCCTCTATGTGAAACATAGAGTGACAGCATTACTTCAATTATCATAACTTCAAGGAAGGAGGGCATATCTTCCACAAGGGTAGTTATTTCCCTCCACTAACAACAGAGCCTGGTAAGGAGTGAGAATAAACAGAGAGTTAAATTGTAGTTTTAATTGTGCTGTGTAGAATGATTGTTGTCCTCTGAAAAATGTAGGGCCACTAATCTTTCTATGATAACCCTTGGGATCTTAGGATTTAGAGGTAGAAGTGACCTTAGAGGTCAGCCAATCTAGTTCTTTCATCTTCTGATGAGGAAAATGAGGGGCAGAGAGAGTAAGGTGATTTTCCCAAGGTCACCTAGGTAGTAAATGGCAGAGGTGGTATTTGAACCCTACCCTCTCAATCCCGCACTCTTACTGTACTGTGCTACCTCATCTCATTGTAGTACCGGCTGCCCCACTGGAGATCCAGCTGGCCAGTTCCTGTTGGGCAATGTAGTTCCTCTTTTCGCTTCTCTCCCTTCCCCTCTCCTCTCCTCCTTCCTTTCCCTCACTCCACATAGGGTATCATACCCTTACTTCCATGTGCTCTGCCCAAAGCAATGTAAATTTTGATGCAAGATATCTTTGGGTTTGATGGCTAGATTTCTTTCTTAAGGAAACCCAATTCACTCTGGCTCTCATTGATTGGTCAACAATAGGTCCCAGCCCAAGCCCCATTCGCTGATCATTGTTTGGACCCCAACTGACTCAGAGTAAATGTAAATAGCAATTGTCTCTGTTTTGGCCAGAAATCCTGAGGGTCTTCCCCTCCCAGATTAAATTTTTTTTGACTAGGTAAAAGAGGCCATTCTTTGGTTTATTTCTTACCTAGCCTTAATCACTAAATGGGTGTTACCTCAGTCAAACTGAGATCTGGGAAAGACCTTACCCTAAAAAGGCCAAGGTCTTCCACTTCACTGGGGGTTATCTCCAGTTGTCCTGATTTACATCTTGCAACTGGACCCAGATGGCTCAGGAGGAGAAACTGAGGCTGGTGACTTTGCACAGCCCTCCCTCACATAAATACAATGCACTTGCGAGTTACGGCATCATCTTCCTGATGTTGTGGTCCTCTTCAAGAAGGAAAGACAAACAACAACCTCATCTCATTATCTGCAAACCAAGATTATCACATCTTCCTTACACACACAGTGAAAGAGATCTGTGTGTGTGTGTGTGTGTGTGTGTGTGTGTGAAGAGAAAGGAAGAAAAACAGGTGAAAAAATCCAACTAACACCACATCATTACTGAAATCCTTAGACTAAAGACTGATCAAGATATTTTACACTTTCTTGTTCAGTTCATGTCATAGAACTATTTTCTATAGAAAATTTCAGTGATTTGCAAGATTCAGCTGAATTGTTTCTCAATAACAGAAATGAACTTTAAAAGCCGGACAAACTTATCTGCTCACCAGTGTTGCAGCAGCTGATAGTTGGTTTCAGGGGTTGGACCTTAGTGTTGAATTCAATGGCATGCCAGGCCTCAGCACTACAGACAGTATGTACGGTACTCACTTCTCTACATATCAGCTTTTCTTTTAGCCTAAGAAACAGCAAATTGAGGGGATGCCCATCAGTTGGGGAATAGATGAGTAAGTTGTGATATGTATTTATGATGGAATAATATTGTGCTATAGCAAATGATGAGCAGTATGTCCTCAGAAAAACCTAGAAAGACTTACATGGGTTGATGAAGAGTGAAATGTACTGAGATATAAATACCTGCAAAGTTTTTCTCCTTGTTCTCTCTATTTTGGCCCTTTTATTCTGTTTTCTTAAAGAATCAACCTATCACTCAACTTTGTCCTGGATGCAACCCCAAGTAGAAAGAGCACTCATCTTAGGATCACAAAAGCTGGTTTCAATTCCTAGCTCTTCCACTTAGTAGTTATGGGACACTGGGCAAAGTATTTTATTCCTTGCAACCTCACTTCTCTCATCTATAAACTGAAGAGAATAATACATTCACTACCTACAAAGTTACTGTGAGTAAAGTCCTTTTTGTTTCACTCTTTTTAATTTTTTTAACATGTTTTTAAAACTTTGAGTTCCAAATTCTCTCCCTTTCTCTCTCCCCACCCCCCTCATTGAGAAGGCAAGTAATTCCGTATAGATTATATATGTATAGTCATGCAAAACATATCCATAACAGTCAGGTTGTAAAAGAAAACAGACAAAAAAAAACTCAAGAAAAATAAAGTGAAAAAATAAAACAAAACAAAAGTTTCTTCAATCTGTGTTCAGACACCACTAGTCCTAAGTCCTTCAGAGTTGTTATGGATTGTTGTATTGCAGAGAATAGCTAAGTCATTCACAGCTGATCATCTTACAATATTGCTGTTACTTTGTACCCAGTACATTTCACTTTTCATCAACCCATGTAAGTCTTTCTAGGTTTTTCTGAGAACATACTGCTCATCATTTGTTATAGTACAATATTATTCCATCATAAATACATATCACAACTTATTCATCTATTCCCCAACTGATGGGCATCCCCTCAATGTCTAATTCTGAGTAAAGCCCTTTGTAAAACCTTAAAGGTTACATTACATTGATGTACAATATTTTTACTATTATCTATTAGGAATCAGAAGAGACAAAGTTTTAGTCAAATGTTAATAAATATTCTGCTTGAAAGCTGAGAAATAATTTTTATTACAAGTGTCTCTGACAAAAACTTCATTTCTCAAATACATAGAGAACTGAGTCAATTTTATAAGAATACTAATCATTCCTTAATTGATAAATGGTCAAAGGTTATGAATTGGCAGTTTTCAGATGAAGAAATCAAAGCTATCTATAGTCATATGGAAAAATGATCTAAATCACTATTGGTTAGAGAAATGCAAATTAAAAGAACTCTGAGGTAGCAGTTCACAACTGTAAGATTGGCTAATATGATAGAAAAGGATGCTGGAAGGAATATGGAAAAATTGAGACACTAATGAACTGTTGTAGAGTTGTGAACTGATCTAGCCATTCTGGAGAGCAATTTGGAACTATGTCTAAAGGGCTATAAAACTGTGCATACCCTTTGATCCAGCAATACCACTACTAGGTCTGTATCCCAAAGGGATTGAAAAAAAGAAAAGGGAAAAGGACCTATTTGCATAAAAATATTTATAGCAGCTCTTTTTGTGGTGGCAAAGAATTGGAAATTGAGGGAATGCCCATCAATTGGGGAATGACTAAACAAGTTGTGGTATATGAATGCAATACAATACTATTGTGCTTTAAGAAATGATAAGTAGAATGATTTCAGAAAAATCTGTAAAGACTTACATGAACTGATGCAAAGTGAAGTGAGCAGAACCAGGAGAACATGGTACACAGTAACAGCAATATTGTATGATGACCACATCAAGGCTAGCAGAAGTAGAACGACCTGGAGGATATACCATTTTGGAGTGAACTTCCTTATGACTCGTGGTCTAGAAAAGTTACAAAAATAAAGACAGTTCAGCTGTTACTTCTTACCTAATTTAATACTAGAGGAGGACTTACAAATTACCTTGGAGATATTTGAAAAAGCAAAACCACTGCAAATGAAGTCTATTGATCTGATGTATAAAAGGCCTTAGACATAATTTGCAAAATAGCTGACCCCTCCTCCCCCACCCCCCAACATGGCACTAGCAAAATTCAATTCAATCTGACAACCATTTATTAAGGACTTGTTATGATGCAGGGTCCTAAACTAGGCCTCGTGAATATAAAGATTTAATACAGCAGATCATTCCTTCAAGGAGCAAGAATCTAAAGGGGGACATGAGCACAAATAAATATGATCAGAGATATCTAGTCAAAGTGCCACAAGCAATATTAAGACAGAAAGATCATTCTCAGTTGAGGAATATCCTCAGGAAAAGTGTACTGGGCCCTAAAGGAAGAGAAGGATTTCACCAGGTGGAGATGTGAAAGGAGCATGTTTCAGGCATGGAGGCAACAGCCTGTGTAAATGAAAGGAAATAATTACTGCTCCAATGTGCCTAGAATGTAGAGTTTGTGAATAGAAGTAGAAGGAAATAAGACTGGAAATGCAGGTCAGATTGAGAAGAGCCTTAAAGGACAGGCACTTAAGAGTGTTTTTATTTTATATATAGTCAATGGACATTTCCTGAGAAAAGTGGTCACAAGTTTGAACAAGACACTACACCTCCCAACTCTGGGCATTCTGTCTGGCTGTCCTGCATTGCTGGAATATTCTCCCTCCTGGTCTCTGACACCTGACTTCTTTCAAATCCCAGCTAAAATCTCACCTTCCATAGGGAGACTTTCTCAATCCTCCTTAATTCTAATATCTTCCCTCTGTTGATTATTTCCAATTCATCCTTCATATATCTTCTATATATACATATCTTGTATATATCCTGTATATATCTTGTGTATATATATATGTGTGTGTGTGTGTATATATATATATATATATATATATATATATATATATATATATATATGTATCAGTTTTTGCATGTTGCCTCTCTCATTAGACTGTGAGCTCCTTGAAAGCAGGGACCATCTTTTGCCTTTCTTTATATCCTTAATGCTTACCACAGTGCCTTGCACATAGTAGGTGCTTAATAAATTTTATTGACTGGCTGAGTGACTGTGAATGTTGAATTAAAGAGGGGGAGAGACTGTATAGCCTGGAAGACAACTACTTAGCATTTTATTACTATAGTCCAGGTGAGAAGTAATGAGTGCCTAAATTAGGGTGGTGGCAGTATGAATTGAAAAGAGAAGACCAATGGAAAAGATATTGCCAAAAATAGAATCAACAGAACTTGGCAATTGATTAGATATGGGAAATGAAGGAAAGGAAGACTCCAAGACAATCAAAGTTTTGAGACTGGGTGACTGGAAGAATAATAGCACTCCCAACTAAAACAGGGAAACTCAGAGGATAGATGGTTTTTGGAGGGTAGATGGAGTCTGTTTTAGATATACTGAGCTTGAGATGTGAGTAGAACATTATAGGTAGAGATGTCTAGTAGGTAGACGGCAATATAGGACTGGAACTCAAAAGACATGTTAGTAGTGCTATGTAGATTTAGAAATCATCTGCATAAACTGGTCATAGATATTGCCAAGAAGAGAATGTAGAGGAAGAAGAATACTAAGAAAGAGTCCAGAGATAGTGACATTTAGTGGGTAGGAGTAGGATTATGAACCAGCCAAAGAAACAGAGAAGGAGCATACAAATGGGTAGGAGAATAAATTGCCTAGATTAGCAGAAGAGGAAACAGAATATCTAAATAGACTTATTTTAGAAAAAGAAATGGAACAGGCCATAAAAGAGCTTTCTAAGAAAAAAGCACCAGCCCCTGACGGATTAACAAGTGAATTCTATGAAACATTTAAAAAACAACTAATTCCAATATTAAACAAATTATTTGGAATAATAGGCAAAGAAGGGATCCTACCAAATTTTCTTTTATGAAACAAATATAATTTTGATACCTAAACCAGGAAGAGTAAAAACAGAGAAAGAAAATTATAGAGCAATTTCATTAATGAATATGGATGCAAAAATCCTAAAAAACATACTAGCTAGAAGATTACAATAATATATTATAAAGATTATACATTATGACCAAATGAGATTCATACCAGGAATGCAGGGATGGTTTAATGTAAGGAAAACTATTAATATAATTGATCTTATCAATCACAATAGTTACAAAAATCATGTGACTACATCAACAGATGCAGAAAACGCATTTGATAAAGTATAACACTCATTTTTCTTAAAAACACAAAAATTTAGGCATAAATGGACATTTCCTTAAATTGAGAAGAAATATTTACCTAAAACCATTACCAAATATTGTTTGTAATGGGGATACAATTTTAGAAGCTTCCCAGTAAGATCAGGTGTGAAACAAAGATGCCAACTGTCACAAAAATTATTCAGTATTGTATTGGAAATCTTAGTAATAGCAATAAGAGAAGAAAAAGAAACAGAAAATAGAATGAGCAATGAAGTAATAAAACTATCTCTTTTTGCATACATATCTCTTTTTGATATACTTGGAAAACTCTAACTCAACTAAAAAGGTAATTGAAATAATTAATAATTTTAGTAAGGTAGCAGGATATAAGGTACACCCACATAAATCACCAGTACTCCTATATATCACCAATAGAACCCTACAAGAAAAGCTAGCTAGAGACTCCCCATTTAAAATAACTCTAGACATTATAAAATACCTGGGAGTAGACATGACAAAACAAACCTAGGAACTAGATGAACAAAATCACAAAAAAAAAGAAGTTTTATACAAATAAAATCAGATTTAAATAAATATAGAAAGATTAATTGTTCATGGGTAGGCAGAACCAATATAATAAAAATGACAATTTTACCTAAGTTAATCTATATATTCAATGCCATCCCAATTAAATTACCAAAAATTATTTTATTGAGCTAGGAAAAATAATAACAAAATTCACTTGGAAGAACTAAAGGTCCAGAATATCAAAGGAACCAATGGGAAAAAAAAGTATAGAGAAAGGAGGTTTAGCAGTACCAGAGCTTAAACTATATTATAAGGCAGTAATTATCAAAATTATTCTGGTAGTGGCTAAGAAATAAAAAGGTAGATTAGTGGAACAGAGTAGACATACAATGTACAGCAGCAAACAAATATAGTAACCTAGTGTTTGACAAGTAAAGACTTAAGTTTTCCAGACAAGAATTCATTACGTGGTAAAAATTGTTGGGAAAGCTGAAAAGCAGTCTGGTAAAAACTGGGCATAAACTAATTTCTTATACCATTTACCAAGATAAGGTTGAAATGGATGCATGACCTAGATATAAAGGTAGATGTTACAAGAAAATTTGAAGAACATGGAACATATTACCTACCAGATTTATGGATAGGTAAATAATTTATGAACAAACAAGAGATAGAGAGCATTATGAGGTAGAAAATAGAAAATTTTGATTACATTAAATTAAAAAGTTTCTATACAAATAAAACCAATGTAGCCAAGACTAAAAGGAAAGCAGAAAACTGGGGGGGAAATTTTTTATAGACAATTCCTCAGATAAAGGTTTCATATCTCAAATATATGAAGAACTCTGTCAAATCTATAAGAATATGAGTCATTCCCTAATTGATCAAATTGGTCAAAGAATATAAACAGGCAATTTTCCAATGAAGAAATCAAACAATCATTGTCATATGAAAAAATGCTCTAAATCATTATTGGTTAGAGAAATGCAAATTAAAAACAACCTTGAGATATCATTTTATACCTATCAGATTGGCTAAAATAATAGAAGGGGAAATTGACAAATGTTGGAGGAGATGTGGAAAAATTGGGACCTTAATTGATTGTTGGTGGATCTGGAAGCTGAGCCAACCATTTTGGAATTATGCCCAAAGAGTTATTAAATGCCTATACCCATTGACCCAGCAATACCACTGTTTCTCAAGATGACTAGGAAAAGGGTAAAGAACCTATATGTTCTAAAATACTTGCAGCAGCATTCTTTGTGGTGGCAAAGAACTGGAAATTGCGGGGATGCCTGTCAATTGGAGAATGGTTAAACAAGTTGTGCTATATGCTCATCGTATAATACTATTCTGCTATAAGAAATGATGAACTCGATTATTTTAAAAAAAACATGGAAAGACTTACACGAAATAATGAAGAACAAAATGAGCAAAAACAAGAGAACATTGTATACTGTAACAGCAATAATGTTTTAAAAACAACTTTGAGCAACTAAGTCACTCTATTATAAACACTCAATTTAACTACAGAAGTCCTATGAAGGAAGATGCTGTCTGCAACCAGAGAAAGAACTGACGTATATACACACATACATACATACATACACACACACACACACACACACACACACACACATATATATATATATATACATATTTATATCTAATGGTAGCCATCTCTAGGGTGGAGGGGGAAGAGGGAGGAGAAAAAATGCTACATGATAATTTTGTTGTATATTTAAAAACAACAGCAAGTTGTACATATAAGATCTGCAGTTTCAGATACAATCTCCTTTTTTTTCTATACCACTTTGTTATGGAAATGCTTGTTTTATTTCTCAAGTTCAGAACAAAACAAAACAAAAACCAAATGGGTAGGAGAACCAGGAGAAAGTTAGAAGTTCTCATAGAATTTGTTGGATGTCATAAATGCCATGGATTTCATTGGACATTGCCTACCAAAGACGAAAGAGGTAATCTGTCTTAGTCCAGAAACCCACTGAGCGGGACCCAGCAGCATTTTGCCCTGGAGCCAAATCCAGTGGCCAAAGAAGAGTTTAAAAATAAGGATGAGGGGCAGCTAGGTGGCGCAGTGGATGAGTACCAGCCCTGGAGTCAGGAGGACCTGAGTTCAAATGTGGCCTCAGACACTGACACTAGCTGTGTGACCCCGGGCAAGTCACCTAACCTGAATTGCCCCCCCCCCCCCCCAAATAAGGATGATTTCTTCCACCTATTGCAATTCCTTCATTTGGCAGTAAATGCTTTTCCAAATGAATGATCATGTGTTAACTCATGCATCCATATTGGGGGGGGGGGGGAGTCAAAGTCACGGAAGCTAAAGAAAAAGAGTAGGAAGTTAATAGAGTCAAATGTAACAGAATTACAAAGGGGAATGAGGACTGCAGCAAGGTCAACAAATCTTTAACTTTGATAACGCTTTCTATAATGTTTCTATAATTTCTATGACTCCTTATTTGATGAATAGGGTTATAGTTCTATTTTTTATAAGTTTGTAAATGCAAGTGCTATCCTTTGCTATAAGGAGTATAAATGAATCAATATCCCTTGCTATAGAACATATAAGCATATACACATATATACATAGTTAAGTAAGGCAGACATTTCTCTTTGTGTCTTCATTTTTCTCCCTACCCAATGGAGCCTGAATTAACATTTCACATGTATAGTCCTAAGGGGAGGAAGAAACAAAACCTCACCTATCAGCACCTCTATGAGGCCTTCAAGTTCTCATTTGAGAGACATGCTCTAAGCACTTGCCAGATAATTGGCATATATCCCATAAGTGTTCGTTGTCTTTTGCTTTTTGCCTTCACCCCTAAAATCAGCCAGGAAGGTCTCCTCCTCTTTGTCCAATAATAACCTAATAGATAAAGTAACCACCTGAGCCTCCATATCATCTTCTGGTATCTTAGATAAGTTCCTACATATCCTCCTTGGCCAACTTTCAGTAAATAAGGGAACATTTCACTTTTCTACTCTTACCCTTCTTCAACAAATTACTGTACTCAAAGATGCCAAATAATGGATCGGCAAGATAGAAGATAATCACTAACATATGTCAGTAATGGGATCTGTTCCTATACAAAAGGGAAAGCTGGGAAACCATCTTTGGAACTGCCACACTACCATAATCTGGGAAGCTGCCACACCATTGCTCTAATCTGTACATAGATTTGAAGGCCAGCAATATTCTACTTATATCTCCAGATAGCTATAAAATAATATCTTTTTTAAAAAATTTCTTTAGACACAGAAGTTTTATTATACATGGATTTCCTTTTCTCCTCCCTAATATGGATGTGTGAGTTACCACATAATTGCTCATTTGGAGAAGCATTTGCTGCCAAATGAAGGAATTACAATAGGTAGAAGAAACTGATTAAATCTCCTCATTTTTAAACTCTCCTTTGTTTGGCTACTTGACTGACTCAAGGGCAAAATGCTGCTGGGTCCTGCTGTGTGGGCTTCTGCACTGGGACAAACCACCTCCTCCTTTTGTAGGTGATGCCCAACAAACAGTAGGTGACGCAGAAATGGAGTTCAGAGATGAATATATAGATTTGTTAACTGTCTGCATAGAGATAATACCCATTGGAATTAATGAGATAACCAAAAAAGAGGGATTCACTCATGATGAGCCAGCGTAATCATCTGAGAAGGAGCTATCAGACAGCTGGGAGGAGAAGCTGGAGAGAGCACCAGTACTGAAACCTAAGAAGGAAAGAGTACCCAGGAAAAGTGGGTGTTACCAGTGTCAAATGCTATAGAAATGTTGGGAATAATGAAAACTGAGAAAAGGTCATAGAATTTGTCAATTAAGAGATTATTGGTAATCTTGGAGAGCACAAAATGGGGGATGAGGTTGCTAGCCAGATTGCAAGGGTCTGAGAAGTGAGTGGGATCTGAGAAAGTGGAGGCAATAAGTGTAGACAGCTTTTTCTAGGACAGCTCCAGAGAAGAGATGTAGGATTGAAGAGGTTTACCTTTGCCTCTTTTCCCTTTTTGCCCCTTTTCAAAAGGAATTTGGCTCCTTTGTTTGCAATTCCCAGAAAAACCTTAAAACTTTTAGATTCTCTCTTTGAAATCTTATTCAAATGCGCTCTCCTTCCTGACCCCAAAAAGAACCTGGCTTCAGTTTGTCTACCGGTCCCAGGAAAACCTCAAACTTTTAGAAACTGCTTTTATTTCCCTTTGAGAGCAAACTTCCCCCCCTTTCAGCTCCCTTCATTATCTATTCTCATTGTCTGTTCAGATCTCTCAGACATTCCAAACTGAAATTCTCACCTGGACCCTTCCCCTCAATCACCTCCCTGCTTCAACGGGCCTTGCATTGTGGCTACACCCAATCTCCCTTCCATTGTTTCACCTTCCTATGGCCTTTGGTCACTTCTCACCCTTAATCCCAGCTAGGCCCACAAGGTCCAGGACCCAGGAGTTCTGTTCACCCCAGCTTGCTGGCCACTCCCATCCAGATCCCACCCTTAATCCTAGCTAGGTGTCACAAGGTCCAGGACCCAGGTCACCCCAGTTTACTAGCCACTCCCATCCAGATCTCCTTAGACCCCTCCTCCTGTCACTCCAAACTGCTTGGCCACTCCTAGACCCCTCCCCTAGTCTTTCTGTACTTAAGTTTCACCCCAGCCCCCATTCAGACGCTGGGAATTTCTCAAGCCTGGAGGCTGAGACTCCCATGCCTGCTTGTCCTCATGGCCATCACCTGGCCTCTTTAGCCCCCAGCCCCCATTTAGAAGCTGAGCGTTCCTCACGCCCAAGAGGCTGAGACTGCCTCAGCCTGCTCATACTTACCAGCGTCACCTGGCCTCCTCCATTCAGACCCCCATTTAGATCACTGATGTTTGCGTTCCTCGGGAGTCTGGCCTATATGCTTTATCTTTAATAAACTTTTCCTCTGGCTGGAAGAAGATCTGGGTTGAATTCATTCAGGCAGATTCAGCGCCGCGATCTGGGGCTTTTTCCTGCGATCTCGGGGTGCCTCTGTGCATCTAGGAGCACCCCAAAACCCCCCCACCTCTTCAGGATGATAGCTTGAAGGGATGGCAGGACCTCATTTGACTTACTTGACCACTGCTAAATCATGTCAGACCTAGGATTCAAACTCAGGTTGACTACAAATCCATCACTTTTCCTGTATACAGCTTTGGGGTTGGGATCTGGACCCCAGAAAGGAAAAACCCTGAACTTTCCCACATGGCCAAATCTCTGGTGTTTGCCTGAGGCTATAATCCCATCAACTGGCCAAGCTACACTCCATCTCCCAATTCTGTTACCCTTAACCTAGCCTAGCCCTCCATTGTTTTACCTCCCTAATCCTAGCTGGTCTCTATTCTCCCTTGGCCATGTGATCCAGGTCCCTGGCGGTCTATTA
>NW_020954576.1:25403658-25488263 GCF_900497805.2 Vombatus ursinus
AGTCTTTCTGTATATAAGATCCATCTTGTCTCCTTAAGGTGCTCAGACACACATGAAAATGATTTAAGGATACTTATAAACCAATTTAATAATTAGTGAAAATTAATAAATTTTGTATGTAAATAGTTGATTAGAATTGAAGAATTAATTAAACTACGGATGGTATAACGGATAAACTATGGGTGGTATAAACTAATGGTATAATCTCTCTTAATTCTGGTACCTCTGCTACCAGAGAGAGCACCTTTTAAATTTATAAACTACTATAATGAAATGATATAAAAGGAATCACAAAAACAAATCAAGAATTCAAGTTGATGGCCAAATTCAGGGTGCAAGATCAGTCTCATGAGTCAGTTAAGACCAGGTAACTTGTAAAAAATAGTCCCTATGGAAGAGTTTGTTGGTTATCAAAGTCAGAACTGATCCCAATTATCAACTTGCCATGAAATCAAGTACAACACATAACCCAAAGTCAAACCTAAACCTTGATTCTGACTTCAGAGTCTTTGGAGTCCCTGCAGAGGGAATGAAAGCATAGGATTATAGAATTTAGAACTGGAAGGGCCTTAAGAGATTATCTAGTCAACTCCTCCCCAAAGTAGTAGAAGATGGGATTTAATAGTTAAGGGAGGAGATTTACTTTGTTTATAGGGTCTTATGAGTCTTTATGAGGTTTCTGTATTTTTGGTGGGGGTAGTGATAAGGATGGGATCTAGACCCCAAAAAGGAAAAACCCTAGACTTTCCCACTTGGCCAAATCTCTGGCGTTTGCCTGAGGCTATAATCCCATCAACTGGCCTTTTGTTACTGCCCACACCCAACTTCCCAATTCTGTTATTAACCTAGCCTAGCCCGCAGTCCTCTTCCCTCCCTATGGCCCCAGGCCACTTCTCACCCTTAATCCTATCTAGGTTCCATTCTCCCTTGGCCATGTGATCCAGGTCCCCAGAGTTCTATTACCTCGTATACCACTTGGCCACTCCTAGATTCCTCCTGCAGTCTTTCTGTATATAAGGTCCACCTTGTCTTCATTAAGATGCTCAGATTCTTATAATCTAGCCACTGCTTAGATTCTTATAATCTAGCCACTAGATACTCAGATTCCTTGACAGTCTGGCTAATATGTCGGATCTTTAATAAACCTTGTCTTTGGTTAAAAGAAGGCTTGGGTCGAATTCTTTTGGGCAAGACCCATGTGTCGTGATTTTGGGGTCCCAGCACTCCCAAACCTCTAGAGCTCATCAATTAGTACATAAGCTCTTACATGCCTAATGTTTGCATTGTTATTTTGAGTACTTGTATAAGGAGTGGGGTCAATTTTACTTATATCTGTGGGGCTATATTCTGTGATTTCCAAGAAGCAACTCAGTGTGGAAGCAATATGAACCAAAAAGAATTATGATTTTTGGAGGCCACCCCCAAGATTAAATCCATTCTATAAACACTGAGATAGGGGGTGCTGGGCCATGGATTATCTCTTATTACCCATCTTCATGCATTCTTCCTTCTAGTCAAACTGTCAACCAGCTGTTCCTGGTTCCCTACCTCCCCCCCACACATATGGAATGCATTTCCCTTTCAGGTTACAGAATCTATAACTTCCTTCAAAACACAGCTCAGGTGTCACCTCCTCTGAGGCCTTTCTTGATTTCCTGTTATTAGAATTCTCTCTTTCTTGAAACGATTTTGTGTATGCCCCGTATTATGTTTCCTTTATGTGCATCTCGAGGCACTGTTTTTTTTTTTCCCTTGGCATCCCTAGCACCCAGCACAAGAGTCTTGCAATGGTAAGTACTTAACAATTTGAATTTGAATTTTACAGATGAAGGTTTTGAAGATGAGAAGAATGAAATCTTTCCAACCTCACACAGCTGGTAGGTCACAAAGCCAGAACACAAATTCAGGTTTTCTGATTCTTAATTTATTTTTCTTTACCTTAAGCTCCGTTGCTTGTTCAGATGAAGGGTTAGGGCTAGTACAGACCCCAGCCTCAATTCCACTAAAACCAGGGACTCTTAGGGGTCAGCAGCTACACACATCTCTCACCTGATGAGTTTGTTCATTTAAGGGCATCGAGGTTGATCAGCAGAAGGCAACCTTGAGTCTGGAAGACCCTAGTTCAAATCTTGCCATTGATACCAGGTAAGCAAATCACTTAACCTCTCTCACTCTAGCTTTCTTCTGTAAAATGCACAATAATTCGCACCTACTTCATAGGATTGTTGTAAGGATCAAATAAGATATTATGTGTAAAATACTTTGAAAACCTTCTAGTACACACTAGCAAATATTTTGGAAAGGGGGCAGGGCTCTGAAAGAAAAGTTGTATCACTAATGTTCCATCAGAGGGGGTGGGTCAGTGCAAGGATAGCTGCATTTGGACGGAAATTCAGATCCTAGCTCTGCCAATTACAGTCTGACCTTGGCCAAGTAATTTCACCCCTCCAGACCTCGGTTTTCTCATCTGAGACCAAGGGGCTCGGACTAGATGACCTCAAAGGTCGTCCACGGTCTGATGGAGAGAAGAACCAAGGGCGCCTCACATAGGTCAGGGAGGAAGGAGGGTTTGAAAAGCTGCTTCTGGGTCACCTCGGCTTCCGAAGGGCTCTCTGTCTCCTCCTCTAAATAAGATTTAACTGGCCCGCCCTGGGCCTTGACGTACGTGCTCGGGGTGGGGGGAGGCCGGGGCGGGCCGGAAGTGTTAGGATGATGGTTTGGGGTCATTTGCATCCCAACAGTGTGTAAGGCTCCCTGGGGAGTTCCTACAGGCATTACAAGTCTTGTGAGGCTCGCCGGTAGTTACGTTTTGGGAGGGCAGGGGCTGGAGAGGCCCTCGCAGGTCACGCTGTCGGACGCACGTCCCTGCATTCCCCGCTTCATCTGGGATCGTGCGGGGCGGCGCCGAGCATCAGTAGGTAGAGTGGACCTTGGCGCAGGTAACTGCAGGGTGGGATTCGGAGTTCCATCGAGCTCCTGGTAGGTGCTCTGGCCGTTGCAGCTTCCATTGTCCGGGCCCCTGAAGCTCCCGGGGAAGTGGCAGCAGCTGCCAGGCGGAGACCTGCTTCAGGAGCGGAGCGGGGTGGGGGGTGGGGAGGGGAGGTGTTGCGGGGAGGATGAAGGTTGCCTAAGCCGGATGGGTCAAGCCCCGCCTTCCTTCCTCTGCGTTCCCCAGTTAGTTCCCAGATCCCCCTTTTCCGGTGGTGGGCTTCCCAGGACTAGGGAGGATTGAAACCACTGGTCACCCAATCTGGGCGAGCCTGAGCTAACCAGCTGCAGGAATGCAAACAGCAGAAGGCAGGCCTGTGTCTAATCCTGAGAGCAAAGCTCTGGGAGGGCTTCCTAGGGAGGGAGTAGAGCCCTGGGGCTGCTCTCTCCTTTTCTCGCCTGCGGTCACGTATCTGATATTCTTACAGCTGCATCTCAGGGCTTTTTTTCGAGCCTGTTCCAGCCTCCAGGACTATGAGCGTGGGCTTCATTGGGGCCGGCCAGTTGGCCTTTGCCCTCGCCAGGGGCTTCACTGCAGCAGGTAGGAGACGGGGACCCTGGAGGATGGCGGGGTTCTGAGTTAGTTAGAAGTTATACTCAGCTACCCTAAGCTCCTCAGTGTATTGAGGAGATGAGATGCATCGGACACTTACTAGCTCTGTGACCCTGGACAAGTCATTTATGGGGTCACTTTGTATTGGACATAATTGAACAACAAATCCCAAATAACTGAGAACGCGTGAAAACTGGGAAGTGATGATGCCAGGAATAGGAATGGATCCGTACAGCGAGGGGCTGGAGTGTGAGGAACAGAAATGTTTGTCATTGACTTTTAGGGTTCAGAACTACCCCAGCCCCTGCCACAGCCCAGCTTGGAACTGAAACAGCTTTGTCTTCTCTAGGCATCCTGGCTTCCCACAAGATAATGGCTAGCACTCCCAATATGGACCTGCCTACAGTTTCTGCACTCAGGGTAGGTGTGAATAGTGGGGAGAAAATAAGGTGGGTACATCTGTCCCCCCAAACTAAGTTGCTTGATTCCAGGGTGGCTCATGGACAAACCAAGTTTCAGGTTTGGCCCAATTTCTCAGTCTCAGCACAGAACCCTGGCAGGGGTTGGTAAACAAGTATACCTGGCCTGTTGCAGAATGTTATGGAAGGAATATCTCAAAGGCAATGTGGTATAGTTGATAGAGAACTGGTCCTAACATATAATAATAGTAACATTTATAGAGCATTTTTACCTATGTTATCTCATTTGATCCTTACAACAATCCCATGAGGTAGTGTGCTGTGAGCATCAGATGAGGAGTGAGGCTGAGAACCTGTCTGAGGCAGAATTCAAATTCTCATCTTCTTGACTTCAAGTTCAGGACTGTATCCATTGTGCAGCTTAGCTTCCAGGAGGACCTGAAGTCTGCATCTGAAATATACTGGCTGTGTGACCCAGGGCAAGTCACTTCATGCTTAGTGCTCTAGGGAGTTACTGCAGACTCTTAATAGAAATGGGGCGACACTAAGCCCTACTTTACATCAAACCTGAATTCATTCCTTGGCAGTTCCTGGGCATTGCTTCTAGTTTTGCCCTCTGGAGCCAGCCAACACATGGCCTGTTCCAATACTTGAAGACAGTTATAATTCTTCTGTTCAACAGGTAAAATTCAACAAACTTTAAGTGCTTACTGTGTGCTGGATCCTAGGGACATAAGCTCTTTTCAATGCAAAAATTCCTTAGTTCCCTAATTCCCTAGTTCCTCCAAGGGCTGGAGGACCTTCCCATTATGGTCCTGACCATCCTCCTCTGAATGCTCTAAAATTTATCAATAAATGTCCTTCCTAAAATATGGCACTTGGACTGAGGTTGGACAGGGAAGAGGACACTGGGACTGTCACCTCTCTATTCCTAGAAATTCTGTCTCTCTAAATGCTGCCTAGAGTACATTAGTTTTTATTTTTCTTATCTTTTTTTATTGATACATTTTGTTTTTTATAATACCTTTATTTCCAAATCTATCCCTCCCTTCTTCTGTACGCATAGAATAAGAAATATTTTAAAAGAAAAAGAGAAAGTTCAGCAAAACCAATGAATCCACCAAGCTTGACAGTAGATACTTTATTCTACACCCGTGATCCCCTGACTCTTAAAAGAAGGGAGTACATTTTCCCAGCTTTTCTATGGGGCTCAGTTTGGTCGCTATGGTTTTCCAGCATTCAGTTTTCTTTTGGCTGTAGTCACTGTGTATGTTGTCCTCCTGGTTCTTCTTACTTTTCCTTCTATCCATTTGTCTTCCTCTGCTTCTCTGAATTCTTCATGTTCAGTTGTGTCTTATTCCATTCATTTTAGAGGCAGATGGGTGGTACAATGGATTGAGCACTCTACTTGTAATCAGAAAGATCTGAGTGTTCAGATGTAGCCTCAGATGCTCACTAGCTGTGTGACCCTAAACCACTCACTTCACCTCTGTCTGCCTCAGTTTTCTCACCTGTAATATGGGGATAATAGCACCCACTTCCTAGGGTTGTTGTAAGGACAGAATGAGATAATATTTGCAAAGTGCTTTGCAAACCTTAAAACTAAATACATGCTATTACTTTTTAACTACAGTATGTTTAGCCAATTCCCCAGTCAATGGTGATCTGTCTACTTTGTTTCTAGTTTTTTGTTTCCACAGAAAAGGGTTGCTATGAATTATTTGGTGCATATTAGTTTTTTTGGCTGTTATTATTACACTGTTAACTCAGAGAGCTTGTGCTCTACTAAGATACCCAGATCTATTTGCAAGTGAATGGCTGTCAGGCCATACCTCTTGTATTTGTGAAATTAATTTTTTGAACCCATATATAAGAATTTGCATTTAAACCTATAAAATTGGATCTTCTTAGATTTGATCCAGATGTCAAAATCCTTTTGGATCCTATGTCATTCAGTGTATTAGTTATTCCTTTCAGATTTATATTGTCTGCAGATTTGTTAAGCAGGCCATCTATGTCTTAATCTAATTCAGTCAATTGACTAGTATTTATTAAGGTCCTGCTATGTGCCAGGCACTGTGCTAGCCTGAGAGTACAAAGGTAAAAAACAAACAGTCCCTGAGTAGTCTCAGAGGGAAGGCACTGAGATTAAGGAAGACTAGGGATGGTTTCTTGCAGAAGATAGGATTTTAGCTGGGACTTAAGGGAAGCCAGGAGACAGAGATGAGGCGATAAAGCATTTCAGGCTTGAGAGACAGTCAGTGGAAATGCTCAGAGTCAGGAGATGAAGAGTCATGTTCAAGTCAGTGCCTCTGGATTGCTGAACTTGTTAAACAGCAAAGGGCCAAGCACAGAGCCTAGAATCACTCCACTAAAGCCTTCCTTTCAAGTTAACATCAAATAATATCATTTGACCCCAAATTTAGTGCTCTATTCACTATGCTAAACTGCCTCAAGTTGGGTTAGGGTGTCTAACATAGGGAGTGGCCTTTGTTTCCCTTTTAAAATTCTATTAGTAGGGGCTTTCAAACTCCAAACCCCAACATTGAAAGCATTGTGGGCCTAATGGACAAGTGACCTAGATTGGGAGGTAGAGCTATCATGCTATTACCAGTTTTGCCTCTAACTGAGTGATAGGACACGTTTTGTGTTCCATTGCTAGGTCCAGGCTTCCATCCATTCAGCAGATACTAATAACTTATGGCATGGAAATGCTCTTGGGTTCTTGCCAGCAGAGCACGAGCCCTGTCTGGTCCAACAAAGCTGGAAAGGTTTTTGAGCATGTCCTGGGGATAAATTATGTCTGCCATCTAAATATTACCTTGGCTTAGTAAATAGACACTCATCACCAGCATGTTGACCAATAAATGAGCAATTCTTTGGCCATGGTGAGCCAGAAAACTATATGTATGATACTATGTGCAGGGGAAAGATACAAAGAAAAATGTAGCACATCCTTGCCCTCAAGAAGGCTACCATCTAGTAAGGAGAACAAAATAAATAAATATACCACTTGGGACATTAAGTGGATAAGAAGAATGTAAAGTGTGGTGTTAATGAGATAATACATATAAAATGCTCTGCAAACCTTAAAGCACAATATAAGTGATAATTACTGTGATAATGATGATGCCTCAGATTACCAACCATATTTCACATAGTCAAGACTTTACCTGGGGGAGCCAAGATGGCGGAGGGAAAGCAGTGACTTGTTTGAGCTCTCCTCCCAAACCCTTCCAAATACCTATAAAAAATGGCTCTAAACAAATTCTAAAGCAGCAGAACCCACAAAAAGACAGAGTGAAACAAATTTCCAGCCCAAGACAGCCTGGATGGTTGATCAGAAAGGTATATCACACTGGGCTGGGAGAGGAGCATAGTAAGGTGTGGGCGTGCAGGCCACAGCTTACCTGGAGCAGGCCTCAGAGGACTGAATCGTGGGCAGCTGTGGCAGTTTCCAGACTTCTCAACCCATGAACGCCAAAGACAACTTGGAAGGTCAGTGGGAAAAGTCTGTGACTGTGGTGAGAGAAGGAGCTAGGTCTCAGCCACTCCCGGGGCCGCAGCTGTTTACTGAGCGTCCTGCCCACAGACTGAGGGGGAATCATGTGGCTGATCAGAGGGGGATTACAGGGATCTCTTTGCCAGTGCTGAGGCAGGAATCTCTTGTTTTACTGGTGCTTAGATCTGGGTCACAGTTCTGAGGGGCAGTCCTGAGGCGAGGAGGAATACTGGTGTGGTGAAGCTTGTTGTGGCGGTGGAGAGAAAACACCTCGCCCCTTATCATAACACCTTGGAAGAAGTGAAAATTTTCAGGTCCCTAGAAGTACCTCTGAAAACAGCTGTACACACCTGCCGAAGCTTGGGACAGTACATTCTCCACATTGGAAACAGACTTTTACCTTAACAAAGAGTTTAAAACTCAAGTAATTGGCTGGGATCATGAGTAAGCAGTGCAAAACAAATCAGACTATATTATAATACTTTGGTGACAAAGAAGATCAAAACATACAACCAGAAAAAGACAACGAAGCCAAAGCTCCTACATCCAAAGCCTCCAAGAAGAATATGAATCAGTCCCAGGCCTTGGAAGAGCTCAAAAGGGATTTTGAGAAGCAGGTAAGAGAAGTAGATGAAAAACTAAGAGTTTTGCAAGAAAATCATGAAAAACAAGTCAACAGCTTGCTAAAGGAGACCCAAAAAAATACTGAAGAAAATAACACCTTGAAAAATAGCCTAACCCAAATGGCAAAAGAGGTCCAAAAAGCCAATGAGGAGAAGAATGCCCTAAAAAACAAAATTGGCCAAATGGAAAAGGAAGTCCAAAAGATTACTGAAGAAAATACTTCCTTAAAAATTAGAATAGAGCAAATGGAAGCTAATGACTTTATGAGAAATCAAGACACTGTAAAACAAATCCAAAAGAATGAAAAAATAGAAAACAATGTGAAATGTCTCATTGGAAAAACAACTGACCTGGAAAATAGATCCAGGAGAGAGAATTTAAAAATTATTGGACTATCTGTAAGCCATGATCAAAAAAAGAGCCTAGACATCATCTTTCAAGAAATTATCAAGGAAAACTGCCCTGATATTTTAGAACCAGAGGGCAAAATAGAAATGGAAAGAATCTACCAATCTCCTCCTGAAAGAGATCCCCAAAGGAAAACTCCTAGGAATATTGTGGCCAAATTCCAGAGTTCCCAGGTCAAGGAGAAAATATTACAAGCAGCCAGAAAGAAACAATTCAAGTATTGTGGAAACACAATCAGGATAACACAAGATTTAGCTGCTTCTACATTAAGGGACCGCAGGGCATGGACTATAATATTCTGGAGGGCAAAGGAGATAGCATTACAACCAAGAATCACCTACCCAGCAAAACTGAGTATAATTCTTCAGGGGAAAAAATAGTCATTCAGTGAAATAGAGGACTTTCAGGCATTCTTGATGAAAAGACCAGAGTTGAATTGAAAATTTGATTTTCAAATACAAGACTTGAGTGGAACATGAAGAGGTAAACAGGAAAGAGACAATCATAAGAGACTTATTATGGTTCAACTGTTTACATTCCTGCATGGAAAGATGATATTTGTGACTCATGAGACCTTTGTCAGTATTAGGGTAGTTGGAGGGAAAAAATTATATATGTGTGTATATATAGATATAGATAGATAGATAGAGGGCACAGGGTGAGTTGAAGATGAAGAGGTCATATCTGGAGAATAAAATTAGGGGTGAGAGAGGATTATACTAGGAGAAGAAGAGAGGGAGAGGTAGAATGGGATAAATTATCTCACAAAAAAAAACCAAAACAAAAGAAAAGGCTCTTACAGTGGAAGGGAAACAGGGGAAGGTGAGAGGGAATGAGTGAATCTTATTCTCATAGAATTTGACTTAAGGAGAGAATAACATACTCAATTGGGTGTGGAAATCTGTCTTACCCTATGGGAAAATGGGGGGGGAAGGGGACAAGAGAGTAGGGGGATGATAGAGAGGAGAGCAGATTGGGAAAGGGGGTAATCAGAAGCAAGTACTTCTGAGGAGGATTAGGGTCAAAAGAAAGAATAGAATAAATGGGGGGGTGGGATAGGATTAAGGGAAATAGAGTTAGTTTTTCACAGCATGTCTACTATGGAAGTGTTTTGCATAACTGCACATATATAACCTATATTTAGTTGCTTGCCTTATCAATGAGGGTTGGTGGGGAGGAAGGAAGGGAGAAAATTTGGAACCCAAAGTTTTAAAAACACATGTTTAAAAAAATGTTTTCATATGCAACTGGGAAATAAGAAATACAGGAAATGGGATACAGAAATCCATCCTGCCCTACAGGAAAATTGAAGGGGAAGGGGATAAGAGAAGTGGGGGAGAGATAGAAGGGAAGGCAGACTAGGGGAAGGGGTATTCAGAATGCATGCCATCTTGGGGTGGGGGGAGGGGCGAGATGGGGTGAAAATTTGGAACTCAAAATCTTGTGGAAGTAAATGTTGAAAACAAAAAAAAATAAATAAATAAATTATCAAGACAAAAATAAAAAAGACTTTACCTGGCAAAGTGTTTTGCCATTTCTGGCTCATGATAGGATCCTAGTGTAGAGAGTCTTATTTTCCAAGGAGTAGAATAGAAAGCCACTTGGCCTCCCCCGGGAAGGAGACATCTAACATCTCTCTCTTCCTTCCTCTCCTTTTTCCGGCCCATTAATAGCAACAACAGGGGATTTGGAAGGAATGAGAGGGCATTATAGAAAGATAAGGATACTAAATTTGTTTTCTGCTGATTAGAGAGAGGCCAGGCTAGTGACCTAACTGTCCCTTTGGGAAAGTCCTGAATCTGGGTGGGCCATTCTAGCTCTTGAATCTAATTTTCAGTTCCTGAACCTGTTACTTCCTGCAGAAGATAGGTGTGAAGCTGACCCACCACAACAAGGAAACAGTGCAGCACAGTGATGTGCTCTTCCTGGCTGTCAAACCTCACATTATTCCCTTCATCCTGGATGAGATTGGGTCTGATATCAAGGACAGACACATCGTGGTCTCCTGTGCTGCTGGTGTCACGATCAGCTCCATTGAGAAGGTACCACAACTCTCCTTCCTGCCCCTGAATGGGAAAAGGTCAGGCTCCCAAGGTGCTGGGGCACAAGCACTCAGTGACTGGTAGGGAGAGGAGTTTGGAATGGCAAGTTGGGATGGGGAGAGGCATCAGGAAATCAGAACTGGGAGTTTATTTTATTTCTTTCCTCAGAAATTGACAGCATTCCAGCCAGCCCCCAAGGTCATTCGATGTATGACCAACACCCCTGTACTGGTCCGGGAAGGAGCCACAGTATATGCCACTGGTACCCATGCCCTGGTGGAGGATGGGAAACTCCTAGAACAGCTCATGAGCAGTGTGGGCTTCTGCATAGAAGTGGAAGAGGACCTGATAGATGCCGTCACAGGACTCAGTGGCAGTGGTCCTGCCTATGTGAGAGCTGGAACTGGGTGGGGGGCAAGGGAAATGAGAGGGCTCCTGGTAAACTCGCTTCTTCCTTCCTTTAAGAACTCTGAATGGGAGAAATCTTGGGGTATACTAATTTGGAACTTTGGAGATCAGTTGCTTACTAAACATTTATTAAGCACCTATAAGCACTGGGAATACAAAAAGGAGACAGTCCCTGCCCTCAAGTTGCTTATAATCTTCTGGGGGAAGACTGCACACAAAAGGAAGCTGACGAGGGAAGGGACAGGGTAGGGGAAGTTGCCTGGGATCATGATGGAAAAGTCAGAAATCCCAAAGTAATACCACCAGGTGAGAAAGGAGTAGATTTTTTGAGCTAAGCTCCATGGTTCCACTCTCCAATAAGAGGAACAGAAAGTAGTGATGAGGTGGAGTCCCAAGACTAATGGGATTTTAAAGGATGATCAAGTTTTCCCAATATTGAGCTACTTGAGGCATGGTGGAAAGGCAGGGAGCAAGGCTAAGGTTTAGTCACTGGTCTTCAGTAGTCTTTCCTGGCTGGGTCCTTGGCCAGTCCTCCCTGCTGTGGGCAGAACTAATAGGGGAAGGGTTAGATTCCTGGGATTATGTCCAATAACTTTAGGGAACAGGTTCCCTTAAGAGGGCCATCAACGTGCCCCTCCCATCCTTTCCCATACAGAACTTATTCTTTTCCTCTGCAGGCATTTATGGCCTTGGATGCACTAGCAGATGGTGGGGTGAAGATGGGCCTCCCAAGGAGACTGGCAGTCCGCCTGGGTGCACAGGCCTTACTGGTCAGTATCCCTGCCTCTCTTCTTCTGCCTTTTGTTTGCATGACATATTACAGGGTTCCTCTTGTGCTTCATCGTGGTACATAGGTGAATATCTTGGAGTGAGGGTGGTAAGGGGAGGTCTTGGGGAAAAAGAGCTCTTGGCTGTAATGCAGGCTTGCATGACTTGTCATGGATTCCTTTAGCAATCTCGTGAAGCTTATGGACCCCTTCTTAGAATAATGTTTAAATTCATAAAATGAAACATATGGGATTACAAAAGAAACCAAAGATATTGACCATAATTGCCAAAATTTTGTTTTTAAAAAACAAGTTAATGGACCTCAAGTTAAGAAACCTTGTCCTGTTCTCTCACTTAGTGACTGTATTCCTTTCTCTGTTTCTTTTTACTCCTGTAAGGGAGCTGCTAAGATGCTCCTGGACTCAGAGCAGCATCCCGGACAGCTCAAGGACAATGTTTGCTCCCCTGGGGGAGCCACCATTCATGCTTTGCACTTCTTGGAAAGTGGTGGTTTTCGATCTTTACTCATCAATGCTGTTGAAGCCTCCTGCATCCGGACCAGGTAGGTTCAACTCTCCCTCCTCATCTCCTGGTCACTCTCTCCCCAGAAGAGGCCCTGTAGCCCAGGCCTGCCCTGCCTCATCAGTAACCTTCTAGTTGCCTGTATGTTTTTTCAGCGGTTCAGCTGGTTTATGCATATACTATATATTGATTACAGAGATCCCTTACCATCTCCTTTGAGATGGGACAGATGAGACAAGCAGAATGAATCAGACAAACGCATCCCATTCACATCTTGTTCTTTTTGTAGTTAGGGGCAGGGCAGCAATTTTGGAAGTTTCAAGTCCCAGGGACTGAATCGGGCTCCATGACGGTTTCTCTGCCCTCTCCTTCAGTGACAGTTCTAATACCACTGCTGCCTGACCCCCTTAATATCCTCTCTGCAGGGAGCTACAGTTCATGGCTGACCAAGAGAAGATCTCCCCAGCTGCCATAAAGAAAACCCTCCTAGATAAGGTGAAGCTGGAGGTGCCTACTGTTTCTACACACTCACTTTCCAGTGGAGTCAAGTTGTTTAATCATACCCAGGCCCCTGGAGGGAAGAAGGATTGAGATGGATTTGCCTCCCATTTACCTAGTCTGACACCCATCCCCCTTCTCTGCCCTCAAGGTACTTACTGAGCTCCTAGCCAGCTCTAGTCCCTAGTACTTGGAGAGACGAATCTCTAGCAGTAATAAAACGGTAATAAAACTACTTTAAATCTCTTTACATCAGTGTAGAGATGGACCTAGGTGCCTTGATTTAACTAGATTTTAAGTAATCTTTTCTCTCTTATGGATGGAAGGCAGAAAAGCTAGGAGTAGTTTTTAGTGCAAAGAGTGAAGAAACAATGTAATTACTTGAGTTCGAATGAAAGATACCAGATTGTACTTGTGGGTTTTTTTAAAAATCATGATTGGGTTATAACAAGCATTCTTGCTAATTGTTTCAATAAAATTCTTTTTATTTTTAAAGAAGATGAGTAAAAACATGCTAATATTTCCCTTCCAATTAACCATGTCTAAAGCTAAAGCCAGCTGCTATTCAGACCACATGGGCACCAGCCCTGTTTATCTTCATAGTGGACAAAGTCCATGAGAGGAGAGTTGGGGGGAAGGTTTCCCAGTGCTGGTACCTCATCATTCCCCCCTGAAACAAATGGAACCCAAATTCCTTTGGGGTAAGGAGCAAAGGTCTCGGCTTGGGCCCATACCCCATCATTCCCACACTAGGCTTTGGAATAGGAAGATGAAAAAATACAGTTCCTGCCCTTATAATTTGTAAATACATTAATTCAAGGAATTTACAAGTTAGTAAAGGAATTAATGCACTTACACAAATAAACTACAGTGTGATTATGCAGATCAAATGGGGTAGAAGAGATTGGAGAGGAATAGGAGCAATCAGGGAATGTCATAGGTATAGTTATACTTGAGCAGGATTTTAAAGGAAGGGATACATTTGAACAAAGATATAGAAAAGTATTATAATGTGCAAATGCTTGGAGATGCAAAATGGCCCCTGGTCCAGTTGGGCCACAATGCTGAATATGTGAAGGGGAATAGCAAGAAATATATTTGTAAAGGAGGGGTTGAACCCAGTTGTGGAAGGAATTGCATTTATTCAGCATTTGACAAACTTTTAAAGCACCTACTATGTGCAAAGCAGCAAATCTTGTGCTGTAAATTAAGGAAATTGCACTTGAACTGTGACTTGAAGGGAGCTAAGATGAGGAATATGTGCAGTAAAGGTCCAATTCCAAGTTGGAGGAACAGCAAAAAGGCTAGTTGGGAAGGAATGCAGAAGGAGGAGGAATGAGATACAGTTATCCTTAAGTAATGAAGAACTGATAAAGGGTTTTTAGCAGGGGTAGTAATGAGATCAGGGCTTGCATTTAGAAGGTAGTTTTGGCAATATAATGAATTACGTTTGGAGAGGGGAAAGACTGTGGGCACGGAGACTCATTAGGAAGCTATTAAAATAGTCCATCATCAACACTGACATTTATTAAACATATACTCAACACTATGCTGGGAGTTGGAAGAGAGATCAAGTTTAGATAATAAACAGTTATACTTCCAGGGAGCTAACAGTCTGCGGTGGAGGTGGGGGACAGGGAGAAACAGCAAGCTATATAGATATAATAGGGAAGGGAGTAAGTATTTATATAGTGCCTACCATGTACTGGTCACTGTGCTAAGCACCTTACAAATATAATCTTATTTGATCCTCACAAAAACTCGTAGGTGATAAAGGTATTGTTATTATCCTTATTTTATAGTTGAAGAAACTGAGGCTGATGTTTATTGTCCTTCTTGAAGAGGACCATGACATCAGGAAGATGATGCCATGACTTGCAAGTGAATTGGATTTTAGGGAGGGCTGTGTAAGGTCACCAGCCTCACTTTCTCCCCTTCTCAGGGCTATCACATCAAAGAAGACATTCTAAAACAAAACTGATATTGTCACTGTCTCCAATTAAAAATCTGATAATTTCTATCCAGTCTTCACAAGATTGAAGGACAAGATAACTCTGGTCTAAAATGCCTAGGTTTGAACACTATTGTGAACCTTGAGGGCCATAATTCTGGAAAGGGAAAATGGTGAGAATTCTGTTCCATTGAAGAGACTAGAAGTACTTTGGGATGGAGGAATTCTCACCTTTTGAGGGAGGGGTAAAAAGGAGCTTAAAGGGAGAAGGTGTGAAAGAAGACACCATCAAGTCAGTTCTCAAGTCTTTGTGGCAGAATTCTGAGGAAGGAGCTTTATCCTTTCTGAGTAGAATATCTAAGAAAGGAATCAGAATTAAGTTTCTCTTAAAAAAATCTTTATATTAAAAAAAAGACATCTTGATATACTCAGTGAATCATAACAGTGAGAGGGGACAAAAATTAGAGACTGAGGGGGAAAATGTCAAAGTTTAATATGTGTGTTGGTTATGGGAGGAGGCAGTTTGGAGGACACAGATGATGTTTGGGGGTTTTCCTTGCTCTGTTTTCCATCTCAGAACATCAGAATAGTTCTGAGGCTTGGAAATGAGATAAATTATTGCTAAATGACCCAATTAGGAGACCTTTGCAAGTATTAAGAGGAAGTAAAAATGTTTTCTTCAAGAGATGGTGATGCTGAATTGTGGGATTAGAAGAAGGGTGAAAACTCAGCCCTACAGCAGAGCCTGGAAGCCCTCTCAAAAAATAGGAGTTCTCACCTTTGGGGGGGGTGGAGTAAAGGGAGGGGCTAAGCAGAGGAAGCCACATAAAAAGACTCCCACAACTCAGTGCTTCTATCTTTTGCTGCCAGAGCTCAAGGGGAAGAGCTAGCATTATTTCTCCTGAGAGGAATATCAGAGAAGGAAAGAATCAGAGGCCTAGGAACATGGATGCAAGAGACTTAATTGAAAACCTCAAGGTAGATCTCACTTGTTCCATCTGCCTGAGCTACTTCACTGACCCAGTGATTGTCAAATGTGGCCATAGCTTTTGCATAAAGTGTCTTCTCCAGTGCAGGGAGGGAGTCGATGAAACCTTAACCTGCCCAGAGTGCAGAAGAGTCATCAAATACAATGACTTCGTGCCCAACGAGAACCTGCACAATTTGTCAATAGCTGGTAAAGTGCTGAGATCCCATTTGCTGCAGAGTGTGGTGGTCCTGACCACCTGTGATCAACACGGGGAAAAAGAGAAGTTCTTCTGTGAGGAAGACGAGAGGCTCCTCTGCAATTCCTGCTTATTAGCCCCAGAGCATAAGGATCACAAAGTCCTTCCCTTGGAAACAGCTTCTGGGAAATGCAAGGACAAGCTCCAGGAGACAAGGACTGCCCTACAGAA
This sequence comes from Vombatus ursinus, assembly GCF_900497805.2. Classification (NCBI taxonomy): domain Eukaryota; kingdom Metazoa; phylum Chordata; class Mammalia; order Diprotodontia; family Vombatidae; genus Vombatus; species Vombatus ursinus. The sequence goes on from NW_020954576.1 coordinate 25,419,739, forward strand.
AAAAGAAGAGGAATTTAAAACTGCATTCGACAAAATGAAAAGGAGAGAGAGACGCTGTAAAGAGGAAACCTACACTTTGAAACAGTCAGTTATTTCCGAATATGGGAAAATGCACCAGTTCTTATGGGATGAAGAATATCAGTACTTGAAGAGACTGGATAAGGAATCCACAGACAACCTGGTCAAACTGGAGAAGAGTAAGGCCAGGCTGTCCCAACAAATCCAGAATCTGCAACAAATTATTTTAGAAGTAGAGGAGAATTTGAACAAGATGCCCTTGGAAATGCTGCAGGACATGACAAGCACTTTGGAAAGCAGTGAGGAGCTGCTGCTTCCAGAACCAGAGCTTGCCTCACCTGGCTTGACCTCCTACCCCATCACAGGCTTGAGGGAAGTGCTGTTAAGTTTCCAGAGGGATATAACTCTTGATCCTGAATCAGCCAATCCTCACCTCATCCTGTCTGAGGACTTGAAGAGGGTCCAGTATGGAAGTGTCCCTCAGGACCTGCCTGACCACAAAGGGAGATTTGACTATGCTCTTGCTGTTTTGGGGGCCCAGACCTTCACCTATGGCAAACACTATTGGGAAGTGGAGGTGGGTGATAAGACAGAGTGGGAATTGGGCATCTGTAAAGATTCAGTCGGCAGAAAAGGGAAACTCTCCTCCTCATCTGAGGGTGGAAGGACCCTAGCAGACTGTACATCTGGAAATAGTTTCTTCCTTGTGAATTCACAAAATGGCTTCCAATTGAGGCAGCCTGTACACAAAGTAGGCATTTTTCTTGATTATGAAAAGGGACATATAGCATTTTATGATGTCACAGCCAGATCCCTTATCTATAGTCTCTCAAATACAGTCTTTGAAGGGCCTCTCTGCCCTTATTTCTCTTTTGGAATTCCTAATGAAGGAAGTACCCCAGGATCACTCATTATCTGCCCTGGGGGTAATCAGTTAGAGGACCATCAATGATGCTAATTACTAAGGGTGTCTCAATGAAAGTGGCTGAACTTGATATTGAAAATAACATAGATGGCACAGTGGGTAGAGCACTGGCCCTGAAGTCAGGAGGACCTGAGTTCAAATCTGGCCTTAGACCAAACACTTGACACTTCCCAGGTGTGTGACCCTGGGCAAGTCAGCTAATCCTAATTGCCTAAAAAAAAAAAAAAAAAAAAAAAAGGAACGAAAATAATGTTTTCCATCACTAATGTGAAAATATGTTTAATATGAATGTAAATGTATAGCCTATATCAGATTATGCACCATCTTGGGGAGGGTGGTGAGGAGGAAGGGGGAGAAAAATTTTAAACTCGAAAGCATATGGAAGTGATTATTGATAAATCAAAATAAATTAATAAAAAAAATAATGTTCTCTTTATTTAAACTTATATCAAAATGGTCAATAAAGTGATGATTATTAAAACCATGAATAATAAAGTCTCTCTTGTTTATACTTCGTATATAAAAAAAGTATGGGGCCTTTTTTTTTTTTTTAAAGGTAACTGATCTGCAAGCACCTAAATTGGAGATCAGCTGGAAAGGGGGTAGAAAAGCAAGGAAGGGGCAGCTAGGTGGCGCAGTGAATAGAGCACCAGCCCTGGATTGAGGAGGACTTGTGTTCAAATCTGGCCTCAGACACATAAGACCTACTATCTGTGTGACCCTAGGCAAGTCACTGAACCCCACTGCCTAAGAAAAAAAAAAAAAGGCAACAGGAAAGAAGGACTGAGGGGAGAAAAAGTAGAGACAATAATTTTCAAGTAGAGAAGGATGAAGAGGGAAATTTAGAATTCTAAATGAATAAATAAACAAGCAAACAAAAAAATAAGTAAAAGAGAATGGTTCTCTTAGATGAAGTTCTACGAAGATGGGTATGGAAAGCTTATTCCCTGAGTGAGAGACAAGACAAAATGAAGACCATAGTATACTTAAGGAATTTCCACTGAATCAGGAAATATAAGACATCTACCAAAATAAAGGTATTATGAATGATTATAATAAATAAGACCTCAACAAATGAGAAGATAAAAAATTGAGGCATGACATTTTACCAAATATACTTTGATTGCTACCTTCTCTTTTTATACCCTTGTTCTCCCCTTGTAAACCTTCCTCACTCTTCTCAGAGTTGTGGTTGTTGTTGGTCCTTTGTTCTGGAATGGGATTATGACATCAGGAAGATGATGCCATGATTTGCAAGTGAATTGAATTTAACTGAGGAAGGGCTGAGCAAGGTCAACAGCCTCACTTTGTCCTCTGGAGCCATCTGGGGCCAGTGGCAAGATACAGATTAGGATGACTGGAGATGGCCCCCAAAGAAACTGAGGCAAACAGAGGCCAAGTGACATGCCCAGGATCACACATCTAGTTAAGTGTGTGATTTGAATTTGAACTCGGGTTTTCCTGACTCCAGGCCTAACATTTTATCTACTGTACCACTTAGCTGCCTAATATATTCTATTGCATGGATAAGTTCATTAGAGAGTTACAAATCAAAATGCTATGGAAGGGTGGGAAAGGGAAAGGGGAATGGAGGGGAAAGTCAGTACTAAATAGTGTTATCAAAAAAAGTTTCTTGGAGAAATTAAAATTGAGCAAGGAGGAAAAACTAGGGTGAGAATGGATTAATAATATTGTGGAGGTAGAATCAACAGGAATTCACAACTGATTCTTTGTGAGGGAGAAGGGAAGAGTTAAGATTCCCAGTTTTGATTCTGGGAAAATGACAAGAAATGAATCCATTAATAAAAATGGGGAAATTAGAGGGAGAAAAGGGGCAAATTTGAGGAAAGGAAAAGAATTGAGCTCAAGTACATGTTGATTCAGAGGTGTTAATGAATACTATGCAGGTAGATGTGTCTGGCAAGTAATTGGGGATTTGAGATTGGAGGTCAAGGAAGAGATCAAGGTTAGAGAAAAAGATATGGGAGGCTTCTGAATACCTACACTCATTGAAGCCAGGGCCAAAAGAGAGACTGTAGAGAAAAGAGGATCAGAGCTGGAACCCAGGGAGATAGCTACACTTGGGGGCATGAAGGGCAAGTAAGAAAGGAAAATAAGCATTAGTAGGAGGTCAACAAGGACAGAACAAGTATAGAAATGCCGGGGGAATTGACTGTAGAGACTGGGACCAAGGATGTGGCATATGGTATCTGTCAGGCATGGTAGATAAGTTAACAAGTTTTGCTGAACTGCCTTTTTTCTTTTAAAAATTTTGTTACAATGTTACAATTTAAAATTTGATGGTTCATTGGGTTGAGGAGCCAGGAAAGATATATTCAGAAGTTAATGTAACATACAAATAAAAGATACCAATTTTTTAAAAAATGAAATTGAGGGAAAAGAGAGTATTAAGAAAGGGGTGGCCTATAAGTAACATCAAATAATGCAAAAAAGGTAAGCAGAATGAGGACAAGAGGAAAGGACTTGGAGATCAGGAAGTCTTCCATAACCTCTGAGAGAAGAGTCACTAGTGTGGTAGGGATGGAAGCCGAACTATTAATATGTTAAAGAGTAAGTGGATAGCAAAGAAATGGAAGTAGTGAGCCTAGAGCACTTTTAAAAAAGTTATTGAAAAAGATGACAGTATGAGGAATGGTTTTTTAAAACTCATTTCCAGTATGATATTGAACAACAGTGATGATAATGGACATTCTTGTTTCACCCCCAATCTTTTTGGAAATACTTCTAGCTTGTATCACATCACACCTATCAGATTGGCCAATGTGACAAAACAGGAAAATGATCAATGTTGGAGAAGATGTGGGAAAATTGGAACACTAATGCATTGTTGGTGGAGTTGTGAAATGATCCAACCATTCTGGAGAGCAATTTGGAACTATACCCAAAGGGCTATAAAAATGTGCATACCCTTTGATCCAGCAATAGCGCTTCTAGAGCTGTATCCCAAAGAGATCATACAAATGGGAAAAGGACCCACATGTACAAAAATACTTATAGCAGCTCTTTTTGTGGTGGCAAAGAATTGGAAATTGATGGGATGCCCATCAGTTGGGGAATGGCTGAACAAGTTGTGGTATATGAATGTAATGGAATACTATTGTGCTACAAGAAATGAATGAGTAGGCAGACTTCAGAGAAACCTGGAAAGACTTGTTTGAACTGATGTTGAGTAAAGTGAGCAGAACCAGGAGAATGTTATACACAGTAACAGCCATGTTATGTGATGACTAAGGCTGATAGACTTAGCCTTTCTCAGCAATGCAAGGATCTAAGATATCTCCAAAGGTCTCATGATGGAAAATGCTATCACATCACTAATGTGAAAATGTTTAATAGGAATGTATAAGTATATGTATAGCCTATATCAGATTATGCGCTGTCTTGGGGAACAATGGGGAAAAGGAGAAGGAGAAAAATTTTAAAACTCAAAAGCTTATGGAAGTGATCATTGATAAATCAAAATAAATTAATAAAAAAATTAGAATAAAAAATTATTCATTTCCATTAGTATCTTTTTTTCACATTACCTTAATTTCCAAATATATCCTTTCTCTGTCCCCTATCCAGACAACCACTCCAAGTAACAAAGAACCATTCCAAGTAGCAAAAACAAATAAACAGCAAACATAAACAAACAAAAAAAATCAAGTCAGCAAAACCAACCAATACAACAATGATATTTGACAATATTTGTGATATTCTACAACCAGTTTGCAAAGAAAGGAGGGAGGTGCATTTCTTCACCCTTCTCCAGGGCCAAGATTAATCATTATAATTACACATCATTCAGTTTCAAATTTCTTTCCATTTATATTGCTGTTGTCATTATGTATATTGTTGTCCTGGTTCTGCTTTACTCTGCACCTATTCATATAAATCTTCATATTCATCATTCCTTATAGCACAGTAATATTCCATTACATCCACATGCCACAATTTGTTTTGCCAATTCTCAATTAGTAAGCTTTTATACAGTTTCTAGCTCTTTGCTACCACCAAAAAAAAAATTCTGTTCAAAATATTTTAGGGTGTATGATAACTATTTTTGTCTTTGATCTCCTTGAGGTATCCCATGCCTAGCAATGCAACCTAAGGCAAAGTGTCTTGACATATTTAGTCATTTTCTCAGCATAATTTCAAATTGTTTTCCAGAATAATTAGAGCAATTCTGAGCTCTGCTAACAGTTTATTAGTGTGCTTGAATTTTCACAGCCCTTCCCTTCCAGCACTAATTATTTCCATCTTTTGTCAGCTTTGCCAATTTGATGAATGGGAGGGAAAACCTCACAATTGTTTTGATTTGCATTTGTTTTATTTGTGAGTTGGAGCAATTCTTATGTTTATTAGTGCTTTGAAATCCTTTAAAGGAATATTTTACATTTTAGGAGAAGAAAGACTATAATTCAGACAAGAAGTAATGAGGACTTAAACTAGGGCTATAGTAGTATATATTTAGGAATAATTATCATAGAAGGGCTATATTTCAACCTTGGGAGTGAATGAGATCACTAATGGATAGAATATGTGTAGAGAAGTCAGAACCCTAGTGAGCCTTAGGGAATCCTCCTCTATCCCAAGCTTCCCACCAGAATGCCCCTTCCCAGTGTCCTTGAATTAATATTTGGTTCTGACCTCCTTCAGTGCTTTAGGTGGAACTCATTTTGGCCCACTTTAGAAAAGCTGAGGCAAACAGAAGCCAGAATTCTGGTGAGTTTTGGTCACATCTCTTAAAGTACCTATTTGATTCCTGGACAAGATCACCATCCCTTCCTTTTCCCTAACTACCTTATTCACCTGGAAAAAAGGACCATTATTTCAATATTACTCTAAAGTTTTTCTTAAAAATTACTTGAAAACACAAAATTCACAAAAGCTTCTGTTCTTTGTAGGACCCTTTAATTAGACATTCTTGGATTTGGTCCTGGTTACAGATTAACTTTGTTTCAAATTTTACTTGATTATAGCAATTAATTCACAAATGTTTGTTTAGTCTTCCCAGCTTATTACTTGATCAAACATTTATTCTTGTAGCACGGTCAGCTACTGTTAAATACTTTTAAAGATCTGAGATGTCATTGATAAGAATATCCTTTCCAGTTATGCAAACTGCAACCCCTTCTTCACAAAAGGAAACATTCTTTGGGAATGTTGCAAAAATAATTGACCAAAATATTTTATGACCACAATAATTCATCACTTAGAGGCTAACCCTCTCATGAGGAGCCTGTCCAAACCTATCAAGGCTAGTCTTCAAAAGGCAGACATACAATCCATATGACCCATACTCAAAATACTTCTAGCTTGGTGAGACTACCTTAACCTCAATACTAAAAAACATTTGTGAAACACCTACTATGTGCAACTCAGTGTGGATACAAAAGTGAAAAAAAGTCTGTTCATAGTCTTGGGATGTTTATGATCGAATGAGATAAAGGGAAGGGAAGGGGTAGCACCTATGCTGGGCCCTGAAAAAAGAAGGATTTCAACAGGTGGAGATAACATATTCCAGATACAGGAGAAAGGCCTCCATAAGCATACTGGGGCCAGAATGAGTAAAATGACATCTGGGAACAGCAAATTGTCCAGCTTGTTTGGAACAGTCATGTATAAAGAGGAAAACAATGAAAGGGGGTAGAAAAATAGGTTGAAGCCACATAGGGCAGGGTCGTATTTAAGGGCCAGGTCAAGAGTTTGTATTTTAGCTTATGGGCAATGGAGAACAGCTGGAAGTTTAGGTCAGCCTACTGACAGGATCAATCCTACAATAACACTTAAATTAATTAGGAAGTTGTGTGAAGAAAGATTGGGAGAGGGGAGAGACCAATTAGGAGGCTATTACAATAATCTAGAAGAATGGAATTTGGGGACTTGACTAGGATGACAGCTGAATTAATGAAGAAAAGGGATTGATAAATATAACATTTTACATGTTATCTCTTTATATGCAAGGCACTTTACTAATATCTGGCATTTTACAAGTAGCTAACATTTAAATATCACTTTCTTATTTGCAAAAATGCTTTACATATATCAGCCTGTGTTAGCCTCAGGACAATCTAGGTGGGAGGAGGTAGTTATTATTATGTCTATTTTACAGATGAGAAAGCCAGCTGAGGCAAACTTAAGTACCTTGTCCAGGGTCTCACGGGCAGTAAGTATCTGAGGAAGGATTTCAACCCAGGTCTTCCTGTCCCCCAAAATCCAGTATATCCAGCCTCTCAGGGGATGGATATGAGGCATTGTGGAAGAAGGGAAAAGGTTTGGCAGATGATTGGATAGAAAAAAGCAATCTTTAATATAAGGCCCCTTCTTACTCTCAATATGATCCTGAGTAGGTTTTGAACCAGGGTGATTGGGAGGATGGTGGTACCATCATCAGAAATAGGGAAATTGCAAAGAGGCCTGGTTCATAGTGGCGGCAGGGGAAGGAGAAGAATAGGAGGAGGAGATGCTAAGTTAAATTTTGGATGTGTTGAGGTATCATGACCTGATATAAAGAACGTAAAGTGGAATTAACATGCATGGCCGAACACAAAACAAAATATTAAGATTGTTTTTCCCTGGTTTACATAGATATAAAAGGGGCATCTGAAAAGGGATTTTTTGGAGTACTTTGATGTCAGAGATAGGGACGCCGAATCTCTGTTGTTGTCAAGGGCAGACTGCGTGCACGGCCCTTGTTGAGTAACAACAGGGTGCTACTCTTTTGCGTCTCTCATCAGACCTCTTGACCGTCTCCAGCCTCCCCGGTCTTGTAGGTATTTGAGCTCGCCTGGTCAGTGAGTGTGTGTCCTTTCTTTTCTTATTCCTCCTTTTCTTGATTTTGATTATTACTTATTGCATTGAATGTTATTCTTATCTTTATATGCTCGTGTTGCCTTAATCATTATTAATCATTGTAAAATAAATGTGATTGTTAAGTTTATATTGAGTACGTGTCATTATATCTTGAGATCCGAACCTAAAGTGAAAGTACTGTGCAGTTAGTAATCCTTTCGATTACAAAAATCAAGTGGGTTAATCTCAGATGGAAGGCACTAAGATTAAGGACTGGGAAAGGCTTTTTGCAGGCAAGTATCACTTTAACTGAGATTTCAAGGAAGACAGGGAAGTTAGGAGGCAGATGGGAAAGGAAAAAGACCATTTATCCAAATTGGTAGCAAAACAGAAACCAGAGAAGGTATTCATAGGAGAATATGTACCAGACAATGCAAAGTAAAGGAGCTCTCCCATTGGAAGCAATAACTCAGCTCAAAAAAGAGAGTCCTAGATCTCCCCTAAAGGGCAATTCCCCAAAGTTTCTGGTGTAGCAAGCTGGGGACAGGGTCATCATGGAGACTGCCAGCTCCTCTCACAGCAGCTTCTTTCCAATGTCTTTTCATTCAATAACCTGAAGTGGGGTTGGCATCTTCTATACTGTCTCTCAAAGCTAGAAGCCAGAAGTGCTTAAAGTCCAAAGAGACTCAGCAAACACTAAGAAAGCTCAAAGAAGACTCTAAGACCAGCTCAAGAAGAACTCAAGCCCTGCTTTTTCAGAAAATCCACCTTGCTCCTCACGCTGGCAAAGGATGGTGATCTCCACCAGTAAGGAGGGAGTCCCATGCCAATGGTCTAGGGTTATAAGTATTCCCAGGGCCTGTGTCTAACAGTAACTCAGGGTTTGCTGAAGTCAACCATCATTGCATAAAAGTCATGTGAACTAGTCACTGGTTCGGAACTAGTGGACGGGTTAGAATCTTGGCTCTGTGCTGCTTGGTATGACTTGGACAAGTCCTTTCCTCTTTCTGTTCCTCAGTTTCCCTCTCAATAAAATGACAAGGTTGGCAGGGACAGTCTCTATTAAGGCTCCTCCTAGTTCTAAATACATGCTGATAAGATGTCACAACACCAGCAATCTGCTCAGCTTTTTCCTTGTAGCCACGGGCTGGTCAGGTAAGCAGCTACTGCACTATAGAACAGAGGACCTCGGTGAGGAATCTGGAGAGAAGATTTAGTAACAAAAGAGAGATCCTGTGAAGGGGGGAGCCAGAGCACACGGAATCCCTATTCTGGGGCTGGAGTCAGCCTTTTCAAGGCAGCAAGGCCCCATGCGTTCCCCTAGACTGCCTAACTGCTATGGGCAAGCTGCACAGTCCCAAAGCACACCTGCATCTGTCACAGTGGGTTGCCTCCCACCATGAGCAGGTTGAGCTCAGGCTCATGCCCTGGCTGCTGAGATGGGGTACAACAATTTTCCTTCAAGCCCCTAGGGCAGTCCTGTCAAGGTTGGACTGAAAGAGGAGGATGAAGGTAGGAGGTGAGAGTCACACCCTCGGTTGCCCAGTTTGGTTCCATTAAGGGCTTTGAAGGAACGACCAGGGGCCTGGAGGTCTAGAAGCTTCTGGCCTAGAAAAGTCCCAGGGATTTTTGACCTTCATGGGGAGGAAGAAGGCAGATGAGGAAACCTTCTGGGAAGAGAGTGGAGATGGTTTATTTGGGGGGGGGGGGGAATCAGAAATTTAGATCTGGAACAGATTTTTGATGTCACTGAGGCCAGATTTGTCCCTTTGTGGTTCAGGAAGCTCTATGGAGCCTGCCCACGCTCACATGTATTGCCGGTCCTAGGCCACAGGTTTTTTGGATTTCTGGAACAGTGCTCTTTTCACTGCAGAATGAGGAGGAAAAGAATGATGCTGTGGTGGTTTTCAGCTCCCTCATAGGCACTGAGACCATGATCAGCTGTGCCCTTGTCACTGGGGATAAAAGAGGACTCAGTAGATGCTACAGCAAGGACTAAGTACTGGAGAATTATGCTAGGACTGAAGACAGAACATAATATCAGAAGATGCTATTGAGGTACTGAGGAATCTGCCTGTGGGATTCAGGAGAGATGCTTGGGAGCACATGAAATGAGCTAAAGCAGAGGGATGAACTATCAGTTCCCTTATACCCTAGATTTTAAGATAATACTCATCAGTGCTTCCAGAAGGAATTCTTAATAATTTCTTAATTGTGTTTTGCCTTCTGTTAGGTGACAAATTTGTTACAGCGAAAACAAGTACAAAAGCATCTGAGATAATATTCATTTCTGAGTTTGATTTGGATTTCAACATTAGTCCAAAATATGTTTTACTCCTGCTGAAGCAGCAACAAAAGCAACTCAAGAAATGGTAAGTGAGGGAGCAACTGTTTTGGATCTAAAGGAACTGAAAGAAGACATGATTTCAGTCAAAGAAACATGTAAGGAAACAAGGGGAAATTACCCAGAAATGAGTATCATCATGAATAAAATACTGGTGGAAACAGAACAATGAGACATGATGCAATAGAACAAAAAATGGATAACAAAAAAACAAGTGGAAAAACAAGCCTAGAATGTAACAGACCTAGAAAACCAATTGACAGCAGTGCAGAAAAAAGTGACCAACCCTCAGAAGACCAAAACTTCATAATAATTAGCTCTCCAGAGGGTAACGGTAAGGAAAAGGACCTGAAGGAATAATTCACAAAAATTTCCCAGAATTAATAACACACCGCAATACGAAAAAATTCAGAGTCTTAACAAGAAGAAACCTAAAATTCAGGTCTCTGAGGTGCATCAAACTCCACAAAGTACCAGTCAGCATTTCATAAGCCTTTACAGCTAAAACAATGGAAGAAGTGGATAGAGATCTGGCCTTGGAGACAGGAGGACCTGAGTTCAAATCCATCTTCAGACACTTACACTTACTAGCTGTGTGACCCTGAGCAAGTCACTTAACCCCATTGCCTAGCCAAAAAAAAAATAGTAATAATAATAATAATAAAAATAAAACAATGGAAGAATAGGACAATTGGTCAAGAATATATATACTTACAACTTAGATATGTGGACTTGATCCTAGAATCAACTTTCCTACAAACCTTAGCCTTCTTTTGGAAGGCAGAAGAATAACACCTGAAAACTTACAACCCTTCAAATAATTCTGTGACGAAGGACTTCAACTAAAAGAACTAAGTTTAGAAAGGTGCGGCAATATTTCCTTTTGGTGATTAAGTAGTAAGATATTTAACAAAAGGTTTTTCAAACATATCGATAACTATAGTTGTGATTATAAATCAAAATTTACAAACTCCTAAAAGAGAAATGTAACAATATTATATTGGCTTTAATTCAGTTCAGTAAACATTAAATTCCTACCATGTACGGAAATACCACATGCCAGATGAGATAGGTCCCCTTGAGAATACAATCTAGTAAAAATAATGTGTCATAGTAATTTCGAAATTAAGAAAAGTGGGTGAAAGATTTAAAAGGTTAGTCATCACACAACGTGGCTGTTGCTGTGTACAACATTCTCCTGGTTCTGCTCTCTTCACTCAACATCAGTTCAAACAAGTCTTTCCAGGTTTCTCTGAAGTCTGCCTGCTCATTCATTTCTTATAGCACAATAGTATTCCATTACATTCATATACCGCAACTTGTTCAGCCATTCCCCGATTGATGGGCATCCCATCAATTTCCAATTCTTTGCCACCACAAAAAGAGCTGCTATAAGTATTTTTGTACATGTAGGTCCTTTTCCCATTTGTATGATCTCTTTAGGATATAGCCCTAGAAGCTATCGCTGGGTCAAAAGGTATGCACATTTTTATAGCCCTTTGGGCATAGTTCCAAATTGCTCTTCAAAATGGTTGGATCATTTCACAACTCCACCAACAATGCATTAGTGTTCCAATTTTCCCACATCTTCTCCAACATTTATCATTTTCCTGTTTTGTCATGTTGGCCAATCTGATAGGTGTGATGTGGTACCTCAAAGTGGTTTTGATTTGCATTTCTCTAATCAATAATGATTTAGAGCATTTTTTCATATGACTGTAGGTGTGTGAAGGATATTTAATGCTTAAAAGAGGAGTTTGTTTTTGATCCTGGAGATTATTATAGGGAGCCACTGAAGTTTACTGAGAGTTTACAATGATATAGTCAGATCCATGTTATTGGAAAATTGCTTTGGCCTAACAGAAAGAACATAATAGGACAAACTTAGATGAAGAGAGATAATTAAAAGAAAAAGAATGGAAAAAAAGATCAAGAATATAAGAATGCATTTCATTTTGGCTTAGTATTTTAAAATCTATTAAATAGAGAAACCCAAGAATTGGATTTTCATAAAGACAAATTTAATAAACATTAACTAATTTAATAATAGGAACACAAACTACCAAAGTTAGAAATAGAGAAGAAAGGACAATTTTGAAGAAATTAAATAAATTTTTAAGGAATGTAATGCTTACAGCTATGTGTCACCTTCAGTCATCGTAATCTATATCTTGCCACTGGGCCTAATGGCTCTGGAGAAGAAAGTGAGGCTGGTGACTTTACACAGCCCTCCCACACTTAAACCTAATTCCCTTGTAAGTCATGGCATCACCTTCCTGATGTCATGGTCCTCTTTGAGAATGAAGGACAAATAACAAGAAGGATACAACATAGTAATATTGTCAGTAGTCTCTGAATTAGTTTGTAGATATAATAACTATCAAAATATCAATGTGTTACATTCTAGAAATGGATAAAAAGACTTTATATGGAAGAAAAATGGACAAGAATATATGAAATATTTTGAAATAAATAATAGTGACAAAACTTAGTTCTAGTGGGGCTACACAGATATAGGCATATTCACATATTGCAAATATGTGCTGTCTTTTGGAAAACAATCTGATAATCATAAGATTTGCAAAACACCTTACAAACACTCTGTATACAGGTTATCCCAAAAGTCTTAGTACAGTTTTAAGCTTTAATAGTTATTATTTTAAGTTTTAATAGCTTAAATCTACATTAAGAATTTTGGAACACTTTATCATTTGAGTGCCACAAAACTCTATAAGGGAGGTGGTACACACATTATTTCCCTTTTACAGATAAGAAAACAGAACCAGAGAGGTCAAATTATTTGCCAGTGGTCACATAGTTAAAAAGTGTTGAATCCAGGTTTTCTTGATTCCAAGTCCAGCATAACATCCATATCCATACTGTCCCTCTCAGTACTCTCTGACCCAGAAATCCCCATGCTGGAAATGTAGCTGAAGGATATGTTTTTTAAAACAACTATCTTACCTATATATTACCAACCACATTATTTGTAAAATAATATATTGTAAGCTAATTTGCATTTTTTGCATATACTAGAATATTTTTGTTTTACAATTTTTGTAAAACATAATTTAAATATCTTGTAAAATAATTTACAAAGAAATATAAACTTATTTTATTACCTAGAAACAACCGAAATACTAAACGTTTTAGGGAATAAAGGAACAAACTGCTAATGTAATGGAATACTACATTGCCATTAAAAAAACAAAGAATATTAAGAAAAGGCAGATACATAAGATAATAGAGAAAAATGCAGAACCAGAACTGTATACCATTGACTATGACTAAATAAGTATTTGAATACTTGTACACATTCAGATATGAATGGATAAGCTGAGAAAGAAAGGACATAGAAGGAAAATTAATGAGTTCCTGGGTTTTGTAGGTTAATGTATGCCAGGTTCCTATTGCTGGGACTAAAGGGACTTTGCAGAACAATTAGACAAGCCAGTTAGTGCTAAAAGGGGAAGAGAAATGGAGCAACTAACTCACAGCCCTTATAGAGCCAGGGCTGATGCCTCCAAATTAGGAACTCACTCATTCCCATTCCCCTCACATTGAAGCTGGAACTGGAACCTTCAAAGTTGGGCTGCAAAGGGGACAGGGGCAGAATATAAACAAGGATGTTGCTATAGGGATGTATATTCTCCCTTCCAAGAGAGAGAGAAGGAAAGGGAAAGGGAAAATGAAGATCCCTGGCTCTGAGCATGGCTCATGCATATTTGGTCCATACCACCCTGGCTCAGCAGTTCCCATGATTGCTGGTAAACTCCCCTCTGTTCCTCATAGGTTGCAGATCCTCTCTGTCTGCCAGGTTCAAGGGTCTTCGGTCAAGGCAGGAAGAGCGACCCCATGATGGTCTCGGACTCCCAAGTCCTGCTGTCAGGGCAGTTCAGGTTAGTCCAGGGTCAGGACAGTCTGCTCTGCTCAGCTTTCATGTCAGAACAGCTCAGATGTTTTATTTTGTTTCTGCAGGGAGGGCAGAGTCTTTGGTTTCTCACCCCTGTATTCACAAACAAGGAGACACCAGTCATCTAGGAAACTGAAATGTCTAGCCTGGATTATAGGTACAGACATTTCCAGACATTGAGAGGAGCAGAGAGGAATCAGGGAGGGGGGTATTACAGAGAAGAGGCTGCTATTAAAGGGGCCAGCAGAAAGCTGGAGGTACCAGATAGGATTAATGGGCACAGCTAAGGAATAACAATTGTTGGCTAGGGGCAACAACAAAATCCCTGACAACAGAGGTTTTTTTCAACAGTAACAATGAGTATTTTCATTGCCAACCTGGGCAGCTACCCTGAGCCACAGACAGCTCTGTTAGAGTGCCCACTGGTGGCTAACTCAGATATTGTACTATACGTTAATAAAGGAGCATTCATTGCATTTTGTTTTTACCTATGTGACAGTATATAGGAGCCAAAGCCAAATCTCAAATGAATATTGTACTGCATGTTACACAATAATGTCCTTCCCCTCAAGCTATAATCATATATCTCTTCTAACTTTCATGGTCAGACTCCTAGACCAAGGGTTTTCAGTCTTTTTTGTGTCATGTGCCCCTTCAGCAAGCTGATGAAGTCTGTGGATTTCTCAGAATAATGGTTTGCTGCCTACATTCATAACTGAAGATGTTAAATTTCAGCTAGAAATTAGTGAAAAAAATATGCAATTTTTTTTTTATCCATCCAAGTTCACAGATCCTCTGAAATCAATCTACAGGTCAATGGACCCCAGGTTAAGAACCCCTGTGTAACGCCATCTACACTCACTGCCTCCCCTTTCCTTCTCACATCTCAAACTCTAGGAATCTGGCTTCCAGTCTCATTGCTTAACTGAAACTGCTCTCTCCAAACTTACCAGTGATTACTTAATTGCCAAATTTGATGTCCTTTTCTCAATCTTTATCCTTCCTGACTTCTGAATCATTTAACACTGTTGACCACCTCTGCTTCCTGGATTTTTCTCCTGTGTTTTTTGGGATTCTGCTCCCTCTTAGTTCTCCCTCAACCTGTCTGATCAAATTGATATTCTTAAATTAGATGTTTGATTATGTCACTCCTCTGCTCAAGAAGTTTCAGTGGCTCCCCATTAACTCTAGGATATTTGTCATTTAAAGGCCATCATAATCTGATTCCAGCCTGCTTTTCCACATTTTCCATACGTTACTCTTCTTCAAAAATTCTATGTTCTAGCAAATTGGCCTACTTGCTATTTCCTGCATTAGTTCTTCCAATCTATCTTCATATGGCAAAAGCTCAAGACCATAGGAGGCCTTACATCTCCTATCTCCACACCTTTGCATACACTGTTTCCCATGCTTAGAAGGTACTCATTCCCTCCTTTCCTCTACCTCTTGCCATCTCTAGCACCCTTTGAAGCTCAGATCAGGTGCTTCTACACATGGCCTTTTCATGATCGCCCCACCTCCAGTTACTTGTCCCTTCACCCTGATGATATTATTTTGAATATAGAAATCTCACTCTGGCAAATACAGTAGATTTAAATCTCTCTCTTCAGTCCTAGCTTAAAAAAAACCAAAAAAACAAAAAACCAAAAACCAAAAACCTTCCTCTCCCCAGTGCTATATACAAGCAATAGCAGAGTGTGTCTATCAGTTGTTGATTAACAGTTGATTTAATAGCTTTTATCTTATTTACTGATTTAAGAAACAAAGTAAAAATTTAAACCCATAAAGGTAAAAGCCTCTCAATTCTTGAGGAAAGGGAGCATCTAGCTCAAAGGAAGAATACTCTTCCTTTCAGGAGAAAAAAGGAAAGGGAAAGGGAAAATGAAGATCCCTGGCCCTAAGCATGGCTCATGTGTATTTGAGCCATACCACGTTGGCTCAGCAAAGTCCCTGTGATTGCTGGCAAACTTCCCTCTGTCCCTCACAACAGCAGATCCTCTATTTTTGCCTCCCCTGCTCCCAGTACTCCTTTTGCTTTTTGCTGTCATCAAAGTCAAGCTCTTCCTTCTTCCTCAGGCAAGGGGTTCTGTCACCATCCCTAAAGTTACTGGGAGCCAGAAGTGGCTACAGGTCAAAGAGCTTGTACTTTGTCTACTCCACCTTCCATTTTCTGCCAGCCTTTGGAAAGGGTATTACAGTGGCAAGTGGAGAAAAGAAAAAGACTAGAAAAGTTACTTTAAGGAATGGAAGGAGTATGTATGAGGCATAAGTAAGAAGCAGAAGGCTTGCTGGGCAGCAATGAGTGCCTAGCTAAGATTATGTATAATAAATCTTTTAATTTATGAAATGAGCTTCATTTTTGTGACTTTCTCCAGTGACATCTCACCCAAGGATAAGGACAGTTGAAGGCTGGAATGGCATGAAGTGAGAGGGAGGCAAAAGGTTTCTAGAGTAGCAGCTAGTGAAACATTTAAGTGGTTAAGGCTGGGCATACAGACAAATGAAGCCAGAGTAGAGGAGGTTAACTGGCATGAATGAAGGGACTAACGATAATGATAAGTTTGATGTGAATGAAGGAGAATGAGATAGAAGGATAGGAGATGACTGTCAGTAAAATTCTAAAATTCCTGATGATGTAATTCTGAAATTTGGTGAAGCTTAAGATGTGGTCATGTTGGTGAGTGGCTGAAGTAAGATGGAGAAAATCCATTAGAGCTGAGAAGGCTGAGTGGTCAAGTTGCTAGAGGGGACTGGCAACGTGAATATTAAAGTCCCTAAAGATAACGGCACAGTATGGGATGGAGAGGAATACAATAAGCCAGCTACTTAAGTAGTTGAAAAAAATTTTTGGGAAATGGTGGAGGTGACTAGAACACAGCATCAAGGATTGGTAGAGGTAATATAAGTATGGCTCTTAAAAGAGGAATGGTATTTTTTAGATATGACCAATTTGGCAATTTATTTTGCTTGACTATTCAGATTTGTTACAAGGATTTTGCTGGTCTTTTTTCCAATGGGAAGGGGAAGTGTGAGGGAGAGAAAGCAGATTTTTGTTAATTGATAAAAAGAAAATTTTTAAAAAGAGGAATGGTTTTTGAAAGGTTGAGGTAGAGGAATGGTCTAGAAGCGCCCCTCTTCCTGACCCTATGAATCAAGAACGGAGAAAGGAGTGTTCACCATTGGAGAGAGATGTGAAAGATGTGGTATTCTTTGGGGAAGACCATGTTTCCATTAAGTTCAAAGGCAGAAGGAATGTTTGAAAAGTTTAAGAATTCAAGGGAATTCCTTAACTAGAAGGGCACAAGAATGGGCTAGACAATGAAAGAAACAAACTAGAATGAGACTTGGGCAGAGATGGGCTGATTAAAAAAGGGGTGAGTATTAAGGAGGTAGGGTGGTGTTATTTCTCAGGGCAGCTGGGTGGTGCAGTGAATAGAGCTCCAGTCTTGGAGTCAGGAGGATCTAAGTTCAAATCTGGCCTCAGATACATATCACTTACTAACTGTGTGACCCTAGGCAAGTCACTTAACCATTGCCTAACCAAAAAAAAAAAAAAAAGATTTCTCTTGGTAATCTCTGTCTTGGAGACTCAGAGTTCCACCCTGCCAGCCTTCTGTCCAAAGGTCTTCAGAAGAACATCTCTGACAATGAGACTGCATTGAATTTTCTTATTTTGGTTGAACTCCAAACCAGGCCTGAATTGATTCTATCCTACTCAGGTTTGGGTGGAGGCAGACTTCCATGACTGGGGGTGGTATTTCCTTTGATGGTGGGTGATATTAGCTCCTGTGGACTGTGATCTAAAGCATGTAATCAAGACCTCATTTTAATATGACCTACTCACTAGTATGTCGACCAATCACGGTTGATTGGCACCCCTTGGGAACACCTACTCTTTTTTTTTTTAAGATTCATTAATTTATTTTTAGTTTTCAACATTCACATCCCCAAGATTTTGAGTTAGAAATTTTCTCCCCATCTTGTCCCTCCCCCAACCCCAAGACAGTGTGCATTCTGAATACCCTTTCCCCTAATCTGCCCTCCCTTCTATCTCTGTTTTTCTGTAAGGCAAGATAGATTTCTATACTCTATTGCCTGTATATCTTATTTCTCAGTTGCATGTGAAAACAATTTTTTTAACATTTGTTTTTAAAACTTTGGGCTCCAAATTTTCTCCTTTCCTCCCTCCCCACCCACCCTCATTGAGAAGGCAAGCAACTCGATATAGGGTATACTTGTGTAGTCATGCAAAACACTTCCACAGTAGTCATGGTGTGGGAAACTAATTATATTTCCCTTCATCCTATCCCGCCCTATACGGGCCGCACGCCGACCTTCTGCCAGTCATGCGCCAGTACCCACTTCTCTTAAAAGAAGTACACTACCAGAGTCTTACCCACGCCTGGGTCTTCGGTTCTGAGCCGGATCACCACACAGAGACGAGCCATCGGGAGGCACCAACCCCAGAACTTTATTCAGAGGCCAACACAGCAAACCATCATAGCAAGCCCAAACAGCAAGGCCAGAGCAACAGGGCAGGAGCCAGGGGAGCGCACGTGTGTGATCTGACCACGCTTGTTCCTAAGTACCTACTTAGCCCCTCCTCCCCAGCCCGCTACTAGCCAATGATTGTAGGGTCAGATACCGGAAGGGGCTGTCTGAGTTTAGCACACCAAGGGGGAGGGAGTGACGTAGGAAGCTAGGATTGGATACAGGAAGGAGGCATCTGGGATTGACGCATAGACAAGAGTACGTGACCTAGGAAGTCAGACTCAGGAGGGGACTGGGTCAGTGCTGCACAAAGGGACCCGGAGGTCAGGAAGGTCACAAGAGGCATATGGGGATGACGTTGCATATAGGGAGGGGACTAAGCAGAGGGAACTCAGTCCTCTGCCATCCCACTCCCACGTGGCACCGCCCCTTGCCTCAGGAGCTCAGGCTCGGCTACTTCCTTGCACCCAGCTTATCTCATAGCACTGCCCAACTGCCTCATGGCTTCTCCGTATCCAGCCCATCCCAGTACACACGACTCTGCCTACCACAGTCCCTGCCTCGACTTCCAAAATACCCAGATCTTACCCTACCCTTGCCACAGTACCCGACCTGGCAGCTGCCAACATCAGACAGTCCCTCACACTGCCCCCCATTTATTCTATTCTCTCTGTTGACCCTGTCCCTCCTTGGAAGTGTTTGCTTCTGATTACCCCCTCCCCCAATCTGCCCTCCCCTCTATCATCGCCCCCTTATTCCCTTCCCCCCTATTTTCCTACAGGATAAGATAGCTTTCCATACCCAATTGAGTGCGTATGTTATTCCCTCCTTAAGCCAAATCCAATGAAAATAAGATTCACTCATTCCATCTCACCTTCCACCACTTCCCCTCCACTGTAAAGGCCTTTTCTTGTCTGTTTCATGTGAGATAATTTACCCCATTCTACCTCTCCCTTTCTCCTTCTCCAAGTATAATTCTTTCTCACCCGTTAACTCTATTCTCCAGATATCACCCCTTCATCTTCAACTCACCCTGTGCCCTCTATCTATCAATCTATCTATGCATATATTTTTTTCCCTCTAACTACCCTAATACTGACAAAGGTCTCATGAGTTACAAATATCATCTTTCCATATAGGAATGTAAACAGTTCAATCTTAATAAGTCCCTTATGATTTCTCTTTCCTGTTTACCTCTTCATGCTTCTCTTGAGTCTTGTATTTGAAAGTCGAATTTTCTATTCAGCTCTGGTCTTTTCATCAAACATTTATCAAGAATGCTTGAAAGTCTGCTATTTCACTGAATGTCCATTTTTTCCCTTGAAGGATTATACTCAGTTTTGCTGGGTAGGTGATTCTTGGTTGTAATCCTATCTCCTTTGCCCTCAGGAATATCATATTGCCAAGCCCTGTGGTCCCTTAATGTAGAAGCTGCTAAATCCTATGTTATCCTGATTGTGTTTCCACAATATTTAAATTGTTTTTTTGTGGCTGCTTGCAGTATTTTCTCCTTGACCTGGGAACTCTGGAATTTGGCTATAATATTCCTAGGAGTTTTCCTTTGGGGATCTCTTTTAGATGATCAGCAGATTCTTTCAATTTCTATTTTACCCTCTGGTTCTAGAATATCAGAGCAGTTTTCCTTGATAATTTCTTTTCTTTTTTAAATTTATTTTGATTTATCAACAATCACTTCCATATGCTTTTGAGTTTAAAATTTTTCTCCCCCTTCTTCCCCGCCACCCTCCCCAAGAAGGCACACAATCTGATATAGCCTATACATATACATTCCTATTAAACATATTTTCACATTAGTGATGTTGTAAGTAAGAATTAGAACCGATAGGAGGAACCACCAGAAAGAGGAAACAAAACTAAACAGAAGGGAAAAAAAAATAGCAAATAGTATGCTTCAATCTGCATTCAAATTCCATAGTTCTCTCTTTGGATGTGGATAGCATTTTCCATCACGAGGCCTTTGGCGATGTCTTATATCCTTGCGCTGGGAGGGTTAAGTTTATCAATATTAGTCAGTGCACAACATGACTGTTATTGTGTACAATGTTCTCTTGGTTCTGCTCACTTCACTCAACATCAGATCATACAAGTCTTTCCAGGTTTTTCTGAAATCAGCCTGTTCATCATTTCTTATAGTATAATAGTATTCCATTATATTCACATACCACAACTTGTTCAGCCATTCCCCAATTGATGGGCATCCTCTCAATTTCCAATTCTTTGTCACCACAAAAAGAACTGCTATAAATATTTTTGGTATATGTGGGTGATAATTTCTTGAAAGATGATGTCTAGGCTCTTTTTTTGATCATGGCTTTCAGATAGTCCAATAATTTTTAAATTATCTCTCCTGGATCTATTTTCCAGGTCAGTTGTTTTTCTAATGAGATATTTCACATTGTCTTCTATTTCTTCATTTTTTTGGTTTTGTTTTACAATGTCTTGATTTCTCATAAAGTCACTAGCTTCCAATTGCTCCATTCTAATTTTTAAGGAAGTATTTTCTTCAGTGAGCTTTTGGACTTCCTTTTCCATTTGGCCAATTCTGCTTTTGAAGGCATTCTTCTCCTCATTGGCTTTTTGGACCTCTTTTGCCATTTGAGTTAGGCTATTTTTTAAGGTGTTTTTTCCTTCAGTACTTTTTTGGATATCCTTTAGCAAGTTGTTGACTAGCTCTTCATGATTTTCTTGCATCACTCTCATTTCTCTTCCAGTTTTTCCTCTACTTCTCTTACTTGCTTCTCAAAATCCTTCCATGGCCTGGGACTGATTAATATTTTTCTTGGAGGCTTTGGATATAGGAGTTTTGACTTTGTTGTCTTCTTCTGGTTTTATATTTTGATCTTCTTTGTCACTAAAGAAAGATTCTATGGCCTGACATTTTTTGCGCAGTTTGCTCATGATCCCGGTGAATTACTTGAGTTTTAAACTCTTCGTTAAGGTAGGGGTCTGCTTCCAGTGTGGAGAATGTACTGTCCCAAGCTTTGGGGGTTTTGTGCAGCTATTTTCAGAGATATTTCTAGGGACCTGTAAGTTTTCAGTTCTTCCAAGGTGGTAGGATCAAGGGCGAGGTGTTTACTCCTTTCCTGGCCTGTGCTCTGGTCTATGAGTGACCACAAGCATTCTTTTCTGCCTTGGAACTATGAGGAGGATTCCCTCTCCACTGCCACTACAAGCTCCACCATGCCAGCACTTCTCCTCGCCCCAGGATCACCACCTAAAACTATGACCTAGAATCCAGGCACAGGCAAAGCAAGAGAGTCCTGCCTCAGCACCAGCAAAGAGATCCCTGCAATCCCTCTCTGATCAATCACTTGATTCCCCCTCAGTCTGGGGGCTGGAAGCTCCAGAAGCAGTTGCCACCCTGGGGCTGTGCCAGGACTGGAACTGGGATAGAGTTTCTCTCTCACCACAGTCACAGACTTTTCCCACTGACCTTCCAAGTTGTCTTTGGCGTCTGTGGGTTGAGAAGTCTGGAAATCACCACAGCTCCCCTTGATTCAATCCCCTGAGGCCTGCTCCAGGTTCGATGAGGCCTGGTCTTTGCATGCCCATGCTGAATTATGTTTCTCTCCCCGTCAGGAGTGATAAACCTTTCTAATCAACCATCCAGGTTGTCTTGGGCTGGAAATTTGTTTCACTGTCTTTTTGTGGGTTCTGCTGCTCTAGAATTTGTTTAGAGCCATTTTTTAAAGGTATTTAGAGGGGTTTGGGGGAGAGCTCAAGCAAGTCACTGCTTTTACTCTGCCATCTTGACTCCACCCCCAGGAACACCTACTTTTCAAAGGGCATATAAGGCTGTACCCCAAAATCCTAAAAAGAGCCAGTTCTGAACTGGTCCCCTTAGGGGGGCACAGTTTTGGACTGAACTCCCATGCAATGCATGTCAAATCATGGACACATGTACCCCAATTTTGTTTGTCTCTTAGATCAGACTCTGTTTCAAATTAGGGTTTGTGGTTCACTCATGCAAGAAGCATTAAGCTTAGGGGCAGCTAGGTGGTGCAGTAGATACAGCACCAGCCCCAAAGTCAGGAGGACCTGAGTTCAAATCCAGCCTTAGACACATAACACACACTAGCTGTGTGACCCTGGGCAAGTCAATTAACCCCATTGCCTAGCCAAAAAAAAAAAAAGAAGCAACATTAAACTCATAAAACCAGATAATCATGTTTAGGCAGCCAGTTTAGCCCCTGGGAGCTTAACGTTGCAGGCTTCCTCAGAATAACTGGCAGAGGATTTACACAGTTAATATGACCCAGTTTGAGGCGGACTATGGAATTTTGTATCTACAATGGTTTGAATAATACCCAAGATCAAAAGAGGGAATGTATGTAAAGCACTTCATAAACCATTAAACACTATAGAAATGGTAGAGATTACTGCTAACATTCATTGGGCACTAAGCATTTATTTGTGAGATACTATGTAATGTAGTGGATGGAACCTGGCTTCTAGTCTTAGCTCTGCCACTAATTTGCTTTATGACCTTGGGCAAGTAATCCATTCATTTTCTTCGGCCTCAGTTTCTACATCTGTCCAAATAAGGAGATTAGGCTTGATAATTTTCAAGCTACCTTTTGACTTGACTATTCTAAGGTGATGAGTTCTCCTCCTTCCTTCTTGGCTATTCTCTGTGCCTTGAACGCTTCCTCAGAGTTCACACCCAAAGAATCTTATTTTAAATCTTTTTAAGGGCAAACATTTATTGAATTTATTGAATATTCAGTTGCAAATGACATTATTTTTATTAACCAAATTAATGGAATTAAAAATTTTAAAACTGAAAAGTAAAATTTACTTCAAAAATAAAAACTTTAAAAACAAGACACAAAATAACACATTTTGAGTCATTATACATGCATATATATATATATGCACTCCTTTGATTTTATATTATGAACTCTCTTTTTAATGTCAATATGTCTTCTTACCAACTCAATTTATAGGCTCCCTGAAGACAGTGACCATGTCTTGTACTTCTTTGCATTCCCCATAATACCATTCCCAGTATTAAGCCTTATTTGTAAAATAGACATCATATTTGTACTATTTACCCTTGTAAACACATTGTAAAGATTAGAATGCTATGTAAGTTGATTTATGATGACAGTATTGATGTTGAATCTTCATATGTGAAATCAGAGTAATATTTGCACTACCCTACCTCACAAGATTATTTTGAGAAAAAATCTTGCAAGCAATATAGGGCTACCTAAATGTGAAATTTAATTTTCCTTATTAATGATCTGTGCTCTAAAGCAGTGCCTGAGAGGAGAATAAAGTTTCCTTTCTCCACTAAAGAGTGCTATGAAACAAGAAATATTTGAGGCATGGTTTTTCTCCCCCTCACCTCATAGCAACAACCACTGCTAAAGGAATAACATGCAAAGCCCTTATTTTCTCTAGGTTTCATGTACATAGTAGTGTTAAAGAACATGAGTCTTCTTCCTACCTTCGATTTCCCAATACTTACATCTCATGATGTGAGTATTCTCTCCAAAGACTCATACTGAAACCTGCCCATGTAATTCTAAAACCTCCTGCAACTCCTGCCTTCTCAGCGGCTACCCAGGAAATTGTCACCATCAAATTCAAATGGTCCAATATCAGAACTGATACTATCAGATGATTCAATATCAGAAAACAGGTATGATTTTATCAATGAAAATTACATTAAAGAAGATGCATACCATTTGTTTTACTGATGTACCCTATGAACCTACGAAGCCTTTTCATCTGACTTGCAACTAAAATCTGCTCTATATGCTGTCTAGCTTTAATTCAACGTGCGCTCATTGAGATAAGAAACTGTCTTGCTTTTCTATGTGTAACCCCAGTGCTTAGCACATTACTTTTTACACGTTGTTCATCCTTCATTTTTGAAGAGGACTAATGACACCATGAGGGTGATATCTTCACTTTCCAGTGATTGGATTTAAGTAAAGCAGAGTTGTACAAAGTCCTCAGCCTCACTTTCTCTTCCAGAGTCAATGAAGTCCAGTGGCTAGACATAAGACAAGGATAAAATCTGGCCAGGATGCAGTGGATGACTATAGCATCTTTGATGGCTGACCAAGCTCTAAGCGCTCTATAGCCCCCATTTCAGCTGTCTTCATGACTGTTGGAATAAGTAATTCTACTCTGCCCATTCTCCCTGCCAACTCACTGACATGTTTGAGGACTGTCAGTTACCCTCAACCTGGTTTAGCCCATTTGTCTAGATAGTTTTAGTAGGGTGTGGCTGCTGCACATGTGACAGTTTCACTACAGGTGAGAGTTTATTGATAGGTGGACACCAGAGGTGGATGAACAGTTACAAAAATGGCTCACCAGAGGTGCTAGTCCTCCCTAAACACCCTAAACAGCCCAACTTTGCACATAGGTGCTAAATAAATGCTTTCTATTCATTTATTCATTCATTTGTATTCAAAATAAAACTCACTATCCTTCCCCCAAAATTCTCCTCTTCTTAATCTGTTTATTTCTCTTAAGATACCACCATCCTTTTAGTCACCCAGGTATACAACCTTGGGGTCATCCTTAAATTTTTTCTTTCTTTCATCTCTCAGTCAAATAAGCATCCAAAACTTTTCAATTCTCCTCCTGTAATATGTCCCACATCCATCCCCTTCTCTCTACTACCTTAGTTCAGGTGCTTATTACTTTCTTACCTAGACTATTGCAATGGCTTCCTAATTGGTCTTCCAGCCTCTAGTCTCTTCCCACTCCAAAGCCATTTTCCATATAGCAAATTGACTTTCCTAAAGCACAGATATCATATCACTCTTCTTCTCAGGAAGCTCCAATGATTTGCTTTTGCCTCCAGGAAAAAATAATTAATTCCACTATTTGGCTTTTAAAGTGCTTTATAATCTAATTTCAGTCTACTTTTCCTGCCTATTGCATGACTCTCTTTTATGCACTTTGTTCCAGCCAAACTGACCTATTTACTGTTTCCCATATATAACATTCTATCTTTTGTTTCTATGGTATTGCACAGGCTGACCCCACCTCATGCCTACAATGATCTCCTTCCTCCCCTTCCCATCTTGGAATCCCTAGCTTCCTTAAAGGCTGACTTCAGGTGTCAGTTTCTTCCAACCTGGGGCCTTTTCTGATCACCTTATTGTTAGTCTTCTCCTCTCTTGAAATTACTTTTTATTTACTTTCTACAAAGTATATACTTTAATATTTTCTTTTTAAATATTTCTGGTTTCCATAGAAGGCTACAGAACAGAAGGCTACAGAGAAGCAACAGAAGAGAGGACTTGAGACAAATAAGAAGCAAATTGTGTAAATGATTTGGAAGAGTTTAAATAAGTAAAGAAGGTCAGAAGTGCAATTTAGAAGTTTGGGACAAACTGAGGAAAAATATTGGAGGAGAACAATCTCAAGGTCCAGATATTAGTCTGAAATCTACTTTGCAAATTCTATGAAAGGATGAAGACCAATTAGGAGGCTATTGCAATGGGCTAGGACTAGGTAAGAAAGCAATGAACACCTGAAATAAGGTGGTTGGGGGGAAGGGAGGATTAATGATAAGGTACAGAAGAGGAAAACTGAAGAAGGAAAAAGAGAAGATAGCAAGAGGAGATAAGGTAAGTAACAAAAGATAAGTCAAAAAATTGAAGGCTTACAGTTAAGAGTTTCTGCCAGGTGCAGGGGAGATCATTAGAGCCACAGAGTTGTGGAAAATAAGAAAAGAAGTTGAATGGTGTTGTTAAGATATTAAGAGGTGACCATTGACTATAACATTTTAACTATGGCTGAGCTATAAACACAAGCAGTTTTAAAAAACAAGACTGAAAATCTCTACCAGTTGAGAAAGCCAGAGAAACTGTGCAGTGACTTCCCCCGAGTATGAAACATTTGTATTTTATCATAGCTAAATGACTATTCTGTGTTCCAAGTGTAGGCTAATTTCCTTCCTGGACTCCAGGTCAACAGAAAACTTTTCCTTCACTTCATGAGAAGTAGAACAGAAGCAAAATCTTGATGAGATAAAAAAAATTTGAGGTGGAAGGGAGAGACTTGGCCTTTTCTGAACTTTGGAAAATAGAAGATCACTACACAGAAGAAAAGAAGAAGGAAAGATGTAACTATGAACTTAGAGCTCAAAAACAGATTTCTGGCTCTTCTGAAGTTCATATGAGCATAGATTTAGAGTTGGAAGGCATCTTAGAGCTTCTCTAGTACAACCCCCTCATTTTCAGAAAAGGAAACTGAGGTCCAGAGAGATTACATAACTTGTCCAAGATTACTTAGGCATTAAGTGGCACAGCTGGAATTGGAATTCAGATCCTGGCAGAAGTTCAATACCTTTTCTACTATACCACACTATCTCCCCAGTGTAGTTGTTTGTTCTCCAAAGAATGACATATGTAAGCTATCAGGTGACATCATCTATTAAGAGGCAAAGGAAGTAACAGTTGTTGACTCCCAGATCTGGGGTACTGCAGCATCTATTTTTCAAACTGATTAAATTACTGTCTTTCTGGAACATATATTTTAAAACAGAGAATTTCCCAAGACTTGTCAAAATAGATGACAACTACCCTCTTCTGGTGACTCATGAGGGCACAAATGATACTGTCAGAAGGAACCTTAAAAAGTATTGCCAAAGATTATGAAATCTTGAGCAAGAAACTGAAGACCATAGGAACAGAGGTCGTGTTTTCTTCACCACTACCCATAGGTGGCAACAATGACAACAACAACAACAAAAAACCAAAAACCATTGATTTGGGAAGAGAACAACTGGCTAAGATGCATCTGATGATTTCTGAGAATGGTATTTTCTGAACAATGGCTTAAAATATATAGGCAATGATTCCTGGCCAGAAGTGATGTTTACCTAACAATAGCTGCCTATTCCCCTAGATGGAATACCCCCTTTAAATAGCCATAATAGAAGAATAACAGTTGAAAAACCCAGAAGATCACAGAAAACAAAACAGAAGAAAGGAAGCAGTAGTAAAATATATACAACTACTCAATGTTTAGTCAACAAGCCAGAGGAACTAAGGAAGAAAATTTGACCTCAGGGCATCATTGAGAGTTGATGGCATGAAATTTGTCATTGGACTATGCTTCCGTTGGGCAAACCTAATTCAAAAGTGGAGCAATTAATAACTTGCCGACTTTTCTTAGTAATTTCACTCTTCAAAAGATGGAGGAATGAGTAAGAATAAATTATAGTATGGATTTTATTCTTACTAGTGAGGAGAAACTCATTGCTGAGACAGAACTAATGGAAATTCTGAGGAAAAGTGACCACTCCCTCCTTGAGTTTTTGACAGAAGAGAGGAAATCCAGGCATAGTCTGACACATAGTCTAAATTTGGGGGAAGCAGATTTCAAAGAATTCAGGATAGGAAGGATTCCATGGACTAAAATTCAACAGGAGAACTAAGCCCACGAAGGAGAAGAGATGCTCAAGAATGAAATTCTGAAGACACAAAAGGACATAATTCTAGTGAGAAAGAAAAATGAGCTATGTAAGAAGAGACCAATGTGGATGAATAGGAAACTTGCTAACCAATTTATATCTTTTAAAAAATGTATGATTGAAGGGCAGCTAGGTGGCACAGTGGATAGGGCACTGGCCCTGTAGTCAGGAGGACCTGAGTTCAAACTCGGTCTCAGACTTGACACTTACTAGCAATGTGACCCAATTAAACCCATTGCCTAGCCAAAAAGAATAGAGAAAGAAAAATGTATGATGAATAGAAAACCATAGCATGATCCTATAAAACAGTATCAGGAGTTCTAAAGCATAAAATTAACTAAGATTGATGAGGAAAGTCGACTTAAAAAAACCTTTACATTTACATTTGGGGGGGCAGGATCAAAGAAGAACAGGAGCTGTGCTTTGAGGTAGATGGAAAACTGCTGATAGAGATAAAGTAGAGCTGCTCAATTTTTATTTTGTGCCTGTTTTTTCTGCCAGAGAAAATGATGTTTATACCGGAAAGGACAGAGTAAAAATGGCTAACAGGGAGTTGATACCCAAGATAAGTAAAGAGGTAGTAAGGGACCACCTAGTTGCCCTTGATGAATTCAAGCCACTGGAGCAGATGAACAAGATCTTTAGGTACCAAAAGAAGCGGCAGATTTGACTGCTAATTCACTACCAGCAATATCTGAAATATCATGAAGAAATGAGAGAGGTACTATTCGACTGGAGATGAAATTATGTATTAATTTTTAAAACAGAAGGCAACAGAATCTGCAGACTGTAGGCCAGTAAGCTTGATTTCAATTTCTGAGAAAATTTTAGAGCACAGCATTAAAGAGATGGTTGGTGAACATTCTCTACAAAAAACTAATTGCACCACTAAACTGAGAATGCCAATGTTACTCATACAATTGTGGTTCACAAGAACCCACTACCCTGTAAAATTGTATTTGAACAAATTGTAACTTAGAGGAAAAAACTCAAAACCAGCCATACCAATAAATTATAATTAAAATCCCATGTATTTCCGAGCTCCCACAGAATATTTTATTTATTGCTTAGGCAATCAGTGTTAAGTGACTTGCCTAGGGTCATACAGCTAGTAAGTGTCAAGTGTCTGAGGCCACATTTGAACTCAGGTCCTCCTTGGCTCCAAGGCCAGAGCTCTATCCACTGCACCTAGCTGCCCCTCCCACAGAATATTTTAAAATAAAAACAGTAAAACCATCTGTCAAAATCTATTCCAGAAAGGAAAGCAGTGACTACAAAGGGCTAGCATGAAATAATCCACAATAGGTTATACTAGACTAAGCTTATTTCCTTTTTTGATAGGGATGCTAAACTGGAAAATGAGGGGAATGATATATTTTACCTAGATTTTAACAAAGTTTTTGATAAAGTATTTCATATTGCTCTTCTAGAGATATGGAGAGATGTGGACTGGAGAACCAGTGGTTCTTAAACTTTTTGGTCTCGGGACCCCTTTATACTCTTAAAAGTTCCTGAAGACCCCAAAGAGTCTTTGCTTATGTGGATTATAACTATCAATGTTTATCATATTAGAAATTAAACTTGATAAAATTTAAAATATTTATTCATTCATTTAAAATGACAGTAACAAGAATAAACCCATTACAAGTTAACGTAAATTTTATAAAAAATATTTTCAAAAATGTAAATGAGAAAAATGGCATTGTTTTGCCTAATTTTGCAGATCTCTTTAGTATCTGGCTTAATAGAAGACAGCTAGATTCTCAAATCATTCAGTTTGTTGCAATATGTTGTTTTGGTTGAAATATATGAAGAAATCTGGCTTCATTATAGATATGTAGTTGGAAAAGGGAGGAGTATTTTAATGAGCAAATAATGTCTCAGTAATATTATATAAGTAGTTTTGACCTCCTTGAAAGG
Source organism: Vombatus ursinus (assembly GCF_900497805.2). Classification (NCBI taxonomy): domain Eukaryota; kingdom Metazoa; phylum Chordata; class Mammalia; order Diprotodontia; family Vombatidae; genus Vombatus; species Vombatus ursinus. The sequence goes on from NW_020954576.1 coordinate 25,449,617, forward strand.
GTCTACATCTTGAGAACTGCTGGACTAGACAGAGGGATTCAGAATAATACAGCTAGAGGGATTCAGAACTAGTTGGATGACCAGACTCAAAGAACAGTTAGTTGTTAATGGGTTACTGTCATTGTTGAAGGTTTCCTATGGAGTGCCCCAGAAATCTGTACTTGGCCCCATGCTATTTAACATTTTTATCACTGACTTGGACAAACACATAAATGACATGCTCATCAAATCTACAGATGGCACAAAACTTAAAAGGGCAAATATTGGATGACTGTCAGACTCCAAAAAGATCTTGTCTGACATTGATCTTGACAATCTTTCGTTGTTGAGTCCTTTTTCGATTACGTCCTACTCTTCATAACTCCATTTCAGGTTTTCTTGGCAAAGATACTAAAGTGGTTTGCTATTTCCTTCTCAAGCTCATTTTACAGATGAGGAACTGAGGCAGACAGAGTTAAGTGACTTGCTCAGGGTCACACAGATAGTAAGTGTCTGAGGCTTCACTTGAACTCAGGAAGATGAGTTTTCCTGACTTCAAGCCCAGCACTCAATCCACTGCAAGCATGCAATCTTCTGTATCTCCTAGCTGCCCAGGAATTATTCTAATAAGATAAAATCCAATAGGGATAAATGTAAAGTCTTAATGTCACTTTAACATAATAGCTAGTATTTATATAGCATTTTAAGATTTTTAAAGCACTTTAAGGATATCTTATCCTCACAACCACCCTGGAGCTAGGTGGTATCAATATTCCCATTTTACAGATGAGAAAACTAAAGTGAACAAAGGTAAGTGACTTGTCTAAAGTCATAGAGCTTTAGTGAGGAGAACTTTGCATCCATGGCATTATGAAGTTAGACTGAAGTAACTAGGGATATTTTGGCCTGGAGAAAAAAAAGATTCATATGGGTCATGATAGCTGTATTCAGGTATTTGAAAGGCTGTCATATGAAAGAGGAATTAAGCTTGTTCTGTTTGTTATTAGAGAGAATAACAGGTAATGGATGGAAATTGCAAAGAGGCATATTTAAGTTAGATGTCAGGTAAAAGTTCCTAACAATTAGAGAATTTCAAAAAAGGAATGGGCTGCCACAAAAGGTGGTAAAATCCACCTCCTTGGAGGTCATCAAGCAAAGGTTGGATGACTATTTGTCAGATATATTACAGTGGGGATTCCTTTCGGGCATGGGTTGAACTAGATGGTCACTGAGTTCCCTTCAAACTCTCAAATTCTGTGATTCTATGAATAAGGCCATATGCACAGATCAATATAATACAATAATGATGTGAAGCAAATGAGATTTTCTAAGAAAAGTGTTCTTGGAGTATATGAGAGGGAGACGACGTTTTCAGATGGGGGAATCAGAGAAGGCTGTGTGGACCAGGTGGCACTGGGGCTGGACCTTGAAGAGAGGGTCCTGAAAAGCAGAAATGAGAGGGAAGTAAGCATGAGGAATGGCCTGTTGTAAGGCACTGATGCAGAAGATTCACCTGGGAAACAAGTTTTAGTCTAATTTGAGTGAAATAGCTGTATGTGAAATAAGGCAGAAGTCAGGTAGAGTCACACTGGGGAGAGGCGGAGGGTGCCATAAGTGCCAGGCTTAAGGATTTTACCCTAGAGGCAGTAAGGAGCCACTTGAGGTTTTTTTGTTAGGTTTTTTTTTTTTAAACAGGCTAAGTGACAAGGTTAGGATTCTTAGCTCAGCAGGTGTTTGGTTGATGGAATTAAAAGTGTGAGAATGGAGACCAATTAGGAGGGTGTTACACAACAGTATGATGCACTAGATATAGTCATCAGACTGTTTACTAGCTATTTAACCTTGGGATTTCACCTCTCTTAAGCTCAATTTCCTCATCAGTGAAAAATAGTATGTGGGGGCAGCTAGGTGGCACAGTGGATAGAGCACTGGCCCTGAAGTCAGGAGGACCTGAGTTCAAATCCAGCCTCAGACCAAACACTTGACACTTACTAGCTGTGTGACCCTGGGCAAGTCACTTAACCCCAATTGCCTAAAAAATAAAAATAGTATGTGACTAGATCTCTAAAATCTCTTTCAGCTCTAAAGCTCCAACATACTATGTGATAAGAACTGTGGAGGTTTGTGGATGTCACGATGACCATTAGAATCTGAAGCTTGTGTTGGTCAGTTGTCAGAATCATAGTAATGGAGTAATGGAGTAATCTTCCCAAAGTTCAGTCAAGATAGGAAGCAGGTGAAGCAAAGTTGAGCCTCCCGCTTGGTAGAATGGACCAAGCCCTCCCCCATACACACCTCATTCAATATAGGGGAAGGTGACCAAAGCAATCTTCTCCTTTGCCTTTTGTGAAGGAGGGATGGTTCCCCTCAACTTTCAGGTGGGAAAAGTGGAGGCAGGGATATCTTTGCAGCTCTGGTTCAACTGAGATTGAGAAGTTGGAATGAGTGAAATCCCCTCAACTTGTGTGGTGAGTAGATAATAACTACTCTGACCCAGTGCTGGGGAGGGGAAGCAGAAGGGATTCCCTCAGCACCAGGGGTGATGGTGGTAAGACCTGGTGTAATAACCTGGCAGGAGAGCTGGAAGTATTCTCTAGGCTCTAGTAAGAAGACAGGTAGAATGAGAAGAGAGGAGAATGAGAATTTCCTAACCAGTTGTAAGGAGATTGAATGTGGCATCCTTGAGGGAGTTATAGAGGTTTGATTAGCCTCAAAACGGTCAGGGGACAGCATATAGGGTAGAAAGCCTCCATAGCTCCTGGCCCCACAACTCTGAAGACCTGGGTTTGAAATTTATATAGTACTTACTAGCTGTATGACTACAGGCTAGTCATTATATCCGTTTTTCCAGCTGTAAAATGGAGAAAATACTGGCACTACCTAACTCCAGTTGGAGACTTCCACCTGGCAATCACTATGATGCTTTTCAAACCTGAAAGCACTATATAAATGTAGGTTATCAAATGTCAGCTATTATTCTATAGGATCTGTCAAGCATATAATTTGAAAGACTAATAAGATGGGTTGTCCATCCGGGGAAAAAAAACTCTAGCTTGGCCAATATGCATTTTTATTCCACTTTGTTTATCCAGTGTAAATACTTTCCCAAACCTACTCCCACAGTATATCAAAAGTCACTATGAGCAAAACACTTTGCAAATATTACTGTCATAAGTTATTAAACACCATTTTATAAATAGTGCTATTTCTAGAATCTCTATCCTGTTTATTGACCAATTTTTCATTTTGTCTAATACCAGATATAGGTATACCTCATTTTATTGTGCTTCACAGATTTTTTTTTTTTTTAACAAGCAAGTCTATCAGGGTCATTTTTCCAATAGCAGGTGTTCACATCTTGTCTGTCACATTTTGATAATTTTTACAATATTTCAAACTTTTTTATTATATGCTACTGTGATCAGTGATCTTTGATGTTACTATCGTAATTGCTTTGGGGCACCACAAACCATGCCCTTATACTACCAATTAATGGATAAAAATGTGTCCTGTGTGTCCTGACCGCTCTACCAACTGGCCTGCCTGGCTGTTCCCCCCTCTCTCCCTCTCCTGTTCCCTGAAGCACAATATTGAAATTAGGCCAATTAATAACCCTGCAATAGCCTTTTAAGTGTTCAAGTGAAAGGAAGAGTAAATGGAATCGAAAACTTCATTGATTTTTAAAGATTGCCACAGCTATCCAACCTTCGGCAACCACCACCACCCTGAGTAGTCAGCAGCCATCAGCAACACTGAGGCAAGACCCCTTCAACAAAAACATTATCACACTTACTGAAGGTTCAAATGGTGGTCAGAATTTTTTTTTTTGTTAGCAATAAAGTATTAAGGCATGTACATTTTTTAGACATTATTGTACACTTAATAGACTTAATAAACATAACTTTTATATGCACTGGGAAACCAAAAACTTCACATGATTCACTTTATTGCAATATTCACTTTATTGAATCATATTATTATATTTCTATATGATTATCACTTTATTGGTCTGGAACTGATGAACCTGTAGTGTTCTCCAAGGTATGCCTGTCGTTTTTGATAATCACTGCTTGATTAATTTCTAGGCTTAGTGGTTCAAGTACTATTTCATCTGCTTATGTGAAAGTACTCGATATTCTAAATCACTTGTTCTTCGATATAAAGTTGGTTGTCATTTTATCTACTTCTATAAAGTAGCCTCACTGGCAATGATTGGTATTTAATTGCATTTTATAAATCAATTTGGGCATTATTGTCATTTCTGCCAGTTTCAACTATCATTATGACATATAGCTGTGTAATCAAAACTGTTACTATGACATACACAGTTGTGTAAATACAATATTCCCTCAAAAATTTCCTTAATTTTAAATTTATTGTTATCTTTCATTTTGGAAATGTGTTCCTCCTTATTATTAACTAAGAGTTTATCAATTTTAGTAGTCTTTATGAAAAAACAATTCTTGTTTTTTAAAATTTATCATACTGAAGATCAAAATGAAGAGACTGTTCTTCATGTGGTAGAATAATGAAAACAATTTCTGAAGACTCAAAATTACAGGTCATCCAAAAGACAATGAATACCTGTTTACAAAATATTACAATGAAGAACTGGACATAAGTGTAAAAGATCTTACTGGAGGTGTATGACTGGAAGTGGACAGTCAATCATCAAAAGCAAAAGACTAATGGACAGACCACTTATGGCTTTATTGCCTATACAATATTGAGACCTAGAAGGCCCAAAACTCATTTCAAGTCTCTCCTTACCAAAATTAGTGAGAGGACAAGGACGATGTTTTTTTTTGGTTTGTTTTTGTCTTTTTTCTGTTCCACAGAATGAGAAAGCACAGACAGGATTTTATAAGCTACACTAAAAAAGTAATGGAATCACAGATCCATTTTTTCTGATTGCTCTTCTAAAACAAAACCTTCTCTTTTCCTATTTTTCTCTAATTAACCTTTTAAATTTCTTTAAAAGTTTTATTTTTAAATTTTTATTACTAATATAGGCATTTAATTCCATAAATCTCTATCACTGTTATTTTATAGACTGTTATATTTGTGCTATATTTTTCTTTTTTCTTCTTTGACTCAACTAATCCTCTTATTCTACATGTAGCCCTCTATAAATGTTCCTATTTTATTTTGGTTTGAAAACAGTATATAGAATTCATCTCTTCAGATTTACTTGAGCCCTCTCTGTGAGAAAGCACAATTTTGAAAGTTACTATATACTTGAAAAATGTGCATTTTAATTTTTTCTAACATCTTCATGTTAGAATTTGGCAAACCATTCAGTCTGATTTTACAATTTACCAGTTTCCCTTGATCTATCATAACTAACCTAATAATGTAATTTTAAAACTGTTGTCAAAATTATCAGGAAATACATGATAGAGGTATGACTTCTACTTGTTCTCCTAAATATTGTTTTTAACCTAGTTGCTGTGTTGTTCGCTATTACTTTTACCATTAACTAATAGTCTTATCCCCTTTAAATCCAAATAGTGAAAGCATTAACTGATTTAATCTTTTCATTAGCTACTCTTTTATCTTCTGCTTGCCCAAAGCATGATAAATACTATCTTTCCTATGGTCTTAGTCTTCCTAATATCTTTTTGGATTATATGTCTCCTATAGAAAGCTATTTTCAAATTCATAATATTTAGTGTTACAATAATTAAGATTTTCTTATCCTTTCTCCTACTTTTCAACTCAGTCAAAGATAGGAAGCTCCATAACGGAAATAATCTTTTCCCTCACTCTCTTCTAAAATGTCATGTACTTTATTTTTATCATCAAAACTAATATTAAATAAGAAACAATCTTACCAGACTAATCTTCCATAAAGGAGAAACCTTGTATTTTACTCAGCATCTAGGAGTATTCCAAACACAGTAGTTTAATTAATGTTTTATGTTAAATTTTACATCTAAGAGATTTGTAAATTTTATTTTATAATCAAAACTATCCTTCCTGGTTTCCCCTCTGCTCAGAAAGTCCTTTATAGTTGTAGTCTTTTGTCAAGGAATTCTTTGAAGGCTTAATTTTTAAACATCATTCTTCCGCCTTCAAAAAGAATGTGTAGGTTTGCTGTAAGTCTGACTCTACAATCCAAGTCCATATCTTTTAGTTTTACATTCTGTGCCAACATCACTATTTTTCCTTGGTTTTAACTGCAAAGTGTGATTAAAATGTAGATCAGTGTTTTCTGATATATGATTTCTTCTTTCTCAAGGCTTAGAAGATTCTGGCTTGGATTTTAAAGTCTGGTGAGAATGTGCCTTAGACTTGGATTTCAGGTTTCTTTCTTGTTGAGAGTGAATTATTTTTCTGATTTCAGGATGTCAATTAGGAAAAATTCTCTTGAATTATTTCTTCAGGTTATCAAGATTCATATTCTCTTCCCCTCTGATATGCCAATTATTCTAAGGCTTGCTTGTTTGCATCTATCTTCAAGGCTGGTCACTTTTTCTTGCACTTTTACCAACTGGTTTTCTAGTTCTGTTACATTATGAACTTGTTCTTCCATTTTCTTTCCCCTGTCTATTTTTTGCTGTACTAGATGACTTCTCATTTTTGCTGTTCCCAGCAATATTTTATCCATGAGGATGTTCATTTCTGTATAATTTCTCTTTATTATCTTACAACTTTCTTCGACTGAAATCATATCTTTCTTTAGATCCTTTAGAGCACCTAGTATCCAAACTAGTTCTCTGAGCATATCTTGGGTTGCTTTTAGCCTTGTTTCTACAGATATAAGACGCATTTTGAACTGATAATAAAGTCGAAATTAAACTCAGTAATCAATATTTTCACAGATGTTCTGTGCTGCCTTGAGGTGGTAGCTTCACTGTAACAGGATTATCACCTAATTGAACACAATTAAGAAAACTTAGAAATTCCTTTTTAAAAGCACTGATTAACTATAATCTTAGAAGCCTAGGACAAAAGGTAATTTGTTAGAGTTAATCTTTCAGATTCAGGATCTCAGGAGACAATATTTGTAAAGGACTTAGCACAGTGCCCAGCACCTAGGGTTGGGGGCTAAGCATTTATTGAGAACCTAACCCTGTGAGATGAGTGCTATTGATCCCCATTTTGCTATTAATAATATCAATATCCTCAAACTATTCCTGGCAGATTAGTCAGTCCCCAAAAGCTGACATTCTCTATAATCCTAGCAAAATTATTTCCTCTACTTAATGCCCCCTCGTGCTGCAACTTCCATTCAATGGGACCTTTCCCTCCTTCTTATCGCGGATAATAATACAACTTGTAACAATTATGGAGGCCATTTCCCCCTCTCCCCATTTTCATGGTGCAGGTAAAACTTCACCTGGGGAGACCTTAGACCTGGAGCTAAGGACAAGACATAACCATCCAAGTCACTATGGACTTGGTCCCACTATGGGGACCCCGTTCCTATTTGAGTTTGACCTCGAACCGAGGCCCTCGATTACCTCTGCGCTCCATTCCTAGGCTACCTTTGAGGGGCTCTTCTCCCTCTCCCGTCCGAAGCCCACAAGGCCTCGGCGGCCCCTCAGGCCGGAGGTCCTCTCACTCTACAGCGGGCCCCTCTCACCAGGCCAGGGTCGGGAGTCAAACTGGACAGCGGGGGTTGTGGCCCTTTGTTTTTCCCTTACCCACCTTCCTCCCCAGAGGCCCTGCGTGGTCACCTCGCCAACATTTGCAGTGACTACCTCGGCTGGAAAAAAGCTACGTCCCACTAACAAGGGCCGAACAAACCTCGCGCGCGCGCAGAAGGCTACCCGCCCTAACCGGCTCTGGCACGCCGCGCGACAGCGCAGTTTGCCCACGGGAGGTTCCCTCCAGTCAGCGCATCACGAGAAATTTTCGCGCACTTCTCGTCCCCGGAGATTCCGCGAGAGCAGAAAGAAGGGGAGGAGAAAGAGGAGGGGGAAGCAGTGAGGAAGGGCCAGAGCTTTAGTAGTTTGTGACGGAAGAGCGAAAGGCGCGAGGCTCTCTGGCCGCTTCTTTTGTCCGTGAGCCTCCCTCCGCCCACGCTGTTTCTCGCGCCTGCGCAGAATCTGCTACCTCCTTCCGGCCCTGACGGATCGTCCTTTGCCCAAAACAAAGAGGGCAACGTAGTTGTATCAGTTAAGTTAGGATCCCCAGATTTAGCGCTAGGAGTCCGACCTCCGCATATTACAGAAGAGGAAGCTGAGACCTGGAGACATGAAGCAACTTACCAAGCCACTCAGATAATAAATGATTATTTTGGTTTGAATCCAGGTCCTCTGACCCCAAATCCGTCCATCTCTTGACAAGGATCTGGGGAGCCCACCCCCCGGACAAAGAGGCAGGTGATGGACTCAGGCTACATAGTGGTGTGGCCAATGCTGGATTTATTTTGCTGGACTATTATACATATCTGTTACAAACGTTAGGGTTTGTTGCTGGGGGTTTTTTCCCCCCCAGTGGGGCAGAGAGCAGGAGGGAGAGATGGTGGGTTTGTGTTATTTGAAAAAAAAATTTTTTTTTCTTTTAGTATTTTAAAGAAGGAGAAAAAAAGAGGGGGGTGGGGGATTTAATGGACCTCCAGTTCAGACAGCTTAGGCTTCATTAAGAAAGGATAGAATCCAAGACCAGAAAACCCTAATTGCATCTTGCCTCTGCTCAGACCCTACCTGGAGTATTCTGCTCAGTTCAGGCAGCCTATCTTAGGAAGGTCATAGGAAAGAATACAGAAGAGGGTCATCATTTCATGAAGGACCTGGAGACCATGTCTCATGAGGATTAGTTGAACGGACTGAGGTTGTTAGACCTGAAAAAGAGACTTCCAGAAGGTGATTGCTATCTGTCATGTATTTGAAGGGCTGTCATATGAAAAAATGGTTTTGCTTGTTCTCCTTGGGCCCAGAGAGTGATACTGTGAACAATGTAGTTGCAGAAAAAAAGATTTAGACTTAATAGAAGGAAAACATGGAATACAACAGTCTCCCTCCTCCCTCAAATTAAAGATGGATGTATTACACTGAAAAATCACATGGAGGGTTGTGGGGTGAATAGGATGCAACAGGTAACCAATGAAAAACTTTGAAGAAATCCAGGAGTAGATGTTAGCAAAGGAATGTATGACAGGAAGAGAAGATGGACTGATCATGTGACAATGTTAAGAAGTGACAGGTGGACCACTTCACTAGTACCCTAAAAATGTCAGGAGAAATTGAGGAAGGGCTTCAGCCCTTCTCTATGGCAAACTTACCCAACTTTGTGATTCTGTGGAAAGTGCCATCATGCCTTGGCAACAACATGGGGATGTTTCCAATGTGCTTTACAAACCCCTTCTGACCCTTTCTCCAAATACAGGGCACAGTGAATTCAGCATCTTAGTCCTCTGGTTGCTTATGACCTTGACTTTGTTTAGTTTAGGTACTTGTTGTTCCATTCAGCTATGGAGATATTTCGTATCTTCTGCATTGTGAACTATACCAATCTGGTCTCTGAGGAGCTTAGTAGATTTCACTCCAAAAAGATGTCTGATCTGCTTTTCCCACCTTATGGGAAGACAGAAGAAGTAATATTCAAGCCAATCTAATTCACCCGTGAACTCCATCCAGTTCACACTTGGAAAATGGCAGGAAAATTACAGGGCATCTGATATTGAAAGGCAAAACCTTTATTTTGTTTTAGAAGTTATAATGAAGTAATGACTGGGAGAAGCCAGAGTAGACCCCAGGGTGTGTTTCATAAAAAAACCCTAAGATTTTAAAAGTTGGGCCTTAGAAAAAAAGGGAGAAAAACAGATGGAGAGCCTCATTTTTTTTTCTTAGAGCCAAGTGCTGATATTCAAGTCAAGATCCAGTATTGTCTTTGGGCCAGATGTGCCTTGGTCCAATGTTTTCATTGTTTTTGCTACTAGCGCACCTCTAGTATTGTTTCCCACAGATGTCAGGACTGGGGAGGAAGGGAAAGTGTCAACCCAGAACTTTCCTGATTGGAGGAAAAGGAAAGCCGTTATGTTAACTGACCTCAGTAGAATGAAGATGAAATGGGGCAGGGCAGGTACTTTCTCCTTGACTTCTGAAGAATGGTACAACCTCCCTATTAATCTTTGAGTTACAGTCTCCCAATATTTTTTTAAGAACTTGATTTTTCTCATTTAAAAAATATCTTTTGTTTTTATATCATCTTAATTTCTAAATAACTCTCTCACACTTCTCCTAACCAGTGAACTATTCCTTGTAAGAGCTAATAATACTAGCTAACATTTTTATAGCATGTACTATGTGTTAGACACTATGTTAAGCCCTTCACAAATATCTCATTTGATTCTCACAATAATCCTGTGAGAATTTTACATTTGAGGAAACAGGAAAACAGAAGTTAAGTGACTAGCCCAAGGTCACAAAGCTAGTGAATGTCTGAGGCAGACTTTAAACTTTGAACTTCAGGCCCAGTACTCAATTCTCTGTGCCACCTATCAGCAAAATAAAAAAGGGGGAATAGTTCATCAAAATTAACCAACTCATCAACTGAATCTGACAGTATATATAGTGATCCACAGAAATAGTTCCCCACTTCTGCAAAGAAAGGAGTGGGGTTTTTTTTCTACACTTGGGTCAAGTTTAATCATTATTGTTTTATATAGTATTGTGTTTCATTTTTATTTGCTTTTCACTTACAATGCTGTAGTAATTATGTGTAGTTTTTTTCTTGTTGTGCTAGCTTCCCCCTACATTAGTTCATCTATTTTCACATGATTCTTGAATTCTTTATATCCATTATTTCTTTCTTTCTTTTTTTCTTTTTTTTTTTTTTTGGTCTAGGCAGTGGGGTTAAGTGACTTGCCCAGGGTCACACAGCTAGTGAGAGTTTTGTGTCTGAGGCCGGATTTGAACTCAGATCCTCCTGACTCCAGGGCGGGTGCTCTATCCACTGCATCACCTAGCTGCCCCATAATCCATTATTTTCTACAGAGTAGTAATATGATGTTATATTGGTGTGCCACAGTTTATTTAAACAATCCCTAATTATCTCTTTTCTTTCCAATTCTTTATTACCACAGGAAGGCTACTATGAATTATAGCCTTTCTGTCTGTTCTGCCAAGGACTAATGGGCTTTGCCGTCTCCTCTACTACTGAAACCCCCCTGTATGTGTTGTCTTTCCTAAAAGAATGTAAGCTCCTTGAGGTTAGAGAGAGAATATTTTGATTTTATATTTGTATCTCCAATGCTTGGCACATACTCATAGTACTTAAAATGTTTTATAATTCATTCAAATCTTTTTCTATCTTTGACTCCCTTGGGGTTTAGGCCAAATAGTAAGATTTTTGGATCAGAGCAAATGAACACTTTAGCCACTTTTTAAAAGCATAATTCTAAATTGCCTTCTGGAGTGGTTAACACAATTCATATCCCCATATCTTTAACTCTGGACCTCTCTGACTTTTGTCTTAAAAAAAAGAAAAGGACTAAAATTGGAAGATCTGAGAAAAGATAAAATCATAGTGTCTTTTCTGTGACACTTATTCCTCAGACCTGCTCTGAGTTTCCCAATAAACAAGAGATAAAGAGCTAAGTTAGGTATAAAATGGATAATTTTGATTATATTAAATTAAAAAGGTTTTATACAAGTAAAACAAATGTTGCCAAGATTGGAAGGAAAGTAGAAAATTGGGGGGGGTGAAATTTATAGACTCTTTCTGAGATAAATGGCTCATATCTCAAGTATATAAAGAACTCTGTCAAATCTAAAAGAATGTGAATCATTTCCTAATTGATAAATGTGTCAAAGTATATGAACAGGCAGTTTTCCAACGAGGAAATCAAAATAATTTGTAGCCATATGTTTAAGTTTAGAGATTGCCCCTTTTGGGAGTGCCTAGGACCAAAGCCACATAGAACAGAGGGAAAGCCAGAGAAGTTAGAGAGAATGGACAGAGATTAGAGCAAGAAATAAACTGAAGGGGGCAGCTAGGTAGCACAGTGGATAGAGCACTTGCCCTGGATTCAGGAGGACCTGAGTTCAAATGCAGCCTCATACACATAACACTTACTAACTGTGTGACCCTGGGCAAGTCACTTAACCCCATTGCCTAGCCAAAAAAAAAAAAAGAAATAAACTGAAGAGGGAAAATTTGGCCTCAGTCTTCCCTCTCTGCTCTAACCTCTAGGCCTGGGTAAGCAGTCTCACTCAAATAAGTGGAGTAGGGAAAGAGAGGAGGTAACCCTATACACAGTCCATCTTCATGTTCCTTCAGGGAGCATGGAGATCAGATTTTGGAAAATGATGGATTAGAGGAATGAAGTATAGAGAAAGGACCTTAGAAGTCATAATTCAGTTCCCTTGTTTTATAGATAAGGAAACTGAGACCTGGAGAGACTATGGGGCTTTTCTGGAATCATTCAGGCACTGGTAAATAATATCCATGATTCAAATTCCAGTTTTCTGACTTCAAATCCAATACTCTGAAATATACTATGTCCCAAAGGTGTGTGTTCTTCATTGGTTCCCTTTATCATTTACTCTGATATGATCAATGCTTCAGCTAACAGCCCTGGCTCTTACTCTCCTTAATCATGCCTGAGTGGGGAAGAAGTATTCTTGAGGTCAGGGACTGTCTTTGTCATCAATATATAGCACGTCTGTGGGGGCACAATAAGGGTTCCATGGCTTTTATTGAATGAAGACAACAGGCCAATGTCTAGATGTCTATTGATGGGGGAAAAGAAGGTTGGGCCACACTAGTATGAACAGAAGCAGCATGGTGCAGCCAAAAGTGTTGAATTTGCAGTCAAAGGCCCTGGGTTTGAATCCCAGCTCTTCCACTTAATATCTTTATGACCTAAGCAAGTCATTTTCCTTCTCTAGCCCTCAATTTCCTCATTTGTAAAATGAGGGCCTTGGGTTTGATTACTGCTACAAACTCTCCCACCACTAAATATATATGATCCTATGACTACAGAAGGCTCCAATCATATTGATAAGCTCAAAAACACTGAAAACCATAAATCTTTCAAAAGTTTGAGTCATGGATGATACCCCAGAAAAGTAGACATTGATTGACCTTGAGCTGCTCTGAATCCAGGGTATCTAGAGTTTCTACAACAGGAGGGAGGATTAGAAGAGAGAACAAAATTTCTGACTGAGAAAACTACCTTCATTGGGTTCCCTACCAAAAACAAAACAACACAGAAAAAATCAATGTCACATAGGTTTGAAACCAGGTTTTTTAATTCCCAAGTTAGTGTACTTTCTGCACATTGAGCATATTTGCTCAATAAATGTTTGGTGAATTTAATTTATTTTACTACTGACCAATAAATTCTATGTAGCCAGATGGGTTGCCAGCTGCCTTGAGAAACCCATTTAACCACACCATCTGCCAGTGCATCCAAGGCCACAATTGCCTTCAGGGGAAATAGTCACTGAATCCTATATGTGGAAGAGGGTTGGGGGAAGGGGTAGGATTGATGCCCATTTCCCCAACCCCCACCCAGCCAGCAGTCTGTTCTCTGAAGCTATTGGAGGTAACTCCAGTGGCCTTACTTTGCCTAACTCCCATCTCTACTCTCTACAGCAGGGGAGGGCAGGCACTAGCATTTGGCTCATAATAATTTACATTTATTTAGTACTTTATGTGATATAATGTACTTTCCTCATCACTCTGGAGGGATGAGAGGTAGGTAGATAGGGCAGGTAATTATTAGTCCATTTTATGTGTAGGGAAAGAGACCTGAGTGTAGTGAGAGACCCCTCCTGTGGTGAGGGTAGTCATTGCACAGCTCAAAAGGATGCAGAATAGATATCTCTAGCCTCTTTCCTCTCACCCAACTCCAGGAAAGACTTTCATTCCTACCAGGCAGGGAAGCAGGAAGTTGGGGCCTGAGGCCATTCTGCTATCCGAGAGGGAGGTACCAGGCTAGCTATCTACTCCCTTAAATATTGTTAGTCTAGGAGATATGATTGGGTTCAGTCTAACTTCTGATCACTGTCTCATCATTATTGGGGAAAAGCTCTACATCCAAGTCTTGACCCCTTTCCCACCAAATATCAATTCCACAATGAACATGCTTAGCAAATAGCCAAGAAACTCATTTATCCAAATCTTGGCAAAACAAATCGAAGAAGGTATTCATAGGAGAAGATATACAAGACAGTACTGAGTGAAGGAGCTCTTCCTTTGAGACAGAGATATCAGCTCAACCTGAAGAGAGTCCTGGATCATTCCCAAGGGGAAACACTGCAGTCTCTAGTGTAGCCAGGGACAGGGGCATGAGAGATACTGCCAGTTGATCTCATTTTCCCTGAGCAACCTGAAATGGGGTTGGCCTCTTCCATTTTCCTTCTTAAAACTGGAAGCCAGAAGCATCAGAAGCCACTCAAAGCTCAAAGAAGACTAGAAGCTTGGAGAAGAGGACTGGGGAAGACCAGAGCTTTCCCAACTCTCACTAACACTGCCCCACCCCTCCAGCAGGAGAGCGCATTCATTTCTACCTGTAAAAGAGAGAGTCCCATACCAATGGGCTTTGTGATAGGAATTACATACAGAGGAGATTAAGTGATTTGCCCCATGTCAGACAGCTGTCTAGCTCTTCCTGCTGTATTTTGTTGGCAATTTATAGGAATGCTGATGATTTATATGGAGTTATTTTATATTCTGCAACTTTTATTAATTTTGTTTCAATTAATTTTATATTTGTTTTTTAAGTAAATTATTATCTTTCCCCCTTGTTGCCTAGGGTTATTCCCAAGCAACTCAAGACCACATTAGCTTTTTTTGGTTCTATTGAGCTTGCAGTTCATTAAAACCCTTAGATTTTTTAGACAGACTGCTATCTAAACATGTCCCTCCCAACTTGTACTCTTGAAGTTGACTTCTTAAAATGCAAGTGTAAGAGTTTACATTTATCCTAATTAAACTGTATTCTACTAGATTTGGCCCAACATTCTAGTCTTTTTGAAACCAACTCTATCATGCAATCTGTTAATTATCCCTCCCAGTTCTGTACCATTTACAAATCTGATAAAGATGTTAAGACAGGATCCAGAATAGATCCCTAAAACCCTATACTAGAGATCTCCTTCTGCGCCGACATCCAGCCATCTCGGAGCCTGTGATATTATCTAACCTACACCTCTCCATAAGAATAGTAATAGATGTTACAAAATAGTTTGCTAAAATATAGGCAAGCTAGCTCTATGGCAGTCTTCTATTATTAATTCTATCAAAAAAAGGAAATAGACTTCTGGCATGATCTATTCTTCATTCAATCAATCAACAAGTATCTATTAAGCCCTTACTATGTGCCAAGCACTACAAGGTACTGGGGATAGAAAGACAAAGAGTGAAAAATCACTAGTCATAAGGCACTTATATTCTAATAGGAGAGACAAGTACACATAAAAATACATACAGTATACATATAAGATGAATAAATACAAAGTAGTTCAACATGAGGGATTTTGAGAAGGAGAGTACTCTCTCTTGAGTATGATCTTGGGATCAAGAAAGGCTTCCTACGGAAAATTATTTTTTAAATTACATCTCACAGGAAGAAAAGGAACTCTGTGGAGTAAGGAAGGAATACATTCCAGGCATGCAGGACAACTAGTGCAAAGACTTGGAGATGAGAACTGTGTGAGGAACAGAGAAAGCCAGCCAAACTGGATCTCAGAGTTGGAGAAGACAGTAGAAATATGCAATGAAGCTGGAAAGGTAAGTTGAAACCAGCTTTTGTAGGACTTTAAAAGCTAAACAGAGTTTATATTTTATCCTGGAGGCAATATGAAGCCACTGCAATTGACTGAGTAGAAGAGTCACACATTCAGATCTATTCTTTTTTTGGGGGGGGGTGTCTCATTTTTTAATTTTTTTTAAAATTTTTAACATGTGTTTTTAAAACTTTGGGTTACAAACTTTCTCCCTTCCTCCCTCCCCACCCACCCTCATTGAAAAGGCAAGCATCTCAATATAGGTTATAGATATGTAGTCCTGCAAAATACTTCCATAGTAGTCCTGTTGTGAAAAACTAAGTATATTTCCCTTCATCCTATCCTACCCCCCATTTATTCTATTCTCTCTTTTGACCCTGTCCCCCCTCAGAAGTGTTTGCTTTTGATTATCCCCTCCCCCAATCTGCCCTCCCCTCTCTCAACCCCCTGCTCTCTTGCCCCTTCCCCCCTTATTTTCCTATAGGGTAAGATAGATTTCCATACCCCATTGTGTATGTTACTCCCTTCTTAAGCCAAATCCTATGAGAATAAGATTCACTCATTCCCTCTCACCTTCCCCCATTTCCCCTCCACTGTAAAAAATCTCCACTGAGATAATTTACCCCATTCTACTTCTCCCTTTCTCCTTCTCCCAGTATAATCCTCTTTCACTCTTTAATTTTATTTTCCAGATATCACCCCTTCATCTTCAACTCACTCTGTGCCCTCTATCTATCTATCTATACATACATATAATTTTTTCCCTCCCACTACTCTAATACTGACAAAGGACTCATGAGTTATAAATATCATCTCTCCCTGCAGGAATGTAAATAGTTCAACATTAATAAGTCTCTTATGATTTCTCTTTCCTGTTTACCTTTTCCATGTTTCACTTGAGTCTTGTATTTGAAAGTCAAATTTTCTATTCAGTTCTGGTCTTTTCCTCAGGAATGCTTGAAAGCCCCCTATTTCATTGAATTACCATTTTTTTATCCTGAAGGATTATACTCAGTTATGCTGGGTAGGTGATTCTTGGTTATAGTCCTATCTCCTTTGCCTTCCGGAATATCATACTCCATGCCCTTTGGACCTTTAATGTAGAAGCTGCTAAATCTTGTGTTATCCTGATTGTGTTTCCACAGTACTTGAATTATTTCCTTCTGACTGCTTGCAATGTTTCCTCCTTGACCTGGGAATTCTGGAATTTGGCTACAATATTCCTAGTTTTCCTTTGGGGATCTCTTTCAGGAGGTGATCGGTGGATTTTTTCAATTTCTATTTTGCCCTCTGGTTCTAAAATATCAGGGCAGTTTTCCTTGATAATTTCTTGAAAGATGATGTCTAGGCTTTTTTCTTGATCATGGCTTTCAGATAGTCTAATAATTTTTAAGTTCTGTCTCCTGGATTTATTTTCCAGGTCAGTTGTTTTTCCAATGAGATATTTCACATTCTCTTCTATTTTTTCATTCTTTTGGATTTGTTTTACAGTGCCTTGATTTCTCAAATTGTCACTAGCTTCCAGTTTCTCCATTCTAATTTTTAAGGAAGTATTTTCTTCAGTAAGCTTTTGGACTTCCTTTTCCATTTAACCAATTTTGCTTTTTAGGGCATTCTTCTCCTCATTGGCTTTTTGGACCTCTTTTGCCATTTGGGTTAGGCTATTTTTTAAGGTGTTATTTTCTTCAGTATTTTTTTTTTTGGGTCTCCTTTAGCATCACTCTCAGTTTTTCCTCTACTTCTCTTACTTGCTTCTCAAAATCCTTTTTGAGCTCTTCCATGGCCTGGGACCAATTCATATTTTTCTTGGAGGCTTTGGATGTAGGAGCTTTGGCTTCATTGTCTTCTTCTGGTTGTATGTTTTGATCTTCTTTGTCACCAAAGTAAGATAATATAGTCTGACTCTTTTTGTGCTGCTTACTCATGATCCCGGTGAATTACTTAAGTTATAAACTCATTGTTAAGGTAGGGGACTGTTTCCAGTGTGGAGAATGTACTGTCCCAAGCTTCAGGGGTTTTGTGCAGCTATTTTCAGCGATACTTCTAGGGACCTAAAAATTTTCTGTTCTTCCAAGGTGCTATGATCAAAGGCGAGGTGTTTATTCCTTTCCTGGCCTGTGCTCTGGTCTATGAGTGACAACAAGCACTTTTTTCTGTCTTGGAACTGTGAGGATTTCCTCTCCACAGCCACTACAAACTCCACCACACCAGCACTCCTCCTTGCCCCAAGACTGCCACCCAGAACTGTGACCCAGATCCAAGCATGGGCAAAGCACAAGAATCCTGCACCAGCAGAGAGATCCCTGCAATCCCCCTCTGATCAGCAACTAGATTCCCCCTCAGTCTGTGAGTCGGAAGCTCAGGAGGCAGCCGCCACCCTGGGGCCGAGTTCAGGGAATGGGGCTGGAACCCCACCATGCTTCTTTCTCACCACCGCAGAAACAGACTGTTCCCACTGACCTTCTAAGTTGTCTTTGACCTTCATGAGTTGAGAAGTCTAGAAACTGCCACAGCTGCCGACAATTCAGTCTTCTGAGGCCTGCTCCAGGTTCGCTGCGGCCTGTGTGCCCACGCTGAACTGTGCTCCTCTCCCAGCCTGGCGCGATGTACCTTTCTGATCAACCATCTAGGGTGTTTTTGGCTGGAAATTTGTTTCACTCTGTCTTTTTGTGAGTTCTGCAGCTTTAGAATTTGTTTAGAGCCATTTTTTATAGGTATTTGGAGGGGTTTGGGGGAGAGCTCAAGCAAGCCACTGCTTTTACTCTGCCATCTTGGCTCCGCCCCCTTCCAGATCTGTCCTTAAAAGTCACTTTGGTAGCCATGTGTAGGATCCACTGGAGTGGGCAGGGGACACCAATTAAGATGCTGTGGAATCCTGATTGGGAAAAAGCCATAAAATGTACTAATAAGTGAAAAGTCATAAAAAGTTAAACTCTGTGAAAGGTGGAAGCCTGAACATGGTGACCTGTTTACAATCATAACATAGATACTGAATTATGTTTTAGATGCTCAATCATAACTTAAGATACTATGACCTATGAAAGCTAGCTTCCTTTGCTAGAGGGACAGGTACTCTGAGGGAAGCATTTTGCTAGGTGCTCAAAGGTTCCTCAGAAAAGATCTGTAGCCTCAGTGAGACACGAGTCATGCAAGTATGCAAGACCTTGTTTAGAGTAGAGCATTACATTTCAATTGCAGCCTTTACTTCCATTATATAGTTAGCTATAGTTTCTTGGGGGTGAGATAAGAGAGAAATGCACTTGAATTTTCTTCAGATGTAACTTTTAACCAGCCAGAGAAAATGAGAAAGCAGTCTGGCAGAAACTAGGTATGGACCAACATCTGATGATATAGTGTATCAAGTTAAGGTCAAAATGGGTATATGATTTAGACAGAAAGGGTTACGTCGTAAGCAAATTAGGGGAGCATAGAAAATATTAACTGTCAGATCTATGTATAAGGAAGAGTTTATGACCAAACAAGAGATAGAAAGGATCATGAGAGGTAAAATGGATAATTTTGATTACATTAAATTCAAAAAGCTTTTGCACAAATAAAACCAATGCAGCTTAAATTAGAAAGAAAGTAGGAAACTAGGGGGAAATTTTTACAGCAAATTTCTCTGATAAAGGTCTCATCTCTCAAATATATAGGGAACTGGGTCAAATTTCTAAAAATAAGAGCCATTCCCCAATTGATAAATGGTCAAAAAATATGAACCGGCAGTTTTCAAAAAAAGAAATCAAAGTTATCAATAGTCATATAAAATGCTCTAAATCACTAATAATTAGAGAAATTAAAATTAAACAACTCTGAGGTATCACTCATACCTATCAGCCTGACTGACATGATAGAAAAGGAAAATGACAAATGCTGGATGGGATGTGGAAAAATAGGCATATTGATGCACTGTTGGCAGAGTTGTGAACTGGTTCAACCATTCTGGAAGACAATCTGGAACTGTGCCCAAAGGGCTATAAAACTGTACATACCCTTTTACCCAGCAACATTGCTCCTAGGTCTGTATCCCAAAGAGATCAAAGAAAAAGGAAAAGGACCCATATGTACAAAAAAATATTTATAGAAGCTCTTTTTGTGGTGGCAAAGAATTAGAAATTGAGGAGATGCCCATCAATTGGGGAATGGCTAAACAAGTTGTAGAATGTGATTGTGATGGAACATTACTGTGCTATAAGAAATGATGAGCAGGATGCTTTCAAAAAAACCTGGGAAGACATATATGAGCCGATTCAAAGCAAAGTGAGCAGAACCAGGAAAACAATATAACAGTAATTTTGTAACAATAAATCAACAGTGAAAGACTTAGCTACTCTGATCAATACAGTGATTCATGACAATTCCAAAGGATTCATGATGAAAATGCTATCCACCTCTAGAGGGTGAATTGATGACCTCTGAATACAGATTGAAGCATATTGTTTTTCACTTTTTGTGTGTGCTTTTTTTCAATATGAACAATATGGAAATATTTTTCCTATGACTTCATATGTATAATGGGTATCATATTGCTTGCCTTCATAATGGGTGAGAGAGGTTCTGGAGGGAGGAAGAGAATCTGGAACTGAAAATTTTTAAAAAGTGTAAAAAAAAAAATCTACCAGTCATAAGAAGGTTAACACTATACCAGTTCATCCCCAGATATTTCTGCTTTCATTGCCTTGGGAAGGAATAGAAAGGGGAAAGAAGAAGATATATGAAAAATGCTTTACTTTTCCCCATCCACTTACAGATTTTCCTTGCATGGTTCTTGCCCCAGATCAAAATTCACTGTTTTCTTGCTTCTTAGTCTTAGTTATGATCCAAATTCAGAAACGAAAGTTTAGAATGTTAGCTTTAGTTGTTTGGACTTCTAGGAAACCTTGAAACACTTATGCACATATGATTTAATTCAACAAACATTTTTAAAATGCCTGCTGTGTTTCGAGAACTATTCTAGGCACTGTTAAACAAAGTTTAGATAAGGCATGATCCTTATGAAACTGTCTTCATGAAACTTACAGTCTAGTTGGGGGTTAAAACATAGTGGGAAGTGGAAGAATATCAGGAGTTTGGCAGAAATGTGTATGTTAAGAAAAGTGGGGACTGTTTGTGACATTAGAGCCTATCATCCATTAAGTTGGTAACAAGTCAAACAGAGATGGAGCAGATTATTTGCAGTGAGTCTTATTCTTACAGCCATACTTAGCTATACTGTGTGACTCTCAGAAACATTCTCAGTTAGGTTCGCTTGGAAAGAAAGATGAATCAGCCTAGATCTGACAAGCAAAGTCTTCCTATGAGGTCTGGAGAAATACAATGTTGACTCCAAGGTAATGACCTGAGATGTATTTCTGTTCTGCTGTGGTCCTTTTGAAAGTATAATGTCTAATCCGGCTGACTAAGAGAAATAAATTTAAAAATTGATTGTTTCATTCTATACTTTAGCTGAATTCAATTCAATTCAATATACATTAAGTACCTAATTTTTATAAGACTGTATGCCCAGATATCTAGGGACCCCAATACTTCAAAAGGAGAAACATGAAGAGAATTTTTAAAGGGTTAAAGAAAGAGGGAGATTTAGGTCTTCAGGAATGGAGAACAGAGGCTGCTTGGTTGTGATAGAAATTCATTGTACTGGGAAATAGACAACCTGAGTTCTAATCCCATGAAATTACTTTTAAAAGAACACCTATTCATGTCAATGGCAATTAAGCAGCTCCTAGTTGGCTACTGTAATTTAGCTCCCTTTCCTTTATAGTCTCAAGCGTAGAATAGGATTACATGACTTAGAAATAAAAAGGACATTAGAAGATCTTTACTCCAACCTTTTTTTTTTTTTTTTTGCTAAGCCATGGATACTAAAAGGGAATGTTTATGGTAAAAAAAGAAAAATATATTAATTTTTTAAAAGCAGATAAATGAAAAATTAAAAAGCCAATAAAACTGCAATATCTTGCTGATACCAAAGGGAACTAGAAAGAAGGAATCAATGAGAATTGGAGAAGTGGGAAGACAACAGTCAGGCCAAAGAAGCTAAGACCAATCTTGTTCCTGAGGTGTAGGGAGGTCAGATGAGAAGGGAAAAGACAGGAGAGGAAGATAGGAAGAGTCACGGTCCTCCATCCCTAAGGCCAAGAGACATCTTTACCCTGCTCCCAAAGATAGACACAGGTATATACACCATGTTGTAGTTTCCTGCTTCCTTTGAACCCAACATAAAATAATGACATTGGTATATCTACCTCATAAAGTTGTTAAGGAAGGAAACAAGCATTTATTAAATGCCTACTATGTGCCAGGCACTGTGCTAAGTGCTTTACAAATATTATCTCATTTTATTCTCACAATAATCCTAAAAGGTCGGTGCAATTATTATCCTTATTTTGCAATTGAGGAAACTGAGGCCAACAGAGGTTAAGTGACTTGCCCAGGGTCACATAGCTAGGAAATATCAGAGGCTGAATTTAGAATCATATATGTCCCCAAGACAGCCTCTAGATTTAGAGCTGGAAGAGATCTTAAATGCCATCTAATTCAGTTCCTTTATTTTACAGCTGAGGAAACTTAAGTCTCAAAAAAGTTAAATGGCTTAAGAGGCAGCTCGGAGGCACAGTGGATATAGAGTACTGAACTTGGAATTAAGAAGACCTGAATTCAACTTCTGCCTCAGACACTCAGTAGCTCTGTGACCATGAGTAAGTCATTTAATCTCACTGAGCTTCAATTTCCTCATCTATAAAATGAGGATAGTAGCACCCCCTTCACAAGGTTGTTGTGAGGACCAAAGGAAATAACATACTTAAAGCTCTTTACAAGCCTTGAAGAGTTATACAAATGCTCGCTATTATTAATACTATTGAAAAATACCTTGTGAACTATGAAGGGCTCAGAAGTCACTGTAGAGAATCTCACCTTACAGACTTCAACACAGTTGAAGGAAAGCACATAGAAATGAGGCCATGGCCCTACTTCTCCCATGGTCTATCATACCCAGTTCCATGACATATTCAGTGCTTCTTAGCTCTATTCTTTTGTTCTGGAAAAGTTGGATCGCTTACTTTTTCTCTCATATATAACCACAGGAACCATCCTCACATTGAACTCACTTATGAAGGACACTATTCTCTCCCTTTCCTTTTTTTTTTTCTTTTAGTTTTTGGAGGTAAAGGATCTAAGTGACTTACACAGGGTCACGTAGCTAGTAAATGTCTGAGGCTGGATTTGAATTCAAGTCTTCCTGATTCCAGGGTTGGCTGCTCACTACTCCCTCACTTTCCAAATTGGTTTAGCAATACTCTATTTTGTTCTACACATTGCAATTTACCACCATAACACACATCCCCAGGCCATGTTTTCAATC
Organism: Vombatus ursinus; assembly: GCF_900497805.2. Classification (NCBI taxonomy): domain Eukaryota; kingdom Metazoa; phylum Chordata; class Mammalia; order Diprotodontia; family Vombatidae; genus Vombatus; species Vombatus ursinus. Next base: position 25,472,645 of record NW_020954576.1, read on the forward strand.
TCTAAAGGGCCCAACAACTCCAAGGCCACATAAAAAAGTTCTCTAAGTCACTAATAATTGAAGAAATGGAAATTAAAACGACTCTGAAGTACCATCTCATACTGATCAGATTAGCAAAGTTGACAAAAAAAGAAAATGACAAATGCTGGAGGGATGGCGGGAAAACAAATACATTAACGTATTATTGTTGGAGCTGTAAACTGGTCCAGCCATTCTGGAAAGCAATTTGGAAATATGCCTAAAAAGCTTTTAAACTGGTCATACCAACAATGACCCAATGATACCCCTGCTAGGTCTGTACCTAAAAGAGACCAAAGAAAGAGGGAAAGGGGCTCATGTATACAAAACCACTTATAGCAGCACTTTATGGGGTGGTAAAGAATTGGAAATTCAGGGGATGGCCATTATCTGGTGAATGACTGAACAAATTATGGTATATGAACCTAATGGAATACTACTGTGCTGTAAGAAATGATGAAGGGGGGGCAGAGTCAAGATGGCGGAGGGAAAGCAGTGACTTGCTAGAGCTCTCCCCCAAACCCCTCCAAATACCTACAAAAAATGGCTCTAAACAAATTCTAAAGCAGCAGAACCCACAAAAAAAAACCAAAAACCAGAGCAAAACAAATTTCCAGCCCAAGACAACCTGGATGGCTGATCAGAAAGGTATGTTGCGCCTGGCTGGGAGAAGAGCGCAGTTTGGCGTGAGCGTGCAGACCGCAGCGATCCTGGAGCAGGCCTCAGAGGACTGAATCGCGGGCAGCTGTGGCGGTTTCTAGACTTCTCAACCCAAGAATGCCAAAGACAACTTAGGAGGTCAGTGGGAAATGTCTGTCACTGTGGTGAGAGAAGAAGCTAGATCTCAGCCACCCCGAGGGCAGTGGCTGGCTTCTGAGCTTCCTGCTCACAGACTGAGGGGCAATCGAGTGGCTGATCAGAGGGGGATTGCAAGGATCTCTTTGCCAGGGCTGAGGCAGGAATCTCTTGCTTTGCCCATGCTTGGATCTGGGTCACAGTTCTGAGGGGCGGTCCTGGGGCGAGGAGGAGTGCTGGTCTGGTGGAGCTTGTTGTGGCGGTGGAGAGGAAACACCTCACCCCTTATCATAGCACCTTGGAAGAACTGACACTTTTCAGGTCCCAAGAAGTATCTCTGAAAACAGCTATACAAACCCCCAAAGCTTGGGACAATACATTCTTCACATTGGAAACAGACTCTTACCTTAACAAAGAGTTTCAAACTCAAGTAATTGGTTGGGATCATGAGCAAGCAGCGCAAAAAGAGTCAGACTATATTATCTTACTTTGGTGACAAAGAAGATCAAAACATACAACCAGAAGAAGAAAACAAAGTCAAAGCTCCTACATCCAAAACTTCCAAGAAAAATATGAATCAGTCCCAGGCCTTGGAAGAGCTCAAAAGGGATTTTGAGAAGCAAGTAAGAGAAATAGAGGAAAAACTGGGAAGAGAAATGAGAGTGATGCAAGAAAATCGTGAAAAGCAAGTTAACAGCTTGCTAAAGGAGACCCAAAAAAATACTGAAGAAAATAACACCTTAAAAAATAGCCTAATCCAAATGGCAAAAGAGGTCCAAAAAGCCAATGAGGAGAAGAATGCCCTAAAGAGCAAAATGGGACATTTGGAAAAGGAAGTCCAAAAGATTACTGAAGAAAATACTTCCTTAAAAATTAGAATAGAGCAATTGGAATCTAGTGACTTTATGAGAAATCAAGACACTGTAAAACAAATCCAAAAGAATGAAAAATTAGAAGAGAATGTGAAATATCTCATTGGAAAAACAACTGACCTGGAAAATAGATCCAGGAGAGAGAATTTAAAAATTATTGGACTATTTGAAAGCCACAATCAAAAAAAGAGCCTAGATATCATCTTTCAAGAAATTATCCAGGAAAACTGCCCTGATATTTTAGAACCAGAGGGCAAAATAGAAATGGAAAGAATCCACCGATCTCCTCCTGAAAGAGATCCCCAAAGGAAAACTCCTAGGAATATTGTAGCCAAATTCCAGAGTTCCCAGGTCAAGGAGAAAATATTACAAGCAGCCAGGAAGAAACAATTCAAGTATTGTGGAAACACAATCAGGATAACACAAGATTTAGCTGCTTCTACATTAAGGGACCGCAGGGCATAGAATCTAATATTCTGGAGGGCAAAGGAGATAGGATTACAACGAAGAATCACCTGCCCAGCAAAACTGAGTATAATTCTTCAGGGGAAAAAATAGTCATTCAGTGAAATAGAGGACTTTCAAGCATTCTTGATGAAAAGACCAGAGCTGAATAGAAAATTTAACTTTCCAGTACAAGACTCAAGTGGAACATGAAGAGGTAAACAGGAAAGAGAAATCATAAGAGACTTATTAAGGTTGAACTGTTTACATTCCTGCATGGAAAGATGATATTTGTAACTCATGAGACCTTTGTCAGTATTAGGGTAGTTGGAAGGAAAAAATTATATGTATGTACATATATATATAGATAGATAAATGGATAGATAGATGGATAGATAGATAGATAGATAGAGGGCACAGGGTGAGTTGAAGATGAAGGGGTCATATCTGGAGAATAAAATTAAGGGGTGAGAGGATTATACTAGGAGAAGGAGAAAGGGAAAGGTACAACGGGGTAAATTATCTCACAAAAAAAAAAACAGAAAAGAAAAGGCTCTTACAGTGGAGGGGAACCAGGGGAAGGTAAGAGGAAATGAGTGAATCTTATTCTCATAGGATTTGACTTAAGGAGGGTATAACATACACACTCAATTGGGTATGGAAATCTGTCTTACCCTACAGGAAAATGGGAGGGGAAGGGGACAAGAGAGTAGGGGGATAATAGAGAGGAGGGCAGATTGGGAAAGGGGGTAATCAGAAGCAAATGCGTCTGAGGAGGGACAGGGTCAAAAGAAAGAATAGAAGAAATTGGGGGGGTGGGATAGGATTAAGGGAAATAGAGTTAGTTTTTCACAGCATGTCTACTATGGAAGTGTTTTGCATAACTGCACATGTATAGCCAATATTGAGTTGCTTGCCTTTTCAATGAGGGTGGGTGGGAAGGGAGGAAGGGAGAAAATTTGGAGCCCAAAGTTTAAAAAACACAGGTTTTTAAAAAATGTTTTCACATGCAACTGGGAAATAAGAAATACAGGAAATGGGGTACAGAAATCCATCCTGCCCTATAGGAAAATAGAAGGGGAAGGGCGGGGGGAGAGATAGCAGGGAAAGCAGACTAGGGGAAGGGGTATTCAGAATGCATGTCATCTTGGGGTGGGAGGAGGGGTGAGATGGGGTGAAAATTTGGAACTCAAAATCTTGTGGAAGTAAATGTTGAAAACTAAAAATAAAATAATTTAAAATTAAAAAAAATAACAAAGAAATGATGAAGGGGTTGGTTTCAGAGAAACCTGTGAAGACTTGTATGGACTCTTACGAAGTGAAGTTATGAGAGCCAGGAGAACGATTCATACAATAATAACAATACTGGGGGCAGCTAGGTGGCACAGTGGGTAGAGCACCGGCCCTGAAGTCAGGAGGACCTGAGTTCAAATCCAGCCTCACATCAAAACACTTGACATTTACTAGCTGTGTGACCATGGACAAGTCACTTAACCCCAATTGCCTTAAAAAAAAAAAAGTTTACTATATACTGAGCACTGAGGTAAGCACAGCAGAGAAGACTGTTTAGGAGTCTATTGTAGTAGTCTGGCAAGAGGTGATGAGGGCCTGAACTGAACCTATGTGAGTAGAGAAGAGATGAATGTAAGATATGTTGGGGGAAGGGGGCAGGATGTAAGTAAGATTTGGCAATTGATTGCATATGTGGGGTGAGAGTGAGGAAATGAGAATGCCACTTAGATTTCAAAACTGAATGAAGTGGAAGATGGTAGCATCCTCGACCAAAATAAGAAAGTTTAGAAGAGGGGCAGATTGGAGGGAAAGATAAAGAGTGATAAAGAGTTCTATTTTGGACATATTGAGTTTGAAAACCCTATAGAATATCCAGTTTGAAATGTCCAATATGTAATTATCTCCATTTTACAGTTGGGAAAAGTGGCAGAGAAGTTAGGCAACATTCCAAAGATCTCACAGGGGGTCAGGGATGGATTTGGGAAGAAAGCCTAGGTCTCCTGTATCCCAGGTTAGGAGGCTTTTCCTTGATCGCCATCCCCACCTTCATCCCAGGCTCCTTTGCCAAATCTTCCCTTAAAAGTCTTTTCTTCCCCAATCCTTTGAGTTTTTACTTGGAAGTCCCATGTTAGGGACTCTCTCTACCCCCAGTGAAGTCTGAGTAAGTTCATCACTATCAGGGTGAGTCAGTGCCTCAGAAGAAGGAGCAAGGCCAAGATTTTGGAGAAGGCTGTTACCTGTAATGCTTTAGCTGTATGTCCCTCTTCTCACAGAAGAAAGGTGCCTCAGAGCAGTGCTTTATCAGACCTATATTAGGGCCTAACATGGTCCAGGATGACCAGGTACTCATCTGCCTTCTTCAGCATAGAGACCTTGGTGAGGTACAACTGCCTCAGCAGATTCACCTGGATTTTCTCTATTTGGATTGCTCTGATATTGGCAAGGAGCAGTACCTACATTTCCCAGGTCAGTGCTTGGCACCTCATGCTGTCCGACCATTCTTCTACACTAGGTAAAGAGCTGCTGAACCAAGGCAGGGTCAGAAGCTTTCCAAAAGCTGTTGCCTGGTAAGATGCTTCTGGCTCAACTGCCTGTATAGGGAGCCAGAATTTGGGGGCTTGCTTATATAGATAGACAATTGGAAGCATTGGAACCTCAGAGTGAGGAGGAGGGCAAACAGGAGAATCGCACTCCCTAAGATTACCTGGGGCTAGAAGCATATTTGACAAACAAGTTAATGTCCTGGGACAATATACAAAGGACTGTCTCTAACTCACCGTTGGTAAGGAACTTTATCTTATAATGTCTCTGAGCTCCTACTTCAGTGGATAATGGCTTTGGGTATCCTCTGCTCAATTTCCCATCTCTGCAGGCTCCAGTCACAATCTATGCCAGAAAGTTAGGATTCTGTGGGGAAACCATGGTGAAAAGACTGGAAAAAACTATCCTTTTTCTATTTTGACAGCCTTTTAAAATTGCTGTTATGACAAACAGTGTGGCTTCTCATTTTTTCCCTTTCATTTTAATATTGATTTTAACCTTAACCAGTTGATGACTGTACATACACAGCTACCTGTGTAACTAATTTGTTTCCTGTCTCATTGCAATTGTTTCCATATCTCAGTCAATTTCATTTTCTTAGAGTGTTGTTTGAGATATGATACTTTTATCAGATGCTAGCTACTTTTTCCTTGTTCATAGAATCATGGACTTTTAGAGCTCGAAGCCAGATCCTTAAAATCATCTAGTTCAACACCAGTGTCCCCACCTCATTTTACAGATGGAGAAACTGAGGTTCAAGGGGTTGAAGTGATTTGTCTAAGGTGACTCTGCTCCTTAAATGAAGAATCAGGATTGTAACCAGGTCTTTTGATTTAGACTGCAGTACTGTTTCTACTATGTCAAGTTGGTTCCAGGTTGGAATTCAGACCTATACCATTCCTAAATTAGGTTGAGATCTGAAGACTAAATACACTAGAGAATACACTAGAGAAAACAACAAACAAACAAACAAAAAAGCCCTTTCACCACCTAAGAAAGAAAAAGCCAACATTTATGCAGTCCTTTGCAAGTCACTTTAAATGTTACATCAGTTGATCCTTACAATAATCCTGTTAATTAGGTACTGTAATTATTTTCCATTTTACAAATGAGAAAACTGAGACTTCGAAAGTAAGTGCCTTTCCCAGCAACATCTGATTGGGAGGTTTTGGAGGCAGTATTTGAACCCATGTCTGGTGTATTATCCACCATTCCTTGGTGCCACTGGAGGGAAGATGGGGAAGATATCTCAAGACTGGCACAGCGTATCTCAGGATAGAATGTGTACTAGGGGAAAAAGAAGCCCAGAACCAGACCCAGGGCAAGTCCCTCAGATCCATGAAAATTCCAGAAAACACAGACCTGTTTCTCTGGAATGTGGATTGTAGTATGGTTTATGGGCTCGGCTAGAGAGATATAGTTACTTCACAGCAGAGACAGTCAAGAGCTAAAGCCAAAGAAACAGGATGTGGATTGGAAGCTTTTTTGTTTGTTTTTTTAAACTAGGAGTTTGATCATCTCTCAGACTGCAGGGCAGCCCCTGAGCTGTCCCCTTTGTCATGCAAAGGAATGAGTCTGGGGTTTCACTTCAATCTGGGGAAGTCCTAATGTATATGAGAGGGCATAAGTAGCATAGGGTTCTTCTGAAGTGTCATGCTGGGGCTGCCAGTCAAATGATGCTGGGACTGGCTTTAATATTTATGAGAGAGTGAAGAAAGGGGAAATTCAGACCATGAGAAATACAATTTCTTTTTTGACAATTAAATATTTATTAATATTAGTGAGAGCAATGGGATTGAATTTTTTTGGTTGTTTTTTTTTAATGGATTTTTATTGATATAGTTTGCTTTTACATTGCCTAGATTTCCCCTCTGTTTTCTCTTCTCTTCCCCTTCCCCCCTCCACATAGAGTTATTCCTTATAACAAAACTACCTCAACCCATTTTAACTTTGATAACATTTATCAGGCAAGAACACATCTCAATTAATTAATCAAAAACCTTAATGTGAAATCTTTGGAAGCCATTGGATGATAATGAGGGTGGGAGGATAGGGAAGAGAATACTGATGGAGGCTCAAGCTGATAGTATTAGAGGTACCCCTAGAACCCTGAAGGGAGAATGTAGGGCTTGAGACTCATCTATGAAAGTGAGAGTTGGATCCTTAATTTTACATGGGCTAGAGAAGCCTGAAAAAAAAATGCTAAAGGGCTTCTGGGGAGTAAAATGATCTAGAATTGAATTCAACATTTCTATAAGGAGACTGAGGGAGAAAAGGAATAAAAAGGGAAATACTATTTCTGCCTGGTGCCTGAACCAACCCTCTCTATGATTGCATTGCTTTAGCACTAGTTCCTGGTGTTGTTTCCCAACCAGATGCTTAGTGGCCTAAGTTGGAGTGAAATTACAAGAATAGAATTCATTCTTCCATCTTTCTCTGTGAGCAGTGAGGAGGTAAGCTGAGTACTGTAGGCTGGGAGATAGGCCCAATAGGAAGCTATGATAATAGAGGCAATAGCAAAGTTGCCCACATATTTGTCCATTGTTATCTGGAAGCCTCAGGAAGCCTAGATGGACATAGCATGAATGTTACCCTCCCATGGAAAAGAAAAGTGGGCAGGTCCCTTTCTAGCTGCAATTTTTGCTAAGGTATTAGCTGTTCAAGAGATAACTCTGTGGTGTAGCTGGTACAGTCTTTTCATGTTCTTGAGCATTTAATTTCCTGGGCCCTGTGCAGTATAGAACACATTGGACCCAGTCATCCAGGGTTTAACATGTAGTATGGGAGGTCTCTCAGTCTTTAGAATGCTGTATAACCTTTCTTAGAGTTAAAAGGAAGGCTATATAGGAAATATACCTTCTTCCCTAGTCACCCTGAAGCAGGTAAAGCTAGGGCAACAGCAATGGAGTTTTTCCCACCAGCACAGGCTCTGAATCTTGGCTCTAACTAGAGTGAGCCCAAAGGGAGTGTCACACTCTTCTCATCCCTGTTTTCCTCCTCCCCAACTGATCACAGGAACTCTGGGAATGGACAGTCTGGAGTCAAGCAAGGGTCAACAAAAGCCAGAAAAGAATCTGAGTTGAAGCAAAGCATTTCTCACGATTTGCCACTAGTAGTGAGCTCAGAACACTGTTGATTTCTGAGCTGGGGTGTGTGGAAATTTCCTCCTCCCTCCCCCCTCCAGCTGTGATCAGCTCATGCTGGCTCTAATGCCTACCATTCACTATGGCAGCACATAGAAAAGGCAGGTGACAGAAGAGATAATAAAGTTTCCCCTCTGTTTTAAAATGCTCCCAATCAATTATCTCCATTCCCCACTTTGGCCAGTGACTCACTACTCACCACTGCCTATGTGCTCAATGATGTCCTTAATTGGTTTCATAAAAGCTCAAGGAAACACTGTTAGGTGAAATAATGTTACAGGGGGCAGTTATTTCCATAGCAACAATGTTATAAGTGGGAGACATGCTCCTGCATGGCCACGAAAATTCCAATCTAAATGCCTAAAATAAGAGGTGGGTTGGGGTAAGAAGAAATAAAATGAGATCTTACCAGACTAGAAACATTTTCTCCTCCTTTCACCTTCCCTTCTCTCCTTTTCCCTGTCTTTCTTTCTCCCCTTTCCACTTTTCTCTTCCCTTCTTCCCTGTCCTCCTTTCGCCTCCTTTTTCCTCTTCTTTCCTCTCCTATCCCTTTCCTTTGCCTCTCTTCCTCTCTCCCCTTCTTGTTTCTCCTTTCCTTCTTCTCTAGCTTCTCCTTTCTCTTTTTCTTCTTTCTCCTCTCCTTACTTCTCTACAGCAGAATGCTTGAATCCTAGAGTTGGAAGGGACTTCTAAAGTCATCTAGTCCAATCCATAACAATCTAAGGATTCCATCTACAATATGCTAACATGCACCATCCAACCACATTCTAGCTCCTATGGCAGAATTTCCCCAATTTAAGATAGCTCTAATTGTTTAAAAAAAGTTTTTCCTTACAATTATCCTTGGTCTGCCAACAATGGCTTTCTGGTTGACTAGACTTACTATTTTCTACCAGAGGGAGAAGAGGCTCATAGTGCATGCAGACAGGGAGGCAATCATCACCCACCACTTGGAAGGACATCATAGTGGGGTTTAGTTATAGTACATTAATTATATTATTGCAAAATAAGATTGGTTTGGGGGGGGATGTTATGTGGGGCAGGCCTGTAATTGTGTTTCCCCATCAAAGCTCTTTAAATTGCTTGGAATCCACATTCAAGGGAAAAGCCTGTGTAGTCAGGAAGGATGATGGTCTGAGGGACCTACTCTGTCTCTATCTCATGACTCCCCTTCTTATTAACAAACATTAGCACTACCCCCTCTGCAATGCCAGCCTGGAGAGGATTCTCCCCAACTCTCGTAGGTAATAAAAAGTCTTTTCCATTATCTTCGGACTTCAGTCTGGTTCAGAAACAGATCCACCCTGAATAAAGAAGGAAAGATCGTACATGTTCCTCGAGGCCTTCTCAGGTGGGACCAGAGATAGGATGTGTCATGGACTGAGGCTGGATGGTTCCATGATCTGGGTTAAAGCCTCCATGTCTGAGGAATAAGAGAACGTTTGGGGTGGAAAGTTCTTGGGAGGTTTGGGTACCAAAGCATCATGAGATAAGCCAGAATAGGTACGGAGATACAGGGAACTGATCTGAGGGACCAGAGGAAGAGCCAAAATCAACAATCATGGCACAAAAGAAGACAAGCATCATAGAATGTTTCTGAGTTGAGTGGTATGAAAGGTATCCTTAAATAACTGGACTTTTTAAGTCAAATTCAGTTGATCTGGGGAAGGAGAAAGAGACCTATTTGGGGAGAGACCTTTGGAAATTGTGAATCTACTGGTCAAGTGGCTACTGGGGGAGTGAGGTGGGCTAGCTAGGTCTAGGAAGAGCTCACAAAGGGAGGAAGTATAGCATCTAGTAGCATCCTATTCTAACTAGGTTGTTGGGTTTTTGTTTGTTTTTGTTTTTGCTTTTGTTTTTGTTTTTGTTTTTGTTTTTGAAGGAGGGAGGCAGAGACAAACCTGTGGCATAGGAAATTCTCAGCGAGAAAGCTCCTTCTATGCATGCAGCTCCGCACTTACTCGACAACTGAAAACCTTAGAGAGTTGCCCCCCCGACTCTGAAGGGTTTGGTGACTTGCCCAGGGTCACACAACCACAACATGGCAGAGGCTAGACTATAACCCAGATGAACTGAAGACAGCGGAGCTCACCATGCACAACTACATCACAGTGCCTTGCATTTTAATTAATTATTGCTAACTAGGTGCTGAGCTCTGTTGCTTCTTCTGGCAGAAATAGTACAAGTATTGTTAAGGGCCTTCTAAATCCTGGTACCCAGAGGCAAAGTGACATCATCCTAGTTATGTCTCTGGCTGGCAGGGGCAGGAAGCAGGGTCCAGAACAAAAGCCAAAAGTCCAAAAAAAGGGAGACAAAGTCCAAAAGGGAGAGCAAAGGAATGTGGTTTGGGATCCAGCTGTAGGGATTTAATGCTAAGACAACACTTAGAAGAGTTCAGAAAAAAGGGGGTACATGCTGGATTCTATGCCCACCTATGTGAGGCTGGCCCCCAATGTCCAATTCCTTCAAAATGTTGGATGCTGGTCAGTTCCTGCTATGATGGGTCTTTGTTGCCCTCCAGGACAACAGCATCTAACAGGTAACAACCTCTAACAGGTAACAGACAGGCTAGTCTTCATCAGGGTGATATGTCTCCTGGCTCCTAATTTTTTCCCCAAGATTGGAGATGGATTCTTGGGATATCTTGCCAATTGTTCCATTGGAACTCTATCACTGTCTCTTAATGATGTCCCCAAAAAGAATCCCCCCTAGTCCTGTATACTGTATTCCGAAGACAGAAAAGATAGTGCCAATGGGATGATCTTATGACAATTCTGTTCCCTATTAGACAGATTTGATCAGAGGAAGCTAGATACAGATAAGTGGATAGATTGCTCCACCTGGAATTAGGAAGCCCTGAGTTCAAATCTGTCCCAGATACTTAATAGCTGGGATCCTGGGTAATACACTTAATCTCTGTCTGTCTCAGTTTTCTCATCTATAAAATGGGGATAATAAGAGTACCTACCCAAGGTTGTTGTGAGAATAAAATGGTATAATATTTGTAAAGCACTTCACAAGCCTTAAAGTGTTGTATAAACACTAGCTATTATTGTTATCATTATCATTATTGCTATTATCTTGATGTAGGAAGCAATGGAATTTCTGGAGAAAACCTTACTCTTTAACAGAGACAGCAATTGAACAGTCTAGAGACTGAAGAAGAGAAGGAATCTCCCTACATTTTACCTCCTTCTAGAAAATGTTACCTTTTTATAAAATTGATTAGTTTTTCCAATCCCAAGGAAGAACCTTCCATGCGCTCTCTGTGCCTCGTAGGTATCTCAGCCAAGCCTGGGCATCGTCCTGAGCCAGCAAAGACCACAGAAATAAAACATAGATGGCTTAGCTTGGATATGGCTTGCCTTCACTATCCCTGTTTTCAAATGCTTGTCAAGATATTGAGGGAGGTCAATTTGAAACCTAGGCCAAGAACCTATATCAGCATGTAGGCAGACAGACACATAGAAATTTCAAGGAATTGGAAGGAATGTTTTTGGAGGAGGTTTCTCTGGTAAAGGTAGAACAACAGTGGACCTTGGGAGTTGTGCGCTATTATGATACCCATTGCCCTTCACTTTTCTCAGTGTATAGTAATAACTGTTAGGTTTCCTCTCACCATCTGGATTGATGTTTTAATATTTATGAGATTGTGTAGCTGAGTCAGTTTTCAGAGGCTGACAGCCACATGTGCTAGATCTGCTCTAAACCTCACACTCCTGTACCTTTTCAGCTGTCTGAAAGGCACAAATGTTTCCTGCTAATGACTGGCAGGGACAAGTACCAAATATTCCTTAGGAAAGAACTGCCATATTACAGGGAAATTCTGAGGGCCTGGCTATATGGCAAGAGAAGAGAAGAAGGAGGACTTTCTGCTTTTATTTTAGACAGTGAAGATATGAACTCTAGGGTGGGATAAGGACTTCTGAAGATGGAGTCACATGTTTATTAAACTCAAAATTTCTTCTGAATTTTTAATCTGACATCCCAGAATTTTTTGACCTTTGAAATATCTTCAAATCTATACCATGTATAATAAGATCAGAAAAATAAGTTGGGGCCAGGTTGTGAAGGGAAAACATTAATTCCGTTAGCAGTAAGCACAAACCAAGTTGTAAACCACGCCTCTAATCCAACTCTGCCTATAAGTAAATTAGTCCTTGCTTCTTTCCACTCCAGACATGACTCCTCACCTTCTGCTTTCCATTCCTCCATTCTCCCACCCTGTTTCCTTTCCCCCATCCAACATCTCTATCACAATACCCAGGAACTTTAGAGTTAAAGTCAACAAACATTTATTAAGCATCTACTAGGATGGAAATAAACAGTGTTTGCTGTCAAGGAGCTTATAGCATGCGGGCGGCTACATGTGTAAAATGCTTAGCACAGTGCCTGGCACATAGTAAGTGCTATATTAAATATTAGCTATAATTATGATTATTATTATGTATACAATTAGCATATAAGAAAGGTAAAGATTTTGTTAATGACAGAGAAGCGTTACAAAGTTTGCTCATTTTACCTTGTTCCTTTTAGTCTTGCTTCTGAGGTGAAATTTTCATGGGCCACAATTAGCATTTCAGGAATGGAAAGAAATTAAGTAGAATTTTCTCATTCTAAAACCAAGAGTAGCAACCCAGAGTGGCAACCTGAGGTGGAAACAAGGGAGCTAATAAATAGACTTGAATGACTAACAGTTTCTTTCAATAGCTAGGTGGGTGACACAGGCTAGGACACATATCGGAGAAGAACTGAAATAGTCCTAGGACCATGAGCTAAAAATAGCTGAATAGAACTCTGCCCCCTCACAAGAGAAAAAGCTGTGTGGCAGCTAAAGGCCAGGAGATGGCAGCAGAGAGAAACTTGGCCGAGAGAGGACAGCTTCAGTGGAGGGCCTTAGCTTAGCTGAGAGGGTAGGTCACCAAGGCCATCCGCATGCTGGGGGAGCAAGAAGCAGCATCGGAAGCAGAGCGTTGTTCCAAGGGAGATACCTTGTTAGGAATATTAATTGTTCTGACTGGTGCATGCTCCTGTATTAGTGGCCTGGTTGTTCGGTGTGCCTTTTCTAAGTGTGTTCCCTACACTTGTGCATTCCCCAACCACAGGTCTTTCCAAGTAGTAATACAATAATATGCAGGAGAGTGTACGTCTCTGTTTATGGATATAATCTTTTTGTCACTTATTTTGCTACAATGTTTAATTAAATATCTTTTGCTTTGAACTGGATTTACTGATATCTTTTTAAAATACATTTCTGAATGTCCATCAATCAACAAGCGTTTATTAAGGCACTGTGCTAGAGACAAGGGATGCAAAGACAGAAATGAAACAATCCCTGCCCTCAAGGAGCTAATATTCTCTTGAGGAGAGAACATGTATACACACACATACATACGGTGATAGAAGTATGGTGGGGGGAGGGACGACACTAGCAGTTGGGACATAGGGGACAACCTTATGTAGAAAGTGACATTGGAGCCAAGTTTTGAAGGAGTCTAGCAATTCTAAGAAGCAGTGATGAGGAAGGAGCACATTCTAGGCATGGGAGAAACAGATGTCACAAAGGCACTAAGAAAGAAACTGGAGTGCAATATATGACAATAAAAAGGCCAGTTTGATTGGATTATAGGGAAACTAAAGGAATCATTTAATAATATTGAAAAGGTAGGTTGGGGACAGGTTGTAAAGGGCAGGCATTAATTCAATTAGCACTGAGCAGAAACCAGGTTGTAAAAACTTGGTGTCTTCAAAGGGATGTGACATGTATAATATATGGTAATTTGAAGAGTGAGAGAACACAAGCAACTGGGGGAATCAGAGAAGGCTTCAATAAGGATGTGGCACCCAAACTGAACCTTGAAGGATTATAGGACTCATGAATAAATGAAAAAATGAGTGAGAAAGCATTTATTAAGTGCTTACTATGTACTAAGTACTATATGAAGCACTGGAATACAAACAAAAAAATAGAGACAGCCTTTGATCTCAAGGAACTTACATTCTTATTTGGGGAGACGATACACAAAAGTTCAGTGGCAGGGCAGATGCCAAGATTCCAGGGTCCTTAGGTTATATAAATGAGTCAGATGGTCATGCTAGCGGATCTTAGGAATCAGTGGCAGGGCAGATGGTGCTGCTCCATGTCACAAGAGAGAATAGATGTTTGCTCTCAACTCATTCAAGCTGTAAGGGAGAAGGGATAGATATTAGGAGGGAGTATATTCAGGTGTAGAGAATGGTCTGTGTTAATACAGAAGAAAGAGATGGAATATCAAGTTAAGAGAACACTAGTAATTCAGTTTAGCTAAAATGTAGAGTTTGTGCAACACAGTAAGAAATAAAAATGGAAAAGTAGGTTGGAGCCATATTTTTATGAGTCTTTAATGCTAAGCTGAAGAGTTTTTATTTTATCCTACAAACAATAAAGTACCATTGAAAATTTTTAGAGCAGGAAAATAGCATGGTCAGGCCTTAGGAAAACCATTTTGGCAACTATTTGGGAGATGGATTCAAGATGAGAAGGAGTGGAAGCAAAGGAAGAAGGGGAAGGTGAATATCTATCGGACTCCAATTTTCTCCTGAACTAGAAGATTATTATAATAATCCAGGTAAATGGTGTTCAGGACCAAACTGAGGATGGTGGGCATATGGATGGAGATAAGAGGATGGATTTGAGATATGTTGTGGAGGTAGAATTGACAGAATTTGTCAAATAAGTGTTGTTGTTGTTTAGTAGTTTTCAGTCCTGTCCAACTCTTCATGACCCATTTTGGGGTTTTCTTGGCAAAGATACTGGAGTGTTTTGCCATTTCCTTCTCCAGCTCAATTTTACAGATGAGGAAACTGAGGCAAACAGGGTTAAGTGACTTGCCCAGGATCACACAGCTAGCAAGTGTTTGAGGCCAGATTTGAATTCAGGGAGATGAGTATTCCTGATTCCAGTCTGGCACTCTATCTGCTGTGCCACCTAGCTGCCCATAAAATAATGCATATAGGGGATAAAGAAGGAAGAAGCACCTTTGATTGTTCAGATTAAGGATCTGAATGACCGAGAGAAATGTCTTCCCTTAACAGAAATAGTGGAATATGGGAGGAAGGGCAGGTTTTGGCATGGAGAGTGGGGAGTGGGGAGATGAGTTACCTTTTGGAAGGTATTATGTCCAGAAGATATAATGATGCAGAATTGGAGTCCAGGAGAGAGATTAGGGCTACACACATAGGTAGATTTGGGAATCAACTGTATAAAGATGATACTTGAATCCATGGGAGCTAATGAGATTATCAAGGAAGAGTATATAGAGAAAGAAGAAAAAAGGGTCCAGGACAAGGCCCAGGGGGTGGAATAATGCTAATGATTCAGGAAAAGAGTAAAAGAAGGAGTAGTCAAACAAACAGGAAGAGAACCAGAAGATGACAGTGACTCAAAAACCAAGGGAAGAGAGAGCATCCAGTCATGTTTTATGGCTCCAAAAGCTCCAGAGACAGAAAAAGGCCATCAAATTTCAGTTAAGAAATCATTAGTTATCTCAGAGAGAAGATTTTTCATTAGGGAAATGGGATAGTACATCTGCTTTCAAAAGGTTGGAAAATAGGGGGAAAGGAAATTGAGGCAGAGTGTAGGTAATTTTTTTCTGGAAATTTGGTGGTGAAAGGGAAGAGAAAAGAGTTTGAGAGAAAAGAGTCAAGTGTAAGTTTCTTTCTCTTTCTTTCTTTCTTTCTTTCTTTCTTTCTTTCTTTCTTTCTTTCTTTCTTTCTTTCTTTCTTTCTTTCTTTCTTTCTTTCTTTCTTTCTTTC